>NC_142134.1:78877419-79185887 GCF_024610735.1 Ursus americanus | reverse complement strand
CCACACCTTTTCTTTTTAACCTCACTGATCCTTCAATTCACTTCAACAGCTACTTTCTCGTGTAGCTCTCCTGCTCTTCATTTCCCCACCCATTCCTTCAATGTATGCCATCCATTGCTGTGACAATGTCCTCGTCAAAACCCTGACCTTTTACGCCTTGTTTCTTTCTGCCCCCACTTTCCCCCACTGTCAAAAATGCAGCCCTTGATCAGTTGTGTGCTGCTAGGGACCATCACCAAAGGAACTGCAGGAAAACCCAGGGCTTGGGGGAGTCTAGTTGCAGCTGTCACAGGTGGTAAAGAAACATTCTTTGAAGAGGCCAAGAATAATATGGGTGAGTTTGGGAATAATGGAATGGAGGATTTCGTGAACCAAGGAGTGTGAAGGAAGGAGGAATGGGGATGTAAACAGGAGACAGGAACTACAGAGCATTATCAGAAAAGAGGAATATAGAATTGACTAGGGGAATCCCTCACCTATTTTGGGGAGCACTGAAGCAAGCGGTGGATGGATTTATTTATCTGGCCATAGTGTTAACCAGGTAACAAATCCCCATTTATCTTTGGAAGATGGTGGAAACTCAGCCCACTCCGTGTTTATCTGCTACCTGGAAGGGGGAAGTTTCCAGGACCAGGGACTGAATTTGGGCTTTTTCACCTTAGAGTCGTATGAGGGCAGAAGAAAGCGAACAGCTACAAATGAATGAAGAAGATTGTTGTTTGGAAATGAATGCCCTGAGCAAGTGGGAGGGATGTGAGGACAAATGAGGCTCTGGACCTAGAGAGAAGGGAGGGCAACCCTTTCATCAAGCATGAGGAGAGGAAGAAAGGGTGAAAGTATCATCATCAGTCACCTAAGTGTGGCTCATTTCATCATAACAATCCCCAAATCTCAGGGGACAACTAAGTTCTAGAACAAACTCAGGTCTTGTTTGTTCTACGTGTTCATCATAGGTGGGCAGGGAAACTACACCTACCAAAGGAACATAGGCTGATGATCAACCACCATCTTGAATGTTGCGGGTTCCTGAATTCTGGAGGGTCTCCTGTTGGGGGTTCCAGCTTGGATGCCACATGTGCTACTTTCCCTGACAAGTCACTGGCTAGAATTCGTTTCTCTCGTTCTCCCTCTCTCTCCCGCCTATGCGCACTCACCCAGCAGGGGGCTAGGAAGTGCAGTGTGCACTGGTGGTCTCTACAGTATTTTGTTCCAGGTGAGCTTTAGTTCCAGAAGTCACACAGAATGTCTGTGCTGGAAATAACCTCAGACAAGCCAGTATCTGCCCGAGATCACCCAGACAGCAGTAGCAGGATGGCTGGGAGCCAGATCTCCTGTTTCCCCAGTCGCTCTGTTCCATGGCGGCCAGGACTCAAAGACCTTTTTTTATCTTCAGCAAGGTTAAGAACTCCTTGGAGTGTCCTCCCTTCACTGGGAGTCTTTTTTTTTTCTTTTTAAATAACTTTCCACTTTATTTTTTAAAGTAACCTCTACAGCCAACGTGGGGCTTGAACTCATGATCCCAAGATCAAGAGTTGTATGCTCTACTGACAGCCAGCCAGGCGCCCCTGGAGTCATTTTTGTTAATGCTTGGCCTCAAGTGTTGATTGAATCCTTGGCTGTTGTCAGTCCTGCCACGTCCACTGGAATTAAACTTGCTTTCCTTCCCGGGGTCATGTCAGCTGAGGAAACATATAGATGCAGAAGCCTCTGTAGGGGTACTTTGTGGTCTCCCCAGCCTGATTCTTACTAAGCGCGAGACCTGCAGGTTGTGCACATTCCGCATACTTTGCCTCCGTTTCTTATCAGAACTTCTGTTACATAGTACTGCCTATCTCCTCTCAGATGCGTTTCCGGAGCTCTATGCTCCCACAGCCCCCATGCTTCTTTCTGTAATAGCATTTGATATAAAAGGACACTTGGCACACCTGAAGTACCCGAGCAAAAACAGGTTCCAACTTCAGGCAGGCCGTGCAATGGAGAGAACCTGGCCAAGAACCCCAGCAGGCCTTTCCGGATAGCTGTCCACGACTGGAACTCGGAAGGACAGAGAGCCCGGGGCTTATAAAGGACATATAAATATATAATAAAAAATTCTGGCAACTCTGGTCATACTCAATGATGTGATTTCACCCCGTAAGACTGCCTCTCAGAATGGTTCCTTAGAACATTCTTTGCTGAGAAAATGGAAGAGATTTGATTGCTCCAATTGCTGGCAATCCAGGATAGATTGCAGGGGCTGGGGACACTGGAGTTGGTGGTTTCTTACAAGAAGGAGGAACTAAGCAAGGAGTTACTGAATGTAATTCAGGACGAAAGTTCTCAAACCTCTAAGAATCATCTGACTACTTCACAATTTATAGGACAATAAACAGTGAACGCCATGTAGCCACTGGAAAAAAGAACGCAGATCTAGGTGTTTAGATAAGGTAAGATGTTCAAACCATAGTTTTAGGTGGAAAAAAAGCACACAAAGGACATTCACAGGTTATACAGTGTGTTACCATCAAAGTAAAAACCAAAAGAAACCCAAATAATCCCCAAAGTTGGGGAGAGTCATTTATGGATATACTCAAATATGCATATTTGGAAGGTATATGATACTGATAAATGTTTGTTTTCCTAGAAGGCAACTGGGAAGATGGGGATAGGAACAGTTCATTTTTTTATCTTTTGAATTTTGTGTCATTTGTGTCACTCATTTTAAAAGTCAGCTAACCAAATGCAATGTGGTATCCTGAAACAGTAAAACAGGCATTACTGGAAAACTGGTGAAATCAAGATAAAGTCTCGTCTAGTTAGTAGTATTGTACCAACGTTAATTTCCTAGTTTTAGCAAATCACCAAACTTAACTTTTTTGGTGGTTGTTGTTTCCTGGTTCATAATTTTATTCTACCCACTTCTTGCCATTAAGACCCATAGAGAAAATTTGCAACTTCTGGAATTTTCTCACATTGTTCCTTGTGCCTGGATGTCCGTTCTCTTCTTGTTCTTAGAAGCTATACTCATCTTTCAAAGCCAAGTTCACCAGTTATTTGCTCTGAAATGCTTAACTCTCCCAGAGACGTGACATGTAGCTTGCCACACACAGGGTTTCCTACTGTTTCACACTTACCAATTGGGCTTCCCAGGAAGCAGACTTCAAGATGAAAATCACAGTGCGGGTTAGGTTTATTAGGGATTAGAACCTGTGGAAGGGGGAGGTCCGTAAGCAGCAGAGAAGTGGGGCTGTGAGGCAGTCCCATCGAGCGCTTCGGCAGACCCCACAGGGAGCTCACAAAGATGCTCTTCAAAGTCGTTCCAACTTGGGCTGAGAGGGAAAAGAGCTCTTAGACGCCAGGTCTATGCGGCCACCCAAGAAAGGGGGGATGAACCTGGCTAAGGTAGCGCTCGTAAGCAGAGGATCTTCTCAAGAGGGCTGACCTGTCAGCAGTACTTCCAGCAGCTGGGGAGTAAGTCCTTCATTTCTGAAGGTGCTGGGAGGGAGTGATTATGACTTATCATAATGTTGCTAATGCGACGGCTAATGTTCTAATCATTTAGGTTGGATGACTAAAGTACTCTGAGTTGGTTCTCTGAAGGCAGTGGCCCAGATCACAGGACTTTAAGAGGTCCCTTCCTACGCTAAGAACCAAGTCTCTCCTTCCCTCGACCAGTTCCTATCGTAGCACGCAGAGATAAACCTTCCCCATGACCAGAGGCTTACCAAGGGCCTCAAAGACCGTAAGAAATTCATCTTCCATTTGGCAATGACAATCAAGGAGCAAGATTTCATTTTGAGACAAACAAAATTTTAGTCAATAACTTTTTACATCTTTTGTCTTTTCAAGCAAATGAATACTTTTATTAACATGGTCATTTTTTTTTTTCTTTTTATTACACATGGTAGGGTTTTGACCTCAAATACTTGTCAGGGCTGCTACTCAAATGAACTTAGAGCAGGACGACTTATGAACTTCAAAAATACCTAGTCCCTGTTCAGTTTAGGGTCCAATGCAGACAGTCCTCCTTTCCTTTCTCAGCCCCTCAAGAGCCTTTGCAAGTATCTCTTCCATTTTATGCCCAGAATCCCCTGAAATGTATGAGTATTACATCAACTTGTACAAAACCCAAGATCTTGCCTCCTCTTCTAGATTCCACATCAAATAAAGCTGAGTTGGGTTGTCCAAACAAACTGACCAGACAGGTTACATCAGATAGTGTGCCACATAAAATTTAAATTTTGAACAAAATACATCTCTTCTCCTTTGGTCTCACACAGAAATCAAAGTCCCAAAATACAGACACTACCATCCTCCACGCCGCCTTCTGATTCATCAGTCCTAGCCAGATCAGCTCCATTCGCGTTCCCACTTGAAGTCTGGTCCCTTCTCCTTCAGCTTCTTTAGCAGTTGCCGCATGAAGTAATCTTCTAGAAGTAACGCAGCTCCTTCAGCACCTCCAGAGCTGGAAACCTCCAACTCTTGAGTCTCACGTGACACAGACTCAAAGTTCCAGGGAGCTATCAAGTCACACACGGAAGCACAAAGCACCTCAACATTTAGAAATAACCAAAGCCCAGGAACAACTGTGACTGCTGCAAGAGCTTACAATCTAGGCCCTAATTCTCGTGCGAGAGCATCTTCCAAATAAAAGTTACTTCCCCAAACAAAAACATTGAACAGTCAGAACTTATTTTGAGGTCATCAACCACAGACCATAGCAGAAACGTAGTGTAAGTGAGGACAGAGTGTAGACAGAGAAAAAAAAGAGAAAACAAAAGGCTCTCTGGTTTCAGCTTCTCAAGGATGTCAGCCAATCTCCATCAGTTGACCAGAATCCGTTGGCTGGAAACCTAAGGCGCAGGTGGGAGAAAGTCATCATTAGGAGGTTAAAATCCTGAAGAAAAACATCAACCAACACCCCTCACAAATTCCATCATGCAGGACGCCAGCTCCTCGGGATGTCCCCTGCCCCTCTCCAGCCTTCTAGCAAAATCTGAACTCGTCCAGTAACGGCCTTCCCGCGGATAATCCTCCCTCTCTCTTTCCCCCGCTCAGGGGCCCCTGGCGTGACAGTTTCCTTAAAGGCCCGCAGATTAGCGTTCCGTAATAAACCGTGACTTGGGGTTCCGAGCACACACACTCCAACCTTCCTTCTCCCCAACTACCGGCGTCAGGAATACGGACGAGCGACCTCCTCCCGCCCGGGGTCCACACCGAGCCCGCGTTCACTTCCCCCCCGCGCCCCGCCTCCAGCCCCGCGGACCGCTACGGATCGGGTTTCGTCCGAGGTCCACCGAGGGTCTGCGAGGGCCCGGGCCCGCCCGCCTCCCGCCTTACCGCCCGCGCTCCTTCAGGACGACTCGCTTCTCTCTATCCGCCGCACCAGCTCCACCAGCATCTCTGCCATCTTCGCGATCTCCTTGGCCTTCTCCTCGGCCTTCTCGCACCTCTTGGCCGCTCTGCCCTCCACGCCATCGCTGGGGTTCTGCAGATGGTTCAGGGCGCTCTCCTCCGAGGCCTCCACCTGCGTTTTTATTTGGATGAGCATATTGTCCATCTCCCACAGCTTGCTCCTGTTCCGCATGTAGGCTCTGCCGTGCTCCCGGGTGAGGGCCGCGATGTCCTCCCGCATCTCGTTGATGACTGGAAGCAGGAACTGCTCGAAATCCTCCTCGGGCTCCAGCACTTCCACCTCCTCCGGCTCCGCCAGCTCGACGATGTCCAAGGGCCGCATTCTCCCCGCCTCTCCGGAACCGCGGTATCGGCGTCTGCTGCGGAGAGAAAATGGAGACTCGCTAGGCTTACCAACAGAGTTCCAGAATATTCTTTAAAACTTTTACCCCTTTTAAACTTTTCGCCTCACAGAAGCCACGGAAACGAGCGACTTACGAGCAGAGAAGCCGCGAACAAAATGGAGTCCCCAGCCGTCAACCAGCGCCCTGCGAGTTGCGGCCCCTTTCACGACACGGCCGTGCCTCTTTACGATCACGCCGCTCGTAGAACGAGGCTCGGGCGCGCGCACGTCAGCGGGGGTCGGGGGTGGAGCGACCACTCTCCCGTGGCCGCGAGCGCGCACGTATGTACCCGCGCTCTTCCTCATTTCCCCGCCCCCCCCCCGTTCTACCCTATGCCACCGCCGTTTTGGGGTGAACCCTTCTGGGGGCACCCTCCTGTTGGAGGGCTTCTGGAGCACTGAGTTAAAGATTTTTAAGTTATAAACACGATCTTCCTACAATAAACGAGGATAGAAAGTCTGTGGCATCCCCAAACTAACTTCGATAGCCCCTTCCGCTCTAGTAGGGCTGCCAGACCCCTCTCAGCTGTCTGAAAGGGTAGTTTTCCTTTTTTGAATTACAGTCGGAAAATTTGGGTGTCTTTTCACCAGCCGGAGCCCCCACACTCCCGGGTACCAGGCCTCGTCTGGTACCTTCATCCTGAGGCTCCACCAGACCCAAAGCTCAGTGGATGTGAAGAGGGTTTTGCTGGCTACCCTTCACACCTTTTACCTGGTTGAAGGTCCTCCGGGGGTCTTCTTATTCAGCTTTGTGTCCCTGAAGCCCTGAGCAGAGCATGGCACACGGTAAACTTGCTTTCGCATTTACTAAACAGAATTTTAAGAAAAGATAAGTTAATTTCCTAGCCGGTTGACATAGTCACAACACAGAAGTAAAAACTTGAGGAATCCATGTTGCACAAGTGTCGTGCGTTTGGCTTCTGTTTTCCTGTCCGTTAAAAGGACACAGATCCTAATTTTGAATATGGCAGAACTGAGAATGAAATAGTCATGAAAATGCTTTGTAAATACCAAATATATACACATGTAAAATCCTTACGTTTTAGACTTTTCTCGGGATCTTTATATTTTGGTTGCTCTACTAAAAATCCAACTTTTGGGCTTCCTCAGTATGTCAGAGGCAGCTAGCTCATAAGTGTTTTTGTATGCGTAAAAATAAATGGCTCAAACAACAGTAAGATAACACTACACCCTTGTTAAAAAGCCCCCAATCCAGAAAACTGACACCACCAAATGCTAATGAGGACGTGAAGCAACAGGAACTCTCATTCCTTGCTAGTGCAAATGCAAAATGGTACAAGGTCACCTTGAAAGTGAGTTTCTTTACAAAACTAAGCATACTCTTCCTATATGGTCGAGCAATTGTGCTCCTTGGTATTCTCCAAATGACTTGAAAACGGACATCCACACAAAAACTTGCACTCAGATGTTTATAGCAGCTCTATTCATACTTGCCCAAACCTGGGAGGATCTAAGGTGTCCTTTACTAGGTGAATGCAAAAATAAACTGTGGTAATCCAGACAGTGGAGCATTATTTGGCCCGGGAAAATGAATAAGGGGAAACCTCACTAAAACCAAATGAGGAGGTTCTGCAGGGGGAGCTCCCATGTTCTCCTTGTCAAGAGCAAATCCAACAGGAAGAGGCACAGGGAGACTTGCAGGTGGATACTACTTCAGCTACTACTTTGCTATCCTTAGCCCGAGGAAGAAAGGCTTACTTCTTCCCCTAGCAACAGTCCAGCCAATAAGGAGCCACTACACTTCACACTCCCAATGGACTTTCTGTTTACAACGACCTGCCTAACTCCCCCTTTCCTCTATAAAAGAGTGTTCCTCTGCTTTGCTGTGCCTCCTCACCTATGGTTTTGCCACCAGTTGCTTGTCCTGGGTTGCAATTCTCTGCTGGTAAAATAACTGGCAGTTTTATTTTCAAGGTTAACAAGGCTCTTCTTTCAGATATCAACATGAATTTCTGGTCTCACCTCCTTAAGACCTTTGATCATTTGCTAAATGAATGAAAAGAGAAGTTAGTTGCATTTTAAATATTTTCTATAACCTTGTTAATGTGTTGTCTGCTTGACCTACCAATTACCTCATTATGATGATGGATTTGTTAACTTCTTGTCATCCTGTCACTTTTTCGCACACACATATAACGTAGACATGCAGATGTTTCATTGGGTGCACAGAGGTTAGAATCATGATTTAATTATCAATTGAAGTTTCAGGAGGATTTTTCTTTTTTTCAAGTCTGCCCAGCCAATTTTCTCTTTTTCTTTTGTTTTATTAAAGTAATATTTTCACAGATTCTTTTTTTTTTAAGATTATTTATTTATTCGACAGAGATAGAGACAGCCAGCGAGAGAGGGAACACAAGCAGGGGGAGTGGGAGAGGAAGAAGCAGGCTCCCAGCGGAAGAGCCTGATGTGGGGCTCGATCCCATAACGCCGGGATCACGCCCTGAGCTGAAGGCAGACGCTCAACCGCTGTGCCACCCATGTGCCCCTCACAGATTCTCATCGCAACTTGTTTTCACATTTAAATTCTCTGAAATTGTGCTGCGTCTTTCATTTGCTGTGATTAAAAAAAAAATGATTCACACTTTAATGGTAGCGTATTCACATTCTTAGCATTACCTAAAAGAAGGGCGAATCTTAAAAATCGATGGCTTCTTAGATTTGACAAAGTCCCATATTATTTCAAAATTTTAATGTGATTTTTCTGCTTGCTCGGTTATCTGTTTTCTGTAGTATCTGATCCTGTACCTTGCTCTAGGACAGGATGTTCTCAACGGCAGGTGATTTGTCCCCCAAGGTATATTTGGTCATGTCTGGAGGCTTTTTTTTTTTTTAAAGATTTTATTTATTTATTTGACAGAGAGAGACCGCAAGAGAGGGAACACAAGCAAGGGAAATGGGAGAGGGAGAAGCAGGCTTCTCACCAAGCAGGAAGCCCGATGTAGGGCTCTATCCCAGGACACTGGGATCATGACCTGAGCCGAAGGCAGACGCTTAACGGCTGAGCCACCCAGGTGCCCCTAGAGGCATTTTTGATTGTCACAGCTTGAGGGGAAGGGCTGCTATGGCCTGTAGTAAGTAGATAGAGTCCAGGGATGTTTTTAGCATTGCCTGACTAATTTTGATAGTCTTTTGTTCCTTGCCTTTTTTCCCCCCTTCAGTCACCTTTCATTTCCTTAAATAATTCATAAGAAGTCATTTTATATTTTATATGTGGTAATTCCATTATCAGTTGCTTTTCATTTCTGTGACTTGTTCATGGTGTTTTGTTTGTGTGTGTGTGTGGGTGTGTGTATAGTATTTGACTGAACTTCATCTGGGGAATCTTAATAGGTTTGGTTGAGAAAGCCACTCCAGCAGGGATCTGTGGTTGTTTCTGTTGGGCACAAACCTCCAGATCTGGTTAAGAGCAATCCCATAATTACAAATTCTCAGAATTCTTTTTTCAAATATGTATTTATATTTTTTATTAGTTGTTTCCACCTATAACCAGAATATACAAACTGGTACCTTTGCACAGGTTGGAAGATTTTCAATGGCATGGTTGGTTCAACCTCTCCAAGACCTACTCTCCCATCCCTCATATTTCTGCTATGGGTAGCTCTGGATTTGATCTTTTCTCATGCATTTGGTTTTAGTATTCACTTCCCTCCTGGCCACCTTTAGGTATTTCTCGTACATTCTTGCAAGCTCAGCAATGACTTTAAAGGAAAATTTGTTGTCATCTATGCAGCCTCTGGGTGTGGCAGAAGAGCATTTTAGAATGTCTTATCCACTATAACTCCAGAGGCAGAAGGCCTCCCTCCAGCCTGCCTTTCCTGCTCTTGCATCCCATCTCATGCTTGGCTGAAAAGTCACAAGATCTGTCCCCGTGAAGTGGGGATGCATCAATTTCTGCATGCAGATGTGTTCACTAACCCAGAAGCTCTCTAAACCCATAAGATGGAGATTTCATCATGTAGGCATAAAGTTATTAACCCCATTTCCAGCCCCCTCCCCTCTCTGCAGAATATGGGGTAAAGCTGAAAATCCCAAACTTCTAATCATGGGTCAGTCTTTCTGAATGAGTGACCGGCCCCCATCCAGAAGCCCACGGAGAGTCACATCATTAGAAGGAAAGATACATCGATCACCCAGAAAATTCCAAGGGATATAGGAGCTCTATCAGGAACCAGAGTCAAAGACCAAATATTAGAACAATAGTTTTTTTTTTTTTATCTGGCTCTTATCACTTAGGGTTTTAAGGGCTCTGTGTCAGGAACCTGGGGCAGTGACTAACATATAGATTTCCCACTATTTCACAAATCACAAGAGCAAAGATCAAACCATTAGGTAGCTATCGAGGCTATTGAATAAATAGTTGTGCTTGTTCTTCCTTTAGGAACGTGGAGGAACTTGAAGCCCCTTGTGTTGTGAAACCAACAACTAGTCCATAATTTTTCTGAATTTCATTAAGAAATGTGAAGGGGGCATCATGAAAGAGATTGACCCCCATGGAGTTCAATAAAGAAAAATTTAAAGCAAAAGAGGAGGCAATTGAAACAATATCTGGATCTACTTTGCAATATGAAATGACCACAACATCACAGTTTTATTTCACATATATTACTGCAAATAATTTGTCATAGAGAGGAGAGGGTATTAAAATTATTCCCTCTGAGTGTCAAATACGCTAGGTACTCCATCAGGAGGTAGAAGAGGGGGCCATAAGCTTCTGCCCCATTAATTTCATTACTCATCCCTGCCAGGTTTCCACTTGGAAAGCAGGTAAGGTGGGACTTGCTGGTATCCAGGTCCTCGCAGTGCAAATAGCTTAGGGTTCTTAGAGTATCTTCCCTCTTAATGCCCCAGGAGGGGTGGAGCTCCAGTGTCCTGAAAGTCCTGATTGTGTTCATTTATATCCTTTATTATGTCCTTTATCATAAACCAATAAACATGAGTAAGGGGCATCTGGCTGGCTCAGTCAGTAGAGCATAGACTCTTGATCTCAGGGTCATGAGTTCGAGTCCCACACTGAGTGTAGAGATTACTTAAAATCTTAAAAAATATATTCTGTCTTTTGAAATTGTTAACTGTTTCAAAATTAAAGCACTAATTAAGAAAATAAAGTGTTACATCAGTGATATAATTTCCTGGTTGCCTAAATTGTGCCTTTTGGTTTTATTCAAATTTTATTAAAATTCACTGGCTAACATTAGACCCTTGGTTATATGAAATATTATCCTACCAGACTAATCTGTAAAGAAAAACTCTGTGTTTCCCTGTTACTCTCATACTACTATCCACACTTACGATACCTCGCTTCACTTCTGACACTACACGTGCGGGTTTTCCACATAGCAGGCAATCCTCCCACAGAATCAGCAGGATGTCCCATAACTCAGTTCAAGTCTGACACTCCTGCGTCTGATCCCACGCATTAAGGGCTCAATCCGGTAAGAGTGTGCCCACTTCAGACACCAATCAAAAGCTCCAGGTTGTTTCTTGTATTTCTGACCAATTGAGTATAAATTGGGGTTCCCATGACCTCCTCCTTGGCTCAATAACACCCTCCCTAGGTTTGCTAGAATAGCTCACAGAACTCAGGGAAACATGCATGTTTACTGGTTTATGATAAAGGACGTAACAAAGGATATGAATGAACAGCTGATACAGACAATTCCAATATCCCAGTATTCCAGCTCCCAACAGGAGCTTCTGTCTCCATGGAGGGGGATGCATTATCTTCCACATATAGTTGTGTTCACCAACCCAGAAGCTCTCTGAACCCATAGGATTGAGATTTCTATGAAGGCTTCATCATGTAGGCATAATCAGTTATTAACCCCATTTCCAACCCCTCTCCCCTTGCTATAACTGAATTCTAGAACATTTTTCTTTTCTGTCTGTCCAGATTAGCAAATTCAAAGATGCAGCTCTGCAGATAGGTTTTTGCCACACATGGGCAGCTCCAAGGCCTTGTCAGCATAATGTCAGGCACTCTTAGCTGGGTAGATGATGTGGGGACTTGACTTTCCCCAAGCTGGAGACTGAAGAACAGTTTGTTGTGGATCCAGTGAGGCGCGGCAGGGCTGTAGGGGTAAGAGTTGGAACTCCCAGTCCTATGACTTGGGTCTGAACCCTGTGGAGGGGCAGAAAGAGGGATTTTTTTGTCCCTTTCGATGCTCTTGTCAGGGGAGGTGATGCTGGGGGCCCAGTGGGAGAGCCTGGAGCACAGACCACCTTTAATAGAGTCCTAGAACCTCTGGACAGCTGGGAGTCCACTGGGGGCAAGCAGGGGAGGGTGGGGTGTGGGATGATGGGGACCACAGCTGTTCGAACACCTGTGGTCCTAGGAGAGCCTGAATGGCTTTGCTGGCCCTCCGAGCAGATGCTCAGGGGCTGAGTCACTCCTGTTGCCAGGGTCGGCAGAAGGCTGGTGTCTGCCTCTAAGGACGTGGAGAGGGACAGGACTCCTCCCTCTTCACCATTTGTACCCTGCAGTCCCACAAGAGCACAGACTGCCATGCTTCCTCTATCTTGCTTCTCTGAGACCTGAACTGAAGCCCAAGGTTGTCCCAAGTGGATGGGGAGAGTGGGGATGTGAACATGGCTCACAGGCTTTATCTTGCTTGGGAGGAAGAGGAAGGAGCACAGGGGACAAAGCCCTCTGGGTAGTGGCGAAGTATAATGATTATTTTGATATCCCAATGAAGAAATATAGGCTTATTCATGATTATTAAGGCAAAAATCCCAGGAAGTAACTACCCATTAAATCGAAAAGACTAGAGAGAATAGAAGAAAACCTGGATTGACTGAAAAAACCATAAGAAAACAATAAAGTAAAATACATTATATGAAAGAGAGAAGAAATAAAGTCCAACTTGCAAGCAATCCATTAAAAAACAAAATGCAGCTGAGTACATTTTGACGCTCTTACAGGCTTTATTCAATTATTCATGAATCAGGCATCATCCCATCTAACAGACAGAAAGAGCTCTGAAGAACTGTGCAAATGAAAGATTTTTGTGGGCAGAAGGGGGCCAGACAAGGAAGTTACCAGCACTGTGGTCCCTTCAGGGGACGGCAAGGACCTATCAGGCAGTTGACCTCACTGGTGCTGACCGAGAGATTGCAGGTGGACTGATTTGAGCCGGCACTGCTGGGAGAAGCTGAAACTGTAATGAAGTTAGGCATTGAGTCTATTTGCTGATGTGGGCTTAGCACAAGTGACTCCATTCTGGACCTGTCCTCTGTCTTTTAACAACACTAAATGTTCTGGGCGCCTGGGTGGCTCAATCGGTTAAGCATCTGCCTGAGGTTCAGGTCATGATCCCAGGGTCCTGGGATCGAGTCCCACCACATTGGGCTCCCTGCTCAGAGGGGAGCCTGCTTCTCCCTCTGCCTGCCACTCCTCATGCTCGTGCTCTCTCTTCTCTGTTGAATAAATAAATAAAATCTCAAAAAAAAAATCCAACACTAGCTGTTCGTTTTTTGTTTTTTTTTAAGATTTGTTTATTTATTTGAGAGAGAGAGAGAGTAGGGGTGGTGGGCAGAGGGAGAGGGAGAGAGACTCTCAAGCAGACTCTGCACTAAGTGTTGAGTCCCATGTGGGGCTTGACCTCATGACCCTGAGATCATGACCTAGCCGAAACCAAGAGTCAGACTCTCAACCGACTGAGCCACCCAGGCGCCCCCAACACTAACTGTTCTTAAAGAGATAAATTGGCAGTTGGAATTAAAACCAGGTATGTGCTATTTGCAGGAACGCAACTATGATGAAATGACAATGAAAGTATACAAATAAAGGAATAAAGTAGAATTTAAGGTCAAAGGCATGAAACAGAAAAATAGAGGGGCATTATGTAATGATAAAAGTATGATTTACAAAGAAGTTATATATTTCCATTATCTACTGCTGTGTTCAAAACACCCCAAAGCTTAAGGACTTAGAATCCTCACATTCACATTCAGAAATTTGGGCAGGCTCTCCAGTTACTTCTTCCATTTCATGTCGCATGGCTGGAGTCCCTCACTCGGCCGTACGGTGTGGCCAGCTGGGACGGGCTGGAAAGCCTGGAGAGCTCTCACGCACAAGCTTGGTGTCTCAGCCGGGATGTATGGAATGACATTCCTCACATTACCTTGCTGGGGATTCCCACACTGCCTTTGTATGTGACAAGTGGGAAACGTAGTCTCTGTGTGTGGAGCCACTACCCAGAGGAAACTGGGTTATGGCATGGATGGGGAGAATGGACTCTGGTAGAGCTAACCACCTCTGCCACAACCAAAAACATCCCCCTGTTGTGTTTGCCAGTTTGAGTTAGGTCTGTGCAGTCTGGGTTGTATAAAAGGAGCTGTTACAGGTAAGGTGTGAATTTGGACTTTTTAAAAAAAATTTTACATGTATATTTTCCACATTTTTTCTTTTTTCTTTTCTTTTTCAAGTTATTTTTATTTAAGGAATCTCTGCACTCAACGTGGGGCTCAAACTCATGACCCTGAAATGGAGTTGCATGCTTCCCCAACTGAGCCAACCAGGTGCCCCTTTTCAACATTTTGAATAATTTCTGTGAACATAACAATATATGTATATATGTACTATATATTTATATAGGAAACATATTTAACATATTATATATGTAATATTACATATAATTATATATATAATATATATAATATATATATATATATATATAAAATTATCATAGTATATAGTTTTAAAGGCAATGCACATGTAAACATCAGCCAGGTCAGGCGATAAAACCATGCCAACACCTCCATAGCTTCTGCTGCGCTTCTTCTTAATTCAGTCCTCCTGCTACCCACCTCCCCAAAGGTTAACCTTTTCTGTGACTTTTGGCTAGCTATTTCTTTGCTCTTCTTTATTGTTTTATTGGCTCTGAATGCAATTGTAAATAATACAGTGGTTTCCCCCCATTTTTGAACTTTGTATAAATGGAATCCTAAGTACTCCTTTGTCTCTTGCTTCTTTTACTCAATATTTTATATATATGAGACTCACCTGTGTTGATGCAGGTAAGTATAGTTTGCTCTTTTTTTTAATTTAAGTTTTTAATTTTAATTCCAGTATACTTAACATATACTGTAATATTAGATTCAGGTGTACAATATAGTGATTCAACACTTCCATACATTACCCAGTGCTCATCACAAGTGCACTTCGTACCCCCCGCCCCCTATTCCCCCAACCCCCACCCACCTGCCCTCTGGTAACATCAGTGTGCTCTCCATAGCTGAGAGTCTATTTCTTGGTTTGGCTCTCTCTCCCCTTTCTTCCCTTTGTTTGTTTTGTTTCTTAAATTCCACAAATGAGTGGAATCATATGGTATTTGTCTTTCCCTGACTGACTTATTTCACTTAGCATAATACCCGTCAGAATAACCTGGAAAACTTGTTAAGACACATACTGCTGGGCCCACCCTAGAGTTTCTGACTCATTTGGTCTGGAGTAGGACCTGATAATTTGTATTTCTTTTCTTTTTTTAAAGCTTTTTTATTTAAGTAATCTCTACACCCAATGTGGGGCTCAAACTCATGACCCCTGAGATCAAGAGTCACATACCCTTCCAACTGAGCCAGCCAGGTGCCTCTGATAATTCGTGTTTCTTTTTTTTTTTATTAAAAGAATTTTTTTTAAAAGTAGACTCCATGCCCAGTGTGCAGTCCAATGTAGGGCTTGAACTCACAACCCTGAGATCAAGATCTGAGCTGAGATCAAGAGGTGGATGCCTAACTGACTGAGCCACCCAGGTGCTCTGATAATTCATATTTCTAACAGCTTCCCAGGTAATGCTGGTGTTACTGGTCCTGGGACCACACTTTGAGACTCACTGCATTCTCTATTTATCCATACTTCTGGGGATGGATCTTTGGGTTACTACACTTTATAGCTATCATGAACAATGAACAATGCCACAACTTGCTCAAGAACAATGGTCATAATCTGTTAGTCCCATCTGCTCCTGAAAACAAAGATCTTGGGTATTTTTGAGAAATTTTTGCTGGAATCTCCTAAAACCTTTTGGTGCCTGGAAATCTCTCTGCACATATCCACCACACAGAGACACAAACTGTACTATCTAGGGTTGTATTGAGTTGAATTGTGTTTCCCACAAACATACTCTGAAGTCCTGATCCCCAGTGCCTGTGAATGGGACCTTATCTGGAAATAAGATCTTTGTAGAAGTAATCAATTGAGGTTGAGCTGGGGCAAGGCGGATTAATCACATTACTCCAATATGATTAATGTCCTTATAAGAAGAGAAGAAGGCACATAGGCAAGATGGCCCTGTGAGCATGGCAGTGTTGGAGAGACTGGAGGGGTGCATCTACAAGTCAAGGAATGCCAAGAACTGCTGGACCTACCACGAGCTGAGAGAGTCAAGGAAGGATCCTTCCCCTGAACTTCCAGGGCCCAGCCTGCCCCTGCTGACACTGGATTTTAGACTTCTGGCTTTCAGAACTATGAAAGAATGCATTTCTGTTATTTTAAGCCCCCTGGTTTGTGGTACTTTCTTATGGTAGCCCTGGGAAACAAATACAAGCGTGGTCTGAAACTTGCTTTCCCCTCAAAGATGGGTCAAGCGCGTTTCCGTAAGCCAATCAGTGGGTCCCTTTTCACGGGGCCCACTGGAGTCTGATGTTCACAATACCCTCCCACCTCTGCCCTGCCCACCTTGTCACTGACCTCCTGGGTCCCTCTGGTGTCTGCCCTTCCTCGGTGGTACTTGGAGAGATTCGTTAACTCAAAGCAATACAAGTGGAAGCAAACACCAGTGGAAGATGGCCAGTGACGCTGGGCTACCAAACACACGTTATGATTTAGTAGTTCCTGTAAGTTGATTATGCGTTTACCCACACCCACACACCTACTCAACCGCAATTCTGAAACCCAAAAAGCTCTCCAAAAGAAACATTTCTTCTTACCTCCTTTGATGGAAAACCTCACCTGAACTGAGGTGAAGACATCTGTGGCACGTATATTACTCCATTCACTGTGAACATCATGTTTTCACTTCATAACTATGAGTGTTTGTGTCAGTCGGCCAGGGTCCCAAGAATAAAGTCACATAGACTGGAGACTTAACAGAAATTTGTTTTTCATGGTTCTGGAGGTTGGAAATCCAAGAGTATCATGTGGGGAGGGTTGGTGTCTTTCTGAGGCCTCTCTCCTGGCAGTGTGGACAACTGTCTTCTCCCTGTGTCCTCACATTGTCGTTCCTCTGTGTGTCTGCACCCTAATCTCCCTTTAAAATAAGGATTGAGGGGAACCTGGGTGGCTCATTCAGTGAAGCCTCTGCCTTTGGCTCAGGTCATGGTCTCAGGGTCCTGGGACCAAGGTCTGGGTCAGGCTTCCTGCTCAGTGGGGAGTCTCCTTCCCCTTCTCCCTCTGCCCCTCCACCCCTTTTTTGCTCTATCACTTTCTCAAATAAATAAAAAAAATCTTTAAAAATTAAATAAGAATTGAATTAAGGCCCACCCATATGACCTCATTTTACCTTAATGACCTTGTAAAACACCCTGTCTCCAAATACAGCCATATTCTGAGGTCCTGGGGGGTTAGGACTTGAACATACCAATTTTGGGGGACACAATTCAGCTCATAGCAGTGTTATTCACAGGTGCTGCCCCAGATTCAATGCAGGGTGTTCTTTGACACGGGACATGTGCTGTTTATCTCTAAGATCTACAGAAGTCTGAGGTCTGGGGCACCTGTTTGGCTCCAGACTTTGTGGAAGGACCTCTATTACAAACAGCTCCTGAGAGCATCTGGGGTGTGAAGTGGGTCATCTCTGACTGCTAGGGTCCAGATGAAGTAACCTGTTAGAAGTGACCTTCTATGCTGTGTGAGCCACCCACACTCCTGAAATTTCCCGTGGCTGGGGTGCTGCTCCACCTACAGACCAGGCAGGAGTTTGTGGCTTTCTATTTGGAATGAGTCCAGAATCTTTTGCTTGGCCATGCCCACTTCTGTCCCCTGCTCCTGGCCAGGGTGGCTGAGGGTCAGAGGGACCCCTTAGACTCAGCCAGGCCCACAAGTGTTCATTGCCATCACCTCCTCCACCATTCACGGGCCTGGAATTGGCATCAGCAGCCACCCAGTGCCTCACTTCCCAGAGGAGGGCATCCAGTAGCCTCTCTACTCAGCCACACTTCGACTTCTTCAAGATCAGCAGCTCCTTGAGAAGGCTACAGTTGATACACCATCCTGTGTGTAGCTGGTGCCTTTGCCTGGTCCCATCTTGGGAAGGACCTCCAGCCTGAGATATTTGTGCAGCCACCTGGACAAGGAGCCAGGAGCCTGGGTGCTAGTCCTGAGTGACACTGGAAGAGGAATTTCAGCAATCCAAATCATAGTTTCCATCAATGAAGTGGAGTCAAGAACCCGATCCACGCAGCATGTAGGAGGCCTCCAGATCACGTCTGTCAGGTGCCCAGGACAGAGCCTGGCACATACAGGAATGGCAATGAGGGGACACGGGAAGGACCCCTAAAGGTGCCTCTGAGGACAAGGGACAGTCCGTTCCACTGCACAGTGGGTCCCATGAGGCTTGGAGCCCAATCCCAGTGGAAGGTGCTGGCAGTCCCCTTCAAGCTCCTGCTCCTACCCCAGGTCCCCGTCCTAGGAGAGCATCACACAACACTTGGACCGTTTCCGACACAGCCCACGGAGCGCCACCCAGGAGCCCTGAAGTGAGAGAAGAAAGACACACCCAGCAGATCCTGCCCCCTTCTCAGCACCCAGCCCGTCAGGGCTCAGGTCTCAGGGCACCTGCTCTTCCCACAACTCCCACCCTGGCCTCGGGGTAACCATTCCACAGCCTTCCTGAATGGATCCCAAGCCCCCATGCCACCTGTGGGATCTGAAGAACCTTTGTCCTAGCAGCGCCCCCCAGTACCCCATCATTAGGCACACAGTAGGCCCACATGTCACACTGCTGGCCTGGACGAGAGGGGGCGGGGCCTGCGTGGCAGGTGCCTTTGCTGTCACACTGGGTATTTCACTCTGTCTTATGGGAGCTTCCTGATGACTCCGCACAGGCACGGGGAGTGTGAGTGTGCGTGCAGACGTCACCCAGGCGCGAGGATAGGAGAGGCCGGCTCTAGTGCCCCAGGAGCACATGTGGGTCTGTGAAGTGCAATTTTTATTTAAAACACAACAAAATCCCCAATCCAACCATTTTCTGCCTTAGCCTATCAGGTGGGGAGCTGGCCCTCCCTCATCCCTCCATGCTGCTTTTCCATGTCCTGGGTCCTGGTTCTTCTCCTGGGGTCCCCGGGGTCTCTCTGGAGCCACGGAGTCGGCCAAGGGCTCGCTGCTACGAAAGTGGATGAAGAACGTCCGGATTTCCTTCGGGTAGATGGTGACCTTGGTGCCTTGCAGGGGTGTCGAGTGAGAGCGGGAGCTGCCTGAGGGAGCAGAAGTGGTCGGTGCTGAGAGCCACCTGCTTCCCCAGGGTGTTTCCACCCAGCATCCCTCTCATACACCGCACCCGCCCACACTCTACTGTGGCTCTTTGATGGAGGCCCTTGGCTGCCCTCCTCCTGCCAGGATTCCCACGGCCATGGCCCCTTGCATTTTGGCCCCCCGTGAGGGTAATATATAGGTGGTCCTGACGTACATGGCCTCATTCCCCATGGGGTGGAGCACTGAATGCCTAGAGCTTTCTCACTGAAGCCATCTGGTGGGGTCTGCTCTTTATATTACGGGTTCCACTAAATTCAACCTTGGGAGGGAAGCCTCTTCATTCAATCATCCATCCATCCATCCATCCATCCATCCATCCATGATCCATTCGTCCATCCATGAATCCATCCTTCCATTTCACCCTTTCGAACACTCATACTTCCATAGATCCATCCCTCCATTCATCCACCCACCCACCCATCCATTCATCAATCCATCATCCACCAATCCATCCATCCACTCATTGATCCATCTATTCATTCATCATCCATCCATCATCCTGCAGAGAGAAATACACATCTACACATGTACCCATCCATTCAATCCATTCATCTATCATCTATCCATCATTCATCATGTATCTATGGGACCATGTATGAATTCATGATCCATGAACTATCCATCTGTCCATCCAATCGTGATCCATTGGTCCATCCATGAATCCATCCTTCCTTTCACCCATTCAAGTACTCACTCTTCCATAGATCCATCCATCCATCATCCATCATCCACCTATCTATCCATCCATCCATCCATCCATCCATCCATCATCCATCTATCTATTCCCAAATGCCTAAGTGCCCAGCTACATAGATGGCACCCTGCTGTATGCAGTGGACAGAGAAGATGCATGGGAAAGAGGAAAGAGAGGGAGAGGAGAACAGAGGAGGAAACTGATCAAGCCGTGGACTCCAAAGAAGCTTGAGTGGGAGTGGGCCAGAGGGAAGGGGACAAGAGTGATTCAGGCAGAGGGAACAGCATGGGAAAGACTGGGAGGCATGAAGTGGCCTGTGGTTCCCAGGAGTTGATGGTGGTGTGTGCAGCGTGAGGCACAGCATGGCAGATGTCAGAACCCGCTGGGATGTGCTTGCCACTTCAGGACTCACCCAGGACAGAGGCAGGGGTGCAGTCTGCAGACACACAGGCATGCACACACACACTGACCTCAGGTGGATTCGAGACGCTACAGAATCAGAGGAGCACAGTAGCCCGCTCAAGGTCACACAGGCCATAGGGGCAGAGCTGGGATCTAAACAAGGTCTGGCCAGCTCCTGAGCCAGGCTGGGGGCAGGCTGAGATTCTCAGGCTCAGCCTGAACCAGGGTCTCCCAACCTCTGCGGTGGGGATGCTCCTGTGTCCTCCAGCTCCAGCGGTGCAGCGTGCTCACGTCCCAGGTCCCCGTGAGCGAGCGCTCCTCCACCGCCACCACGGACCCCAGCCCCTGCAGCACGACCTGAGGGACAGGAGCGCAGGGAGGGTGAGCTACCCCCGAGGCCCCAGGTCAGAGCAGAGGCAAAGCAGGAACAGGGGCGGCACCCACACCTGGGGCACAGCACACATGCGTGAATTCTCACAGCAAATCCCCAGAGGGCACTGTGTCCCCATCTTATAGATGAGGACACTGAGGCCAGCACCAGCATGCTTCCCCAGGTGCTGTGCTGGATGA
The DNA here is from genome assembly GCF_024610735.1 of Ursus americanus. NCBI lineage: Eukaryota > Metazoa > Chordata > Mammalia > Carnivora > Ursidae > Ursus > Ursus americanus. The sequence continues at coordinate 79,164,956 of NC_142134.1, read as the reverse complement.
GCAGACCCAGGGGGAGGCAGTCACAGGAGCTGCCTCCAACCCCCACACCCCTCTTCTGGCTACGGCTCAGGGGGCGGCCCAGGGATGAGGCCAGGAGTGGCTGTCCATCCCCTGTGCCACGTAAGCAGGGACCCAGCCTCCTGCAGCCGGAGGGAAGCAGGTGGCCCGCTCTGGCCGGAAAAGGAAGGGACCATCTGCTGGCCGGGCCATTCTGCGGATCTATCTGCTTGTGAGGCCTGTGCCTGCTGGTGACCACGGGGGATGAGCAGAAGAGACGCAGCCAGCACGCTGACGAGGCCGGCTGCGGGACAAAGTGACCCAGGAAGGGACCAGAGAAGGAGAAGCAGCCAGCCCGCAGGGACAGGAGGGTGGGGTGCCCCTGCGCCCCCAAAGCGCCCGCCTCAGGGGGAGTGAGAGCACCCGCAGGCATCTCTCTGCCGAGGTCTCTGCCGGAGGGGATTTTCACACTGGGGTTTGCCTGCCTGCTGGGGCTTCAGGCCACGGCCAGGGAGGCCTGTCACTGGGGTCTGAGGGCACTTACCTCCAGGTTCACCGTCACGGGCTGAGACAGGACCGGGTCCTCCCCCACCTCATACAGGTGGTGGAGCCGCAGCAGGACACGGTGGAGGTCCGGCTTGGCCTTCCCTCGACGGCCTTCAGGGACAGAAGGACCCCCATCAGCCCCAGTCCTCTAGTCTGGGCCCAGCACTCGACACCTGCCCTCACTTCATGCCTCGGCCTCCCTGGGAGCCAGCTGACGTGGTCCCTGCTTGATGTTACTGCCGCACACCGGCTTTGTAAAATCTCTTCCACCTGTCCCAGCGTGGTGGGGGGTGTGGTTATGGATTTGAGTCCGAGGGTCAGGCAGGTCCTCTGTCTCCTGATGGGGGTGGGGGTGGGGCTGAGGACATGCTGATGTCCAGGACGACACACCTGCTTCATAAGGTGGCCCTGAGCTCGGGGAGAGCAGGGAGGGTGTCTCACTCCATCCCTGAGGCTCCCTCTGCCCCTCACTCGCTGCTCTCCAGGGAGGGGGGACCCCCAGGCCAGCCCCTTTCCCCTATTTGGGGCCAGCTGACTGCAGGAGACCCAGGCTCTTGCCTGTGGCCACGCACGCAAGGGGGAAGGGAACGCTGTGCCTTGTAGGGGAGGTTCCCCGCCCTGCGTCCTCTGTGACAGCGGGGATTCCTGACGATGGGGTTCAGTGTTAGAAAACCACTTGGCTTCAGGCTTGAGCCACGGTCCCCAAGATCTACTTTATCAGATAACAGTGTTATCTGGCATGTTGCCTCTTTCTTTTCCTCTTTCTTAATACTATGGATTCCTCCTGAGTTGTCTTTGGTGCCTGCTAGGACCTGGATGGGGCTCTGGGGACAAAGGGTGTCTAAAGGGCAGCCAGCCCTGCCTTTGAGCTGCTCATAGTGGAAAGGGGAAGATAAGGTGCAGCTGGAGCTTTGGCAACAGGAACAGTCAGTTCATGGCAGGTGTCACCTCCACCAGGTAGCCCTCCATCATGCCCTGCTGGGGGCTCATTGTGAACATCATGGTGGGTGACTTGGCTGCTTCTCCCTCTAGTCTGAGAGCTCTGTGAGTCCAGGGTCCTTGCCTACCTTGGGTACTGCTAATTACCCAGTGCCTGGCACAAGAGACATTTGTTCAGTGAACGAACAGAAGCTCTGGACAGTCAGGCTTCCTGAGTTCAGAGGACGAGTGGGGCTGGCAGTTCAGGGCTCCAGGAGGACTCCCTGAGGAAGCAGGACTGCACTGAAAAGTGAGGATCTGACAGAAGGTGGATGATGAATGGGGTTTGGTGGAGGGGCTGGCAGGGATCCATCGGAGAATGGGTGTGGACAGGTCCTGGGCTGGGGTCCATGACCAACGTGTGCCCTGCTTGCTGAGTGACCCTGGTGCCCCACGGGCTCTCTGTGGGTCTGGGTCTCCCTGTTGGGCAGAGAAGGGGATCAGGGGACCATGCAGAAGCAGGACAACACTGAGAGGAGCCCACATTGTCTGGTGCTATGCGTGGGGCCAGCTTGACGTGGGGAGGGAGCCGAGAGACCGGTTCCCTTGGACGGCGGCCCCACCTTTCTGGAGATTATAAAGGTGCTCTGTGTGGTTGGAGCTGTAGTTCCAGCCTGGGATGCTCAGGGTCTACAGGTGAAGACTCGGGGGCAGCATCACGGCTTCTTGCTGTGGGGGGCCTGGGAGATTCTGGGCAGTCTCTGCGGGGCAGACACACAGAGCCAGGACAAGGGCTGGGGCCAAGCTGCTCCCCCTGACATTGGGAGCTCTGCACACTCCGTGCCCCCGGTCAGGAGACCCAGCTCCTGCCCACGTGTGGCCCACAGGGAGGACAGCCTGAAGCACCTGCTGGTCCAAGCGCCTCGGGCATCCCCTTTCTGCCTTTGCCCACGGACATCATTCCACCTGAATGCCCATTCGCCCATATGTCCAGGGGCTCTAATCCAGAGTCTAAGAGCTGGCAGGACCCTGGATCTCTAGTCCAGCCATTTCAAAGTACAGATGGGGAGACTGCCGCCCAGAGAGGTGCTGGGTTTGTTCCAGATCACAGGGCAGGTTCATGCAGAGCCCTGATTTCAATTCCAGGTCTGGGTGCCTTGCTCAGAAGACACCTCAGCCCCTTCCTCCTTCCAGGAAATACCCTTGCAACTCTGGGCTCCAGCTGGGGCACCACCTCCTCCCAGTCCCCTGGCCACAGTGATTGGTCCAAGCTTAGACCAGGAGCTCCTCTCTGCACCAATTAGAAGCTTTGCCTGGGACTTCTGCCCCCCAGCATGGGAAGATTGAGCTCAGTCCTTTTGCAAGGGTAGGGTGGGGGAGGGCATGCACTGCTCAGGAGTTCACAGCCTCATCCCTGTAGGGAGGGTAAAGAAGGTCTGCAGACAGGGAGAAGCACAGCTGAGAGTATGAGGGAGAAGGATGGCCTCGAGAAGGTTCCACCCCCTGAGCGCCAGTTGCACCCCTAGCCCTTCCCGCAGTCGTGTGCTTGCACCTCAGGATAGAGTCTCCTGGTGGCTCAGCCAGGGCACGTGGAGTTTCTCTCTCTTTCAACCAAGAGACACCAGAGTGGGGCCAGTGGGAGGTGCTGACCTAGCCACCGGCCCACCTCAGACACGGGGACGTCCCCCTCTGTGGAAAGGGCTCCCGGCCTCCTGGAAGAAACCACTGACTCATCCTGGAGCACACTCTGCCCAACCAGCGGCCCCTTCAGGGTCTGTGACTTGCAAACAAGAGAACTCAGGGACACCCCCCATGTTGACCCTGATCTCCTCCAGGCTTGTGGTCCCCAAAGCACAAGGCCCCAGGCTCTTCCCTCAGTACCTCTCTCTCCCTGTGTTCCCTGAAGCCTGGATGTGTATGAGCATGGCTCTCCGGGGGACAGCTCAGGAGAAATCCTTCAGGAGAGGCCGGGCCCTTACCCATCCCTGGCGTGCAGCACACAGCTGGCACTCACTACGTGCTTCATACACCCTGCCTGCTCTAAAGACCTGGGAGGGCGCTGGCACTAAAACTGAAGCAAGGAGGAGGATAACCACATTCTCTCCAACAGCTCTGCAAGTGAGTAGAACACACACAGTTCAAGGATGAGTGAGATGAACACCAACTTGTATCTAGCTGTTTCATTCTTCACATGCTGCTCCGAACTACCATTTCTTTTGTTTTTTCTTTTTTAAAGATTTTATTTATTTATTTAACAGAGATAGAGACAGCCAGCGAGAGAGGGAACACAGCAGGGAGAGTGGGAGAGGAAGAAGCAGGCTCACAGTGGAGGAGCCTGATGTGGGGCTCGATCCCATAACGCCGGGATCACGCCCTGAGCCGAAGGCAGACGCTTAACCGCTGTGCCACCCAGGCGCCCCCGAACTACCATTTCTAAACATGATCATTACCTATTGTATCTCACGTTTGATTATTCTCATAAAGAAATGGACTGTTGTACACCAACAGGGGTGTAAGTGGAGGCAATGCATGAGCTCTGCAGATCAGACCATGGGCTGGAATCACCCTCACCTGGTGACAGCGTACCCAGAAGTCAAATAAAAAAAGGCTTTTAATGTTGGTCTTCCATGTGTGAAGCCATATATGTCACATAAAGAAAGAAAAAGAGATATCAGAGCAGAAAATGAATGATACTCAGGGAAAAAGTCCAAGGTGGAATGGGTGTGAGTCTCAGAAATGTTCCCACTACCTATATGAGCTTCAGTGAACTCTGGACCTCTTTGCCCGAGTTTGTCCGCACGTTAAATGGACTTTATCAGAGACTCCTGAGCTCCCTCTGCTCAACGTTGTCCAGATCAGTGAAGGCCCACAACCCTCCCCAGGTCTACCCGGCCAGGTGGGCTCTCTGGGATGCACACCCCCTTACCATTCAGCTCTCTTAACAGCACAACGGGTCTGTGCTGCAGCGCCAGCCCACTCCTCTGGCGCAGGCGAGCGGTGAGAGGCCGGGGTCCCAGCAGGAGCCAGAGCACAGGGTGGACAACGGAGGTGTCATTCAGTGTGAGGTCATAATCCAGAGCCCAATCAAAGTTGTTCCACAGCCGGCGATGGAGCATGATCTGCAGGGAAGAGCTGTGGGACAGGGCCCCCTCCCACCTGCTCGTGCCCTGGGTGCCCAGGAGGGCCCACTTCCTACCTCCACCTGCCCGTTTCCTTGGCTGGAGATGCCATGTGCCTGCTGGGACAGCACCACCAGCCGGCTTTGGCTATCCTCGATGAAGGCAGACTGAACCATAGGGTAGTAATTCTGTGGACACAAACATGGCCAGACTGGCGGTCAGGGTGAAGGACGGGCCAGGCCTGCTGGTCAGTGTCCCCCTCTGGCCACTGCTCTCAGCCCCCTACACGGGGACAGCCACAGCTCAGGGTGCAGCAGGGAGACTACGATAGAGGATCTGATGTTGGAGACCAACAGACTGTCATTCACATCCAGCTCCACTGCTTCCTGACCGTCTGAACTGGGGACTTGGCCCACTCGAGCCTCAGTTTCCCCACCCGTACAATGGGCCGAAGGACCCGCTGTGCACATTCCTGCAGGAGTGATGAGGGGTGTGTGGGGTCCAGCCTGATGTGGGTGCTGGGCCGAGGGTTGCTACAGAGAGAAAGGGCCGAGCATGGTCTGGGGGAGCAGCCACACTCCCCACGCTCTGTGCTCTGCTGGAGCAACTGTCCCGGGCGGACCCACAGGGACTGTCAGGAGCCCCTGCACAGCGGGGGCATCGAGCAGTAGGGACGACGGACAAGAACTCACCAGCAGAGCAGGGTGGGGACACACCCCCCTGGGACCCCCAGGAGGAGCAAGAAGTAAGGATTACTGAGGCACAGGAGGCCCCCAGGGCAGGCTTCATCTGGATTGTTCCGTCTGACCCTCACAGTCCTGGGGGCCGAGGTTATTCCCTCGATCAGGTCGGGGGCTACCCAGGGTCACAGGGCTGGAGGCCTAGGATGTGGGAGCTGATGTGTGGCTTCGGGCCACGCTCACCACTTGGAAGGAGCCACCGGGTGGCCTCTGTGCTGCAGCCCTGGGGCGGGGGATGGGGGGTTGTCAGGCCCGCTAAGCCTTTGACAGGCATCTGCTCAGAAATCTCAGAGCGACCCCCTGATGAGGCGCTCCTCTTACACAAGAGGAAACCGAGGCACAGACAGAGATGGGGATGGTCTAGGGCCTGTGGGGGCTCCGGATTTCAGACACCAGTGGTGACCTGAGCCTGGGTCTCCACCCCTCCCAGCACAGGTGGGCCGGGGGCTCCGCGGCGTTCCCTCCAGAGGCCTCTGCGGCCGCACGCTGCTGCTGGACCGGGCTTCCTGCTCCGGCCTTCAGGAAGAGCGCCCTCCGGGCTGCCCCCCACCGTGGTTGCAGGACCAGCGGGCCCCCTAGGGCTCACCCGAGCGATGCTGTTGCTCGCGTATTCCCGGAAGAGTCTCCGCTGCATCTGGTAGCCGTTGCTGTCCGAGTAGAGGGTCTGCTGGTTCTGGAGGCTGGTGCTGGTCCTCAGGATGGCCTCGCAGTTCAGCTCCAAGGGGCCCACCCGGTACTCCTGCTCGATGCGACGGCACAGCAGCTCCCCGCCACGGCCGACTGGCACGTGGGCGAGCCGGGAGTAGATGGCATATGTGTGACTGCTGTCCCTCACATCCCTGGAGGAGAACTGGGAATCGTGGGTCCGGTTCTGGGAGCCTTGTGGATGCCCCTCCCTCCTCCTCCGCCCTCCCTCGTTTCCTATCTCCCACCTTCCTCCCTCCTACCTCCTGCCTCCCTGGCTTACTCCCAGCCTAGCTTCCTCCGTACCTCTTCTCTCCCTCCCTTCCTACCTCCCTCTCACTTTCTCTTCCTCTCTTCTTTCCTTCTTTCCTTACTTCCTTCTTCACCCTTCCTGTTTTCCATGCCCCCTTCCCTTCTTCCCTCCTCCTGCAGTCAGGGCAGGGGGTCACGGAGTCTTCCTGGGCAATATAATGGGAAGAGCTTGGTCCCCCGATGATCAGAACTGGGCTGCCCAGGCTGGATGGCTTAGGTCTGTGCTGTCACCGGGCTTCTAATGTAAGTTAGTGTCCCTGTGGGTTCCTGCCCCAGCTCTGAACGTGGACACCCCCTACGAGGTACAGCGCGTGCAGCCGAGCCAGGATGCCGCAGTCAGAGCCATCACATCTTCATCAAGCTCCCATCGAGAACGAGCTGGTATCAGGAGCACACCCGGACCCTGAATCCCTCGTACGCCCACCATCGTGCACAAGGGGGCCCGAGCGCACCTGTAGAAGAGCTGCCGGATCTCGGTCATGAGCTTTCCCGTCACAATCTGCAGCTCCACACTTTCCCATGATTGTTTCGCAGTCTCGGTGGGTGTAAACACAAAGTTATCAGAAATAGGGCCATATTTCAAGTTACCGTTGACACGGTACTCCATGAACTCCTGGGTCACCTGCACTGTGCGGTTACTCTCTCTGCAGAGACAGCAAAGGGAAAACAGTATCATCTTCGTGCACATGTGTCCCGAGCGTGGTCCTCGTCATCTGGAAGCTGGTGACCATCCTGCTATGCAGACACCCACCTCCACCAGAAGCCAAGAAAAGCCACCTCAGCAGAACCTCAGTGACGGTCACGAGGCCGCTCGGTGACACCTGCACGTGGTTCAGATGAAGTCCGTGAGACACCCCTCTCCTGAGCCAACGTGGCCTTAGATCCTTCCATGGGCCAGCAGGGCCCCCAAGCAGGAGGGCGACAGAGGCTGCATAAAGGCCCCCGAGAGCATAAGCAGAGGGCACTCATGCTGCCCCAGGGGGAACGTCCCCTGGAGCTGGGGCCTGGTCATCAGGCGGCCAGCAGAGCCCCCCACACCTTTCAGAGGGACCCCAAGGAGCACAAGCAAGGATGTTGTCATGGGTCCCCCGGTGTCCAGATGTCAAGAGCCAGCACCTTCGCTCACTTCACCACCTCCTCCTGACTCCCGAGGGCAGGGAACGTGAACCCACTTTGCTCCCGAGGCCCAAGAGGCTGGGGACCCTGATCCCCAGCACAGGATCCCATGCCTGGGAATAGCCCAAGCCAGGACTCAGGTTTCATTCCATCTGCTCGATCTGGGCTCAATCCATTCTCTTCAGATACTGGGGTTGGGACAGAGGATGGGGGAAGGGTGGGCAGGGACTCAGAGCCCTGTAGAGACATGGATGGTGTAGACACATGTATGGATCCTAGTTCTGTGTGTGGTCTAAGCAAAGGCACTGCCATGTACTGGGTTTGGGGCATGGTGCTCCCGGGCACAGAACATGAAGTGTCCCTTCCACACCCATTTGGGGGCTTCTGTGCTATTGCGGTGGGCATGGACAGGGAGCAGGGGAGGCATCTGAGAAGGGCCCCTTTGGCCCCTCTGAAGAGCCCAGAAAAGAATCCTGGTCATTCGTCCGGCCCCAAGCCCTTTCCCTTCTGGCCTCAGGCTGCCCGCTTCCCGCTCCCTTCATCAGCTCCCGCAGGTGCCGTCAGCTAGAGACTGGAGGACTGAAACGTGCTCCATCTGTCGCGGGAATAACACTGAGCCAGAGGAGGGACGAGTCGCTGGTGGCCATGGCAGCGTGGACAGACCCTGGATACACGATGCTGGGGGATGGCACCAGTCCCACAGGGCTGCATGGACTGGATCCCCTGGTATGAAAAGTCCAATTTAGACGAATCCAGACCGGCAGAGCAGGGTCAGAGGGCGTGACTGTGGCGATGCCCACGTGGGCTGTGAGTGTCCCAACACCGCAGATGGGGACCATTTCCAGGGCTGATCTGCGGGGTCTGCGATTTCGCTCCGTAGTGCTGGATTGTAAGGGTGAAGCCCCCCCCCCCAACCCGGGCCTCTGCACAGGAGGCTCCTTCTGTGGAACAGTTGTCCCCTCGTCTGTGCCCACGGATTCTCTGGCCCGTCCAGTCCTCAGGCCTGGCTCCCAGTGCCTCCCGCCCACCAAGGCTGCTCTGAGCCCACCGCCCTCCATTTCCACAGCCCCTTGTCTCTGCAACCAGGGCTGAGGCGCTGGACTAGCAGTTTACCCCGGAGGGGATTGCAGGGATCCACAAGAAATACCCAGTCCTCACCCCAGCCAAAAGCAACAGAGATGGATGGGGGTGAGGGGGATGGTCGGCAGGTCATGAGCTGTGGAACTGGACCTGCCAGCTGGGGGTCATGGCTGCGGATGAGGCCTTCATGGGATGCACACAGGGAAGGTGAGGTGGAGCTGGCCCCACAAGGGCTGTCTAGTTGGGGTGTCGGGCCTGACTGGAGAAGCAGCCTAAGGCCCGCCTGGGGTCTCTGCTCTGACCAGGGAGGCTCAGAAGTTGCCTGGCCCTGCCCAGGTTCCACGGCTCTCCCCACTCTCGCTCCCCACCCACGCTGGCTGCAGTCAGCCCCTTCTACCTGCCATGCCCTCTCTCAAGGGGATCTGCAGAATGATGAAGGACAGGGCTCAGGTGCGGCCCTTCTGTGGGGCCTTCCTAGCGCTGAGGCTCCAGAGCTGTGCACAGTGGCCTTGGGGCTGAGCTCCAGGTACCGGTCACCTCACACCCGTGCTCCTCCCTCCCTTCTCTTTCCTTCCCCAGACTTTCTGCCAGCTACTCCTCCAGACTTCCTGTTCCTCCCCCACTTCCAGTGTGGGGGGGTCACATCAGGAAATGGAAGTGTCTGCTCTGGCAGAGGCAGCTAGAGTGCAATGAGGACTATCTGGGATGTGGCCTGAGGATGGACAGGGCTGGCCCAAAACACCTGGCAGGCTTTTTCCTGGGGGTCACCTGCTTTCTCTGCTGTCAACAATTAGTTGCTGAATGAATGGATGTGGAAATGGATGGATGGATGGATGGATGGATGGAAAGATAAACAGACATGGATAGATCTAATGGTAAGTGGACAGATGTATGTATGTAGGCATGAATGAGTGGGTAAGTAGGTGGATATATGGATCGGTGGGAGGGTAAGTGGATGGCTGGGTGAGTGTATGGTTAGGTATGTAGGTGGGTAAAAATATGGATGGATGGGAGGTGAGTAAATGAATGAGTAGATGGTTCAGTGAGTGAGTGGATGGCTGGCTGTATGTTTGGATGAATATATAGACACTGGGAGGATAGTAGATGGATGGAAGGATGGGTGGCTGGATATATGGATTGGTGGAGAATGGATGGATGTGAGGGCGTGTGAGGGGGTAGCTGATGGGTGGATGGGTAGTTTGGTATGTGGATATGAAATGATGGTTGTGGGTGTTAGTGGATGAATGGGTGGTTGGTTAGTTGAATAAATGAACAGGAAGGATACTGGATGGAAGGATGGATGGATGGATGGATGGATGGATGGATGGATGAACAAACATATAGACAACTGGGAGGATAGTGGATCGATGGAAGGATAGGTGGTTGGATGGCTGGATGGCTGGATGTTGGATGGATGTGATGGTGTGTGGGAAGAGTAGATGAATGGATGGATGGAAAGATCAACAGATACATGGATAGATCATATGGTAAGTGGATAAATGTATGTGTGTAGGCATGAGTGAATGGGTAAATAGGTGGATATATGGATGGATGTGAGGGTAAGTGGATGGATGAATGAGTGAGTGTGTGGTTATCTATGTAGGTAGGTAGATATATAGATGGATGGGATGTAAGCGTGAATGGACGGATGGGGGGTTCAGTGCGTGAGTGGATGGACGGATGGTTGTGTGGTTGGTTGAATATACAGACAACTTGGAGGATAGTGGATGGATGGAAAGATGGGTGATTGGATGTATGGGTGGATGGAGGATGGATGGGTGTGAGGGTGTGTGAGAGGGGTAGCTGATGGGTGGATGGGTGGTTTGGTTGTGGAAACAGAATGATGGTTGTGGGGGTTAGTGGATGGATGAGTGGTTGGTTAGTTGAATAAATGGATGAACAAGAATAGTGGATGGAAGGATGGATGGATGGATGGATGGATGGATGGATGGATGGATGGAAAGATAAACAGAAATGGATAGATCAAATGGTAAGTGGATAGATATATAGCTGTGCGCATGAATGAGTGGGTAAGTAGGTGGTTATATGGATCGATGGGAGGGAAGTGGTTGAATGGGTGGATGTTTGAGTGAGTGAGTGGATGGATGGATGGTTTTGTGGGTGGTTGAATATATAGATGAGTGGGAGGACGGTGGATCCACAGAAGGATAGGTGGATAGATGGCTGGCTGGCTGGCTGGCTGGCTGGCTGGCTGGATGGATGGATGGGAGGGCGTGTGGGAGGGTACCTGGGTGGGTAGATGGGTGGTTTGGTGTGTGGATAGAAAATGATGGTTTGTGGGTTACTGGATGCATCGGTGGTTGGTTGGTTGAATAAATGGATGCACAAGAAGGATAGAGGATGGATGGATGAAGGGACAGATGGAAGGGTGAGGTGATGGATGGGTTGGTGGGTGGTTGGACAGATGGATGAACAAGTTCACTGGGTGGATGGATGGATAGATGGGTGAGTGGGGAGTGGATGGGTGGATGGGTACAAAAGGAGATGGGTGGATGGATGGTTTAGTGGCTAGTGGCTAGATGGATGGGTTTATGTTTCTTTAAATTTAAGAAAGTGGATAAAGTGACTATTATATATTCTCCCTGAGTGGGTCTTCAACATCGACTTTGTGGATCGACAGCCCTGGAATGACAAGATTCATGAAGGGCTTTCTTGTACTCACAATTGGTCTACTCTCACAACTGCAGAAATAAAGACAGTAACACAGGAGGGTGTTGGTGTCACCAACTTCAGGTGATTCCCCTAGCAGGTGAGGACACGGGCAGACGGGGGAATGACCTGACTGGGTCCCAATGCATGCCTCCAACTCAGAGCCCGCAGTGGCTGAGCCTCACCTCTCTAAGATGCTGTACATCAGGTTAGTGTCCCGGTCCAGGAACACAGTGTAACAGTCATTCTCCACACGAACCAGGTGCCTGCCCCTTGGGCCAGCAGGGCTCTTTGTCTTGCGGGCAAAGTTGGAGGTTCTAGCCACACTGGCACCCAATTGCTTGGTGTCCTCTTGGGTCCCCTGGGTGCGCCTGATGCTGTAATGTCGGTAACTGAGGCCCGGGATCGTAGTCAGCACATACAAGTCGTAACCAGGTTGCTTCTCCTTTGATTCCTGGACCTGGAAGGTCGGCAGAACGAAACAACATGGTGGATATCAGGGTTGGAAGATGCTCGGTGTCCTCAGTCAACTGTGACTTCCATACCCCCTGGGCGGGGTGCTCACTACCCACAGACAGCAGGGTCTTTCCATCATTGGACTGTGTTGAGTTCCCTGCAGGCCTCCTCTGTGCTCAGCAGGATCCTGCCCCAGCCCCATCTCCCTCCCTGGCCTCCCTCACTCCTCAGACTCCAGCATCAGCAACTGCCCTCCCTTCTCAGCAGCCCTGCTATTCCCTGCCTCTGAGCCTTTGCTCATGCTGTTCCCCTTCCATGGAAGGGATCTCTCTGAAGGCCCTTATTTCACATCCTCCAATTTCCCGAGGGAGCGTTTTCCTGTTCACTCTCCTGGCCTTCCCCAACCCCCGTCGCCAGAACTGGGAGGGATGTTGGAGGACACTGGGCACACTCGGCCGGCCCCTCACTCTCCAGGGGAAGCATGCAGCATCCAAGCCCCTGTGGGAACCTCGGGGGCCCTATTACCAACCTCAGGATGGCTGCACACACTGCCCCACCCAGGCCTTGTGGGACAGACAGCAGACGCCCTGTCCCTGCCCCCATCCTGCTCTGGGGATATTCCTCATCAGAGCCACCACCATCTGTCACATTCCACACGTTCTTATTTGGTTTCCTGCCTGTCACCCAGGGCGAGAATATGAGTCCCCTGCGGGCAGGGACTTCATGTGCTTGGTTATTAAGGAATCCCCGCACCTAGGCAGGGCCTGGCACACAGTGGGTCTCCAAAATATTTGTGCAGTGCATTTACCCTGAGTGGTGTTGCCTGTGGGTGAAGAAGGGGGTGCTAGGGGTTGGGTCTGCTGAAACCAACACCGTCCCGTCTCCCTGCCCAGGTCAGAGGAACTCCTCCTCCTTCTGCATCAACCAAGGTCTGCTACCTGGCTCCCGGGTCATCACTCCACACCACACATGCCCTTAAGTGTCTGACCCCCCTCTCCCCACAGTGGCACTGCTGTCCAGGGGATCAGCACTCAGCCCGGCTGGACCAGAACGTGCCGCTGGGAGAGTCTGCTGAGTGGCTGATGTCAGCACCTCCTGGCCCCCGCAGGGATGCACTGGTGCTGGGGGACAGGCAGGGTCCCTGGGGTCCCCCTCTGGCTCCAGGCAGCGGCAGGAAGTGAGGACCGATTGCGCACATGCTGGTGGCTGGGTGTGCAGACACAGGGCGCTGGGCCAGCCTGGAACATCAGCCCCTCCACAAAGCGCCCGTCTGCAGACTTCTGTGGCCTTCCCACAGAACGTGGACGTTTACCTGAGAATGTAAATATGCCCCATGGCGGGGGCGGGAAGGAGAAGCCTCCCAATCAGTGCAGACCACCCAGGACACCCTGCAAGGAGGCACAGTGGCGGGACTTCTGGGCACGTCATTTGCTCATCGCCCAGTGTCAGTCTCCTGGTGGATCCCACAGACCCTAATGGATAAGGGTCCCCATGGCGATGGCCTCCAAGTGTGGCCCCCAGGGTCACATGTTCACGTGAACTGCTCCTGTTTCTGGAAGTGCCCTCCTGGAGCAGGTGTCAGCAACAGCAAGCATGTCCCGTGCACGCTGTCATGGCCATACCTGTGCAGCCACCGGCCGCCCAGACTCATCGGTGACGTTGACCTGGGAGAAGCGCACAGTCAGGGTAACAAGGGTGGTGACCATCCAGGCCAGGGGGTTGTACACCACGGCAATGCGTCCCTCAACTTCCGGGTCTGCACACAGAGAACCGGCATTACCTGCTGCCATCGGGCTCACCCAACACACCTGGGTGCCGTGGCTACATGGGAAACTGAGGCAGGAGACACATGGCCCTGCAGAGCTGCCAGGGCAGCTGAGTATGGGGACCAGTGGGCTCATGTGCTCCTATACCCAGCAGGCCGCATACTCTGCTCACGGCTCTTTTCCAGTCCCCAGGCAGGGGAGGGTAGAAGGGAACACACTATGTCCCTCTGGACAGCGAGGTTCCCCGTGCTCCTGACACATCACTCCCTGATAGCCCCACTGGACTGAACAGGGATCTGAGGCTTGGAGAAATACAGTCACCTGCACAACTTGACCCACTGCTAAGCTGTGGCTCCCAAGCTTTGAGTGCTTTGCATAGGGAAGGACCGGAGAATTCTCCGAAGGCTGGAGGGTCCAGTCAATCGCCTAGCCCAACATTTGAGCCGCAGCGATGTGGCCCTGGGTTCCTTCTCTGTCCATCCTTTACCCCCAGCGAGGTAAACTCTGGCCATGTCTGATGATTTCTGGAGCCCTGAACACTTCACACACGTTCCAGCCTCCTGCCTCCACCCAGGCTCTTCCCTGTGGCTGGAACACCCTTCTTGACCTCCACCTGCTCACTGCTTGGGCAAGCCTCCCTGGTGAGGTCATAAAAATGGACAGCCCCACCAGGCAGGAAAATCAGACCCTGGTTCCAGTTCTGCTGCCGCTGTCTCTCTCAGCCAACCCCAGCATCTGCGGGCTGGGACCCTGTGTGCTGAGTGCGTGGTTCCCGGGGGCCTCCCCAGGTCTGAAGGTCAGATGGCATTGCACACAGACACAGAGGGGAGGGAGAGCAGGCCAGCTGAGCAGGGAGGTCAGATGTGAGGGGTTCACCATGACAGAGCACAGGCTGAGATGGGGAGCTGGGGAAGGTGTAGTAGGTCTTGTGCACATGACATCAGGCACTGGGAGGGAGGTCAAGGTGTCCCAAGCCCCTAGGACTTTCTGGTTCAAAATCCCTCAGCCTCAGGCTGGCATGATCAGTTACCCTGTACGTGTGAACCCTTCACCGTCAAAGAGGCCGGGCATCAGCTCCCAAACTGAACTGAGGAGGGAGTTGGGGGATCCTGCTGGGCTCAGGTCCCTGAAGACACCTGTACCCTCCACAACCCTGCAGCGCCGTCCCTGGGCTCAATCCCTGCTCTGCTCCTTGCTAGCTGGGTGACCCTGGGCATGTCCACAACCTCCGTGTTTCTGGTGTGTCCTCAGCTACACAGTGAGGATAATAGCACCCCCTAGCTTACAGCTCTCCACGCATTGCAGTAATCACTGTGCTGAGAGCTAGCAAATGCCAAGCTGAGTTGGCCATTATGACGGGATCTAACGGTAACCTCACCCTTTTCCCGGACACACAGAACATGGAGGCTCCGAGCAGCCAAGGCTCATGCCAGGCTCAGGCCAACGGTCAGGGGTGCACAAGCAGATGTGGTTGCAGAGTCTGAGGCTCAGATTGTTCCGGTCCTTTCCGTGACCCCCAGGCTCTCTGCTCAGAAAGGGTCAGAGCCCCCTCCCAGACCTGCAGGGACATCCCACAGGGGCCTCGCTCACCTGAGAAGGCTGGGGTCCCGTTGTGGACGATGGAGGCCACCAGTTCTTGCACAGCCTGCATCCCTGACCTCAGATTATTCACGTACATGTCTCTCACCTTGGGGGTCTCAGTCCCGGTGATGGCGTCATGGTGCTGTACCTGCGTCCCGACCAGAGAGGCAGGGGATCAGGCCTGCCTCTGCAGACCAACCCCAGGGGCTGGCTCTCCTTCCCTCTCCCCAGGTGCTCTGGAGCAGGTGAGGGTCCCTAACACGTTCCAGAAGAGGAAATTGAGGCGCAGAGAGACTGATGACCTTGTGGAAACCCATTGAGTCCCCTAGCTTGGCCAGAAAACAGACCTCTGCAAGGGACCCGTCCCAGCTTCATCTCTGTTGTGCAGTCTTCCTGCGAGTGCCGCTGGATTGTTCCAGGCACCCTCCATTCTCTGTACCAAAGTGGGGGTGGGATGAGCTTGTCTTCCCCAAAGGGAAACCGAGGCCCCACCAGGCAAAGCCACGTGTCCCGCTCACTCTGATGGGCTCTAAAGTGTATCCATTTCACCCCCAACACAGTGACACATTCTGCGGGCAATGCCCTTCAGGCGAGTGCGCCAAGGCATGGCCAGCATGGCCCTTTTGTGGCAGGGAGATGACAAGTTACAGGATTTCTGGGGTCTCAGTGTTCCCATCTGTACAGTGGGGGACGAGTGGAGACGGGAAAGTGGGAACGACTTGCTATGGGGCAGCCACTGTGCCAGGCGGGTCACGTACACTCTCACATTCACTTGCCACCATCCTGGGGTGGGCATGAGCTTCTCATTGTCCAGGGAGGGAATTAGGGCTCAGAGAGGCAAGGCCTGAGCCTGAGGCCACACAGCGGAGGGGGACTGAATCCACGCAGGACTGCGGGACATTAATGCCGCTCCACTTTGCCCTCTCTCCTCTGGGTAAATTTGGCTCTAAAGCCTACTGAAGCCACCAGCTGAAGGCTGTCATGACGACCCTGCATCTAACCTTGGCCCGGTGTCCACATGCACCTGCCATGTGACCACAGGCCACCTCGGTGTCTCTTCTGGAACATGGACCTGTAGGTACCAGGGGCTGGGAATCGCACTGCACAGGAAGTTTCCGACCTGATGGTGTCGCTGACAGGTGTGCCGTTACCTCGGAGACGGCCCAGCGCAGCTGCTGGAGCTGCTTCAGGGCCTGGCCCAGGTCCAAGTGCTGGTGGGGAGCTGGCCACACGGAGCGTGTGAACATGGACTCCCCGGCATACAACAGAGCACTGGCTCTCCTTGCCAGCCTCTTGAGTCCACTGCGGGACGCGTAGAAGCCGGTCCACGCCTGATATAGATCTGGAGAGAAGGGCTGGCAGTTGGCGTGAGTCTCCCTGGCCTGGAGCCTTCCTGAGCCCACGTCCCAGTAGAGCTGTGGAAGCTGGGGCCTGGGGTCTGGCTCTGCCTGGGTCACCTATGGAGGCAGCCATAGACTCCTGCTCCACCCAGGCCAGGAATGGCCCGGGGAGCCCAGGGAGGAGCTGGGGTAGGTGTGAGGAGTAGGTGTGAGGATCGGGTTGGGCTAGACCAGGCCTGGGATGGGGGATCAGACAGCCCAGGGTGGACCTGGGAAACCTGGAACAGCCTGTGAGCCACGGGCCTGGGAGACCTTGGCAGAGATGGGGGCAGATGGGAGCCAGGTGGGCAGCACCCAGCTGATGAGGTCCTGAGTGCTGTCAGAGGCTTTGCATGTGGCTCAGAGGCAATGGGGAGTCCGGGACAAGCCTGGGTTCTTAGCGGTTCCCCTGGCAGCCCAGGGAGACGGGATGGGGGGGGGGAGCTGAGGGATCCCATGCTGCTGCGCTGACGTGCACACACAGGATGACTCCAGACCAAGGCTCAGGTGGGAGGGGCAGGTCTGGTGCCTCCCGGGGGTGTGCCGGGGTCTCACAAGGTGGTTGCCTGTTCCTACTGCTCTTGCCTCATGTTCCGCCCAGGCTGCATAGTGTCTCCATTCCCTGACCTTCCCCCACAGGATCTGAGCGCAGCAGGAAGGGTAGCCCAGTGATTTGGGGAAAGGTACAGGCTCCGTGGTCAGGAGACCATGTTGACCACAGCTCCTCCAGCAGGCTGTGTGTTCTGGTCAGGCAGGAGCACTCTGCAGCCTAAGCTCTAAATCCCCAGTGACTCCAAGCAGGGATCAGGATTCCCGCACCTGTCCAGTCTTCGGAGAAACCCTGTCTCTGCTGGGAGGGCGCACGAAGCCAAACCCATTCAGAACACCTGCAGGACATTGCCCTTCCTCCTCCCTCCTCCGCTAGCCCCGCCCGCTTCAGCATAACCCCGCCCACACCCACGTGTCCACCCCTACCTGGGCTGTAACCACGCCCTCAGGGATGTAGTCCTTGAAATGCACATGTAACCCCGCCCACATCAATTTGCCCCTCCCACCTGGAGTGTAAGCAAGCTCACACCCTTGTAGCCCTCCCACATGAAGGCCCCAAGGCCGAGTAGATGTGGAAATAGGAAGCTACGGAGCCATTCTGCGAGTGTCCCGTCATCCAGGATGTCTAGCGATCAGGGGGTTGGGGGATGGGGTTCAGGACCCCTGGGCCCCAGTGACTCTCAGAAGCGCCATCAGCAGGGCAGCGCGGACACTAGGTGGGCGCTCTCCCTGGCACCGGGTTGCACCGGAACCTGCATGGGCTCATACCTGAGGAATAGGGCAGGAAGTCTCCGTGCTCACGGACGTGCCAGCTGACGTTGCTCCCGTGCACCGCACGGAAGTATTCGGCCAGCGTGGCGTACTCCACAGAGATGCCCAGCTTGGATGTATTACTGTTGATGAAGTCCAGCAGAAGGTCCATGTTTTCGAACTGCAGTGAGGCGTTGAAGAACTGCTTGTCACACCCCTGCAGCCGGGAACACAGCGCAAAGCCTTGGAATTCCGGGTGGAGCCCAGCCCAGTCCTCATTGCCCCCACCAAGGGCCCTCAGGCTCTCCCTGGGAGAAGCCCCAACCTGCTCCCGGAGGGCATCCCTGCTCCTGCCTGCCTTCCTGCCTTCCTGCCTTCCTTCTTTCCTCCCGCCCTCCCTCCCTCCCTCCTTTTTTCCTTTCCTCCTTCCTTCCTCTCTCTTTTTCCTTCATTCCTTCCTGTTTACTTTTCTCATTTTATAAAATCTTGTGACTTTTTAAATCATGCTGTACATTATCTCCAGAACACGTGTCTTGTGTAACTGGAAGTCTATACCTTCGACCACCATTGCCCGGCGCCTCGTCCCACACCCCTCACTCTGGGGACTGCAAAACTCATTTCTTTTTTCTACATTTCATGATTTTAGAACCACATTAAATGAGATCGTGCACTATTGGAATTTCTATCTAGTTTATTTCTCTCTCTTGGCCTTTTAAGACAAACAATATTATTATCAGTATCATTAATTATAATATGATAATTATGAATAACAGGGATAAGAGCCAACACCCACAATTACAGACCTCCTATGCACCTTCCTACAGGCAGACAAGATGTAAGAAGACAGGCTAGGGAGTGCCCTTCCGGAGCCCGAGCACAAATCCCCATCCTAGCTGCCCTGCTAGGAGCTGTGCAGCCTCAGGACAATCCCTTGGCCTCTCTGGGTCTCAGTTCCCTCATTTCCAAAATGGGATACCAGCAGTGCTGCATCCTAGGCCCATGGGCCAGATGAAGGGGATGAGACGGATATACCACACAGAAGGTGCCTGGTGGTCCGGAGGTGCTCCGTGAAGTTAGCTCTGAATGTGAGGGGGAGGGGGAGGAGGACGAGCAAGAGGAGGAGGAGGACGTCTGTGTCTGACACTGTCACGGGGCAGGTCTACTCTCGGGCTCAGTTCAAGCCTGTGAAGCAGGGTCTGTCATGATCCCCACTTTAGAGATGAGGAAACTGAGACCCAGAGGGGCTAAGGCACACAGCGAAGGAGCAGGGGGCCAGGATTCCCGCCCAGGCCCACATCCCAGCTCTGAGATGGGAAGAAGAGGAGGAGGGAGCTGAGTGGAGCTGGGGGCTGGCCTGGGCCAGGGGCTAGATTTCAGGTGGGAGAGGCTGGGCAGTCCAGGGTGGTGGGAGGAGCTGGTGGGAGGGGTGAGGCAGGGAAGAGGCACTGGCCCAGGGCTGACGATAGCTGCCTGGCCAGGCCCCTGGAAGAACATGGTTGGGTGAGACAGGACAGGAGTCCAGGGCTGTGTTGGGGACACCGGGGCCTGGGACCCCGCTTTACCCAGGGCCAGAGGAGGTGCCGTGTCCGGAACCAGGAGGCACGCTCCTTCACATTTTCCAGAAGGAGGTCGACGTAGTACTTCATGCTCTTCTCACTGACACGGATATTCATGTTCGGGTATAGCCTATCTGGAGGAGGCTCGGGGAAAACGGCCGAGCCATCCCAGTAAAAACCTTCCCTGCAGGGGAGGGAAGGGTTAGCAGAGCCCCACCCTGAGAAGGGGGGCAGCTCGGGGTCCCGGAGCACAGGCAGGGTGCAGCCGGACCCAGTGCAGCTCAGGGAGTGCACACCGGCTTGCAGGCCTCCTTCCCCCACCTGCGTCATGGGCAGCTCAATGGTGGCCCACAAGAGCTCTGCAGACAGAGGGGGCTCAAACCCACGCGTCATGCTTCCACAGCTGTGGGGCCCTGAACACGGCCCCTTCCCTGGGCCCACACCGCCTCGGCCGCCACATGGAGCCCACAGCCTGTGCATCCCCACTTCCACTACTGGGAATCTCATGGGACTCCTTTGAGCACAGGATCCTTGGGGCCACCGCGGTGCCCGTCAGACCTGGGTCTAAGGCCCCGAGCCGGGCTGGGGCAGGGTGAGGTGAGAGGCACCGTGCTCCAGGGTAAACTGTAAGGCTGTGCCGAGTCTCAGTAGGGGCATAGAGATAAGTTAGCGTCATATTTCAAAACTCAGTCTACATGCAAAACAAATCACCATGAACAGAATCCCAACATTCCCCTAGGACAAAGGCAGTATCCGGGTTTCCCTTCTGCCTCGGGCTCCAATTCGGTCTGCATGGCAGAGACCCCAGGATCGACTCTGGGGGTCTGGCTGCCCCCATTAGTGTCCTCCCTGCCTCACTCAGGGCTGCACAGGGTGACATGGGGACCCTGGGCCAGCCGCCAGGAGCTGCCACTTGGATCCTCTGAGCCTCTGTCTCCTCGTCCATAAAATGTCCTGATGGCTCTCATGAAGGATGAATGAAAGACATCAGTGGAAAACCCTGGACTGAGGCCTGGCACAGGGCGGGGCCTGACAGAGAAGAACTACGGGTCCTGAAGTCCGCGTCTGGCATCCTTCTCGCCAGCTGCCCTTCACTTTGCCCGCGAGTCTCTCCTGTTCAAGGACGGGCAAGCCGCTCGCCCTCAGCCTCTCAGGTACAAAGGGCCAGAGCCGGTTGAACCCAGGGACCCCACCCCTAAGAGCCCACAGGCCGGCTGCTCCCACGAAGTGGAGGATTTGGAGCCGGCCACCTGAACCAAACTGACACTGCCACCACTGACCACGGGGCTGGGGCTGAGTGGCCCTGCCTCGGTTTCTCTTTCTGTAAGCTGGAGAACTCAGGATATCTCCCAAGGGGCTGGACTGGAGGGTGGGTCATTTCTCAGGTAATACAGGGAGAGTGCTTAGAACAGGGGCCGCCCAGGGAAGGTGCTCACGAGCAGTAGCTATACTGGTCCAAGACGTGCGTGAAGATTTCCTGCTCAGCCGACAGCGACGGGGATCCTCTCCACACGAACTGCAGCCCCTGAAAACCCCAAGGGAACGGAGTGAGGGCCCAGGGGCAACACGGCCGCCCTGGTTCTGCCTCCCCCAGCCGCACCTGGGTCCCCATCAGTGGTTCAGGACTCCATCCCCTCTGCTGGCTGCTCTAGACTCCCTCTGACGCCCCACAGCCACGGATGGTGGCGGAAAGTGGCCTCCAGAAGGAGCCAGCCTGCTCGGGCACCCCCACCCCCTAGAGCAGCACTGGCTCTGCCAAGGCCTCCCAGAGAAGCTCCCTCAGGCTCTGCGTGAATGCCTCCTGGCACAGGGAGTGCTCGCCTCACTAAGTGCTCGCTCACTAAGCCTGTGCTCTGTGTCTTCAGGGCTCTCATGGTTAGAACCCGCTCAGGGTCACAGAGCAGGGAGAGATCTGCTTCTCTTGAGCACTAGCCAGGGGGACATTGGGACCACGCATATGTTCCCTGTGTCCTCCGTGCGTGGTGCTGCACGGGAGTAATTGGGGGGCCCAGCCCCGAGCAGCTCACAGAGTCAGCCGCGGGAGAAATGAGCCGGCGTGGGAAGGGAGCTCAGCGCGCAGCGTGGCCCGTGGTGGGGCTCAGTGTGATGTTGCTTCTCGAGCCCAGCTAGAGCCCAGCTCCACCTCCGTCCACTCCTGCCGGCCGTGACCAGCATTTGCCTCAGACCGCTCTTCCCTGAGTGATCCCGGAGCGAACACTCGTTACTGCAGGGGCTGGCGAACTCGCCCCCACACACAGGGAAGGAGGCAGCGGCGCACAGGGCTCACGGCTCACCCGCGTTTTCTGCATGCTGTCCTTCAGGTCATAGTCGATCCGGGAGATGATGTGGGCGTGGAAGCCCGCCAGGGCAAATAGCGTGGGGGTCGTGGCAGAGGCGCCAAAGGGGTCGACTTGCCAGGAGAACCGCGGCCGGATCCCAAAGGTTTCGTACAGGAACCCATGTCCCTCTGCAAAGAGAGCATCGCCTTGCTAGTGACCCCTCGCCACGGGCATACTCAGGGCCCCTGCCCTTCCAGGGACCTGCAGTGTCATCCTGGGCTCTGCTGCAAGAGATCCTGACACAGAGGGGGCCACACCAGGACACCCGATGTTTCCTTTACTCATTCATGACGTTACAGCCACCACATGAGCCTGATGTCAGGTTGAGCGCTGCAGGGCAGAGAAATCCCCAGACTTGCGTCAGCCACTGTTTCTGGTTCCCCAGGCCTCCCCCCACCTG
This sequence comes from Ursus americanus, assembly GCF_024610735.1. Taxonomy (NCBI): domain Eukaryota; kingdom Metazoa; phylum Chordata; class Mammalia; order Carnivora; family Ursidae; genus Ursus; species Ursus americanus. The sequence goes on along the minus strand of NC_142134.1, from coordinate 79,142,998 downwards.
CTGTGTCAGAAAACTCTGGGCTCTGGGCTACGATCTGAATTTGAAGGAGAAAGCCAGGCCTCGCACAGCTGAGAGAATGGTCTCCACTCACACTGCCTCTCACTGCCCATCCCCAGGCCTGAGGACCTAGGCTACCGCCCACAGGACCCCGGGCTTGGGGGACAGAACCATGAGCACACCAGAGGTCAGGCCCAGACAGGAGGGGTGACTGCTGGCAGGTGTGGGTGGCTGAGGAAGATGGGGTCTGCTGCAACCTGGAGGGGACGAGGACCCGCCAGGGGGCATGGACCTGGCGCGGGACTTCTGGCCCTCAGGAAAATAGAAGGGGGAGGCGGAGGGTAAGCGGGAAGCAGAGGAGAGCAAGAGGCAGCGGCAGAGGGGAGGGAAGATCAGGGGATCGTGCTGTCCGGGATTATGAGGGAGCGGTCAACAGCATCACGGGAGAGAGGGCAGGTGGCACGAGGAACGGCCCTCTCTACAGACAGGGAGGCAGAGCGGGGCAGGCCTGATGATGCCAGTTCAGTAGCCCCTTCTCTTGCGCTCACAGAATCCTCACTTTCTTCAGGGGGCGCCATCCCCACCCCAAGGGAGGAATTCTCACTGGTCTCAGCCTCTCATGGCAAGTTCATTCCCCTCTGGCAGACACTCGTTTTCTTGGCCTGTCTGGAAGCTAGAGGTGGTCACGGACCAACGTTGGAGCCAAAAAGATGTGTGCATTAAGCCTGCTTGGCTTTGGGGAAAGATTTCCCACCCTCGTTAAAACGAGTGAGGCAGGACGAATGTCCCTTTGTCCCTTTTCCTGACTTGAGTGGGGCTATATGGCAACACGCTGCCTGGAGCTGAGGCAGCCCTTTGGGACCTGGAGGGGAGGCGCATGAGACTCAGGGAAACATCAAAGAGCTGCCCAAGGGGACCCCAAACCAATCCCCCCAGTGTAGGAAACGCGACATATCCTTAAGACTCAAGTCGCTCTGGCTCAGGTTCCCTGGCCCTCCAGCACAAAGCATCCCTGAGCCCCAAATGAAGAGCCCCGAAACTGCTGATTGTCCCATGGAACGGCGCCCTCCCGCCCCTTCTAGTATTGGGAGAGCACCCTGGCGGTGAGCTCCAGCAGGCGCAGATCCGCTCAGCTCGACCCCGCCTTCCACCACCCGTGCCTCCACCCTGGCCAATGGGCTGTGGGCTGAGTGTTGTACTAAATTCCCCAGCATCCCTTGAGGCCCGCTCAGGTCATGTGACTCCCTCCGGGCGGGGAATTTGGACTACAACCCCCAGGATCCGCTGCGGAGGGGAGCCGCTGGGGGGGGAGGGGCTGTGGGCGGAGGGTCCTAGAGCAGGGGTGGGCAACCCCGGTACAGGAGCGGCCCTGGACGGTCACAGGTGTGTCCTTCCCTCCTGGCCAGACCTTTCCCTTCCCTCCAGTGCGGCCCTGGCGCCGCAGCGCCTGACCCGACCAAGGTCTGTCCTGCTAGGGACGGGTTGGGGGTGGGGCTCTCCCTAGGGCACCCCTCCACGCCGCTCCGCAGAGGATCTGGGCTGGGGAGCTGGCCCCTCAGCGAGGGGGATGAGAGCTGCCATCCCCGAGGGCGAGGGCGGTGTCCACACTCAGCTTTTCCTGGTCAGCGAGGTGCTGCGGGCAGATGCCTCTCCCCACAGGGAATTGTCGGGTCTCAGACTAAGCTGGGTGTGGGCTACCATCCAGAGCAGGAGTTAGGGAGGTCCCTCCCTCGCCTCTCTCCTGACAGGCAACCAGAGGGGTCTGTCATGGGGAGAGACGCCTCAGAGCCAGGAGGAGCGGCATTGCCCCGGCCACCGAGGGCTGGAGGGGGTATGGCAAGGGCAGGGGAGGCGGCGGTGGCTTGATGGTGTGTGGGTGGGGTTGTGCGGTCAGGAAGCTGGTGGTGATGGTGCTGGAAGTGATGATGGTGGTCATCATGACGGTGACACAGGTGGTGTACGTGGTGCTGTGGCTGTCAGTGTGGACAGCGGTGGTGTGTCGATCCAGGTCGTGGCCATGAGGCTGGTGACATGGCCTGTGTAATGGAGGCAGGGAGGGTGGCCGTACTGGTGCTGAGGACGCTGTGTGTGCTGGCGGGGGACGGCGGGACGGCATCTAACCCTCACGCTCATTTCCTGGGAACCGCGGGCTCCACTCTGCGTGCTCTCATGAATTGTCCCAATTTGCTCCTCACAACTACTCTGTGAGGGAGGCGGCGACATCAAACTTGTTTAAGCCATGAGGAAAGGAGGCCCAGGGAGGGGACGTCCCTTGCCTGGGGTCACAGGGTTGGGAATGGGCAGGCGCAGGATAGAGCCAGGCCATCTGGTGTCAAGTCCACGCTCCACACCCCTGCACCCAGTGGCACGGGCAGGAGGATGGCACTGGCCCATGACTGTTTCCACTGCACACAGTGTCCTGCTCAGAGCGGGAGACGAGGCTCAGAACCGGGGCTCAGGAACCCAGTCCCAGCCTGATTGGAGACCCCAGGAGAGCCTGGGGTTGGGGAAGGGAGCCCTAACCTGTGAGCTGAAGGATCTGGTCATCAAAGTGGGTCACGGCCTCGTCATGCATGACCTGGCCCCCGATGACAAACTCCAGGCGTCTTGTGGCCAGGAGATGGTGCACCTTGGGGACAAGCGGAGAGAACAAAGCCCGGTGAGAATCGCAGTGCTGGAGGGGGGCTGTGGGGACTTGCCTCCAGCTTCTCTCGGTGCCTTCCAGCAAACCCTCACGTGCATTCATTCTGCGAGAGCAACAGGTCAGCGTGGCCTCCCGCCCCCACACCAGCACCTGGCCCGTGGCTGCTGCTTGATCTATGGTGCCTGCACCTGTGACATGACCTCTACCCGGAGCTCCCTCTCTACCTCCACCTCTAGCTCTGTCTCTACTTCTGTCTCTACCGCCATGTCTACCCCGAATCTACCTCACGTCCACCTTTTGCTCTGTCTCCGTGTCTGTATCCATAGCTTTTAAATTTTCACTGCTGAAGTAATTTCAAATTTATCAAAAACGTGCCAGAATTGTGCCGATGGCTCCCGTGGATCCCTTCCCCACATTCGTTCACTGTGAATCTTCTTTACCTATTCGCCGTAGCACTCCCCGACGTCCTTGTAACCTGGACGATGTGCTCTAAGCCATGTGAAAGCACCCGTTAGACATGCTGTGCCTGCCCCCCCATTCCTTCACTGTGTGTTTTGTCAGGACAGGGTAGTTAGAGCCATAGTATAATTCTCAACATCAGGACATTTAACATTAATGCAACACTGGAGCGAATCCAGACTTCGTCCAGGTGACCCCAGTTGTTCCATTAATGCCCTGTTTCTGGTGCCGGGTTCAGTCCAGGATCGGGCCCTGCCTCCCCTGTCATGTCTCGCCATTGTCCCGTATTCCCGGCAGTTCCTCAGCGGCGATGTCCTCTTGATGGGCTTGATCATTCGGGGATTACAGGCCAGGGGTTTCAGAGAGGGTCCTCCTGCTTGCATTGCCTTGTGATTGGCTAGTAAGTATTTTTAAAATAAATGAAGGAATGGAGGGAAGGAGACATGGCTGGTAGGGAAAGACAGCGGCCCTACGTTCAGCGAGCTGCTTGGAGACTGGTTTGCATTTGCTTTCAGGATCTACAGGGTTCGTGATCCTTCACTCAAGCAGGATTGAATGGGCTCCTGCTGGGTACTGTTTTACAGAACACCTACCACAGCCCATGCACTGCCCAGGCGCTGGGATTCACGGGAGCAAAGGAGACAAAAGTCCCTGCTTCTGGGGACTCGTGCCATGAGTGGTCTGCTCGGGTCTCTGGTGGGCCCCGTCTCTCCCTGGGTGTAGGGGACAGATGGTTGGATTTGGGGGTGTCCATATAGAGGGCGGCCTGCCCCTTGGAAACCCTGAGTGAACTGTTTCACTCAGACCTGCCCGGCTCAGTGTCCCACCTTTCCCGTATCAGCTGTGTGACCACGGGCCATTTGCCTGCCGTCTCTGACCAGGACTATCTGCAGCATGGGGTTACTATGCCCACCACACTCCCTGTTGGGAGGACACAGGAACGTGAAGCGTAAGTAGAGGCCAGCACGTGGCCAGCGCCCACAGCGTGCGAGGCTCCTCCTCATGACTGCACAGGCTGCAGGTTCAAGGCTCCCCTCCGGGGGGATCCAGTGAACTCTCCCCTTCATCTTCACAGCTTTGCTCCCTTGACAAGTCCCTCACCTCCCTGACCCTCGCGTTCAGTGACTGTTCTGAAGGAGGGTGAATGGCAAGGAGGGGACCAGGTCCCCGATGTCCCCCCAGGTGCTCATGTCCTGCATTCATCTGGGCCCAGCCGCTCTGAGGAGGGGGGTGTGTCGCTCCCATTTGCACAGGTGGGACCCGCAGCACGCAGAGTGCACCCCTACCCCTGCCTGAGGCTGAACCAGCTCCCAGGCTGGCCCCCGTGGGGTGGGGCCTCTTGGAGCCTGCCCCCTGTGATGCCTTCTGCGGCCCAGTTTAAGCGCCGGGACTGGGGCACCCTGGGCAGGGCGGTCGGCTGCGAGCCACGGGGCCATGCAGATGGTGGGCGAAGCGGGAGGTCACCAGCTGAGTGCGCGGCTGACTTGCCAAGGCTTCGTCTTACACCAACAGCCACAAAGGCGGATAAAACCACAGCTGTCTTGTGGACTGGGGCTGAGCACAAACCTGGTCTACACGAGCCCTGTGAAGCGGCCAGCGGGCCTGGTCCAGGAGCTTTGGGCCACAGGGTCCCGGCCACCAGGGTATCCTGTCTGGGCGCCCACCCCCCTCCCACCTCCGGAGGCCCCTGCAGGCAGCGGTACCTGGCGTTTCTGCCTGTCCGAGGCGATGCCGTCCCACCACAGCCGGAAATACTCCTGCTCCACGGCGATGAAGCGGCGATGCTTCCGGAGTGTCAGCTCCTCCACCACGGAGGTGTAGACGTTGGCTGCGTAGGCCCGCAGGCTTTCCTGGGGAGGGGGGACCCCATCACACCAGCCCCCGTGGAAGCTCCTGGAGGCTTGGCCCCAAGGATCCAGGACTACAATCCAAGGGTGACACAGGGTCCCTGGGCCCTGCCACTCCCTGCGGGCACGTGCCCTGGGCTCTTCCTCTGCTCCCCCTGTGCCACTCTCGTGGAGGCCCACGGGGGACTGCTTGTGCCTGACACTGCAGTGCAGGCTGGCCCTGAGACAGCGACATGGCTCTCCTGCCTCTGATGAGAGCCTGCAGTTCTAGGAGAGAGGTGATATTCCAGACCATGACACACGATATGCCCAGGGGTCAGGGACAGCTTCCCCGAGGGGGCACAGTAGCTGGCCCTGAGGGTGCGGTAGGGAGACAGCCCAGTGAAGCCACGGGGTGACAGGGGAGGAGGTCCAGGGACCCCACGGGGCCTGCCTGGGCTGAGATGAGGGGAGCCGGTGTTGAGACCTGAAGCTGAGAGGAGCTGTCCCCCACACCCCAGCTGGTGGTGGGAGTCTGCTGGCCTGCCTCCCCCGGGCTGCGGGCTCCTTGGGACAAGCCGCAGCTGCTTCCCATATGTGTCTCCAGGCTGGCACGGTGGTCCTCAGTGGGGTTACTTTAATGAAATGCAGAGATCCCTGGGCAGGGGGCCTCAGAAAGGGGGGTCATTCCTGGGAGCCCTCAGGCAAGTCACCAACCCTCTCCGGGCCTCAGTTTCCTCTTCTGTAACTGAGGGTGGCAAGCATGCTTCCCCGCCCTTAAGCCATCTCCGCGGGCAGCTGAGTGTCCCCCCAGAGGCAGCCCAGTGCTGCCCAAGACTGGACTCCACCTGCCCCCCCGCCCCAGCATCAGATCTTCTTGCTGCCTCTCTCTCCTGTTGAAGTCCAGCTGCCCACTCAGTAACATCCTCTTTGGGATCCCTTAAAACAGCCACAAACACCCATAGAGCTAAGCCACTCCACCCTAATCCCAGAAATGGTTTGTTCTCTTCTGGGTTTCCTGCCTCTTCCCACAAAAGAGCTGGAGGCGGCCTGGGTGACAATATCCAGTCACCTGACCCAGGATCCTGAACAAATCTGAGGCTCTTCATGCTCCTTTTCCTGCCTTCCTTCCTTCGTGCATTCATTCATTCCTGCATTCATTCATTGCTGTAGTCATTCATTCATTCCTGTGTTCATTCATTCCTGCATTCATCATTCTTTCCTGCATTCATCATTCTTTCCTGCATTCATTCATGCAGTCATTCATTCCTGCATTCACTCATTCATTCATTCATTCCCGCATTCACTCATTCATTCATTCATTCCCGCATTCATTCTTTCATACACTCCTGCATGCATGCTTTCATACATTCATTCCTGCATTCATTCCGCAGCATTCATTCATTCCTGCATTCACTCATTCATTCTGCAGTCAACATTCCTGCATTCATTTCTGCATTCATTCATTCATTCTTTCTTTCTTTCCTGCATACATTCATTCATTGATTCCTGCTTTCATTAATTAAGTCCTGCATTCATTCATTCTTGCCTTCATTCATTCATTCATTCTTTGCTGTAGGCATTCATTCATTCCTGCATTCATTCATTCTTACCTGTATTCATTCATTCATTCATTCATTCATTCAGCAATACGTGGTGCACCTCTTCCGTCTGTCAGGGCGGAGAGGACATGCCAGGAAATAAAACATATAAAGTCCCTGGCCTGTGAGGCTAGCCTTCTGGTGGGCACAAGGGACTGACAGCAAGCCCCCCTACCTAATGTGCATGGAAGGGAGGAGGGGGAAGGGAATGGGGGCACAGAAGGGGATGCCAGGAAGGCGCCACCAGAAAGCACCTTCTGCGGAGCCCCCCACAGGATGGGAGGGACTGACTGTTGCAGGCCTGTGGGAGGAAGGCCTCTGGGCAGAAGGAACAGCCCGTGCAAAGGGTTAGAGCACGTGCCATCCGACAGAAGGGGACACGGGGGCTCAGGAAGGGGGTCACAGCCCACCCAGGGTGCCCCCGTCACAGACTACGACCGTGGCCTGAGTCAGGCCCATGCCTCTTCATCCGACTTTTCCTAGCACGGATGGGGAAACTGAGGCCTGAGACAGGAGGCAACCAGCTTAAGTGAGCCTCCCCGGTCTCCAGCAGAGTCAGGTCATAGCCCAGGCAGCTCCCCCAAGGATGTCAGCAGACCCCAGGCTTCAAACCCACCCTGGGATCTGGCAGGGAGAAGGAAGCTGAGCTCCAAGGGCACCTGGGGGCGGCGACCGGGCGCCTACCTGCACCGTGTAGAGCCAGCCCACGTCCATGTGACTGTGGGGCACCACAAAGACCCTGATGGGGCTCTCGGCCCGGGCCACCAGGAACCGCAGCAGCACCAGCTGTGCGACCACAGGAAGCCAGCCAAGGGGCCACATGCTGGTGGCAGGTGGGCAGAGGCTGCTGCTGGCAGTCACTTGCCGTCCACTGGCGACTGGTCCCCTAGGCAGAGAACAGGGCTCCTGACCCTTGTGGGGAGGCGGGAGCAGGAGGAGTGGCAGCCGCAGTGGTGCTGTCTGAGCCAGGCAAGGGGCTGGCTCTTGGGCGCCACTCTTTGGTGCTCCGCCCCCATCTCCAGTGTCCTGGCCAGTGCTGTCCACTTCTCAGCAGCGTCCCAAGCTCCATCTGCCCAGGGCGGTTGTCACAGTGTGCCCTCCCCTGGAGCCCTGTCTGGAGGAAGCCAGCACCCACGTCACGGGTCACTGCAGCCTTCCGCGCAGGGGTCAAACAGGGAGGAGCTCCGGTGTCCTGCCCATAGCCAACACGGGCTCAGCTGCCATGCAAGCCAGCCACCTGCGAGCCGCTCCTCTGGCCCAGCCCCGGCTCCAGGAGTCCTGGCCGAATCCTCACTGCAACCTCACGAAGGACCGGGAGTCGGAAATACCCGGTTAATCACTCCTGAATTTCTCACCCCAGAAACTCGGGTGCTAATGGGTGTTTGTGGCTGCTTTAAGTCCCAGTCCTCAAAACAGTGTGAATCCTCTCTCCCCAGTGTCCAGTCAGTGACCAGGAGCCACCTTGGGGAAGGGATGGAGGAAGCCTTCCCATGGGCCCCTGTCCGGCCCTCGCACTCCTTCCTCCCAGGGACCCAGCTATCCTTCCATCAGTGGGTTTTGGGTGTGGAAACTGGCTCAGGTCTAGAATCTGGGCAAGGGATCCCAAAGTGTCATTGGGGTGGCTACCCTGTGTCTGGACTCAGGGATCCTCAGTGGCTCCGTAGAGGACATGCAGAGGGTGTGCGTGTCATCTGGCCGTCTGTTTTCCCGCTAGGAGCACCGTGTACTGTCACCTCCATGGCTGGCAGTGGTCCTGCTGCCATTCCGTCCTCCACGTGTCCCAGGGATTGACATGACCTTGCTTCCGACGGCTCCGTGCGGGCACCTGGCCCCTTGTTTCTGTGTCCTGTGACCTCCCGAGCCAACAGCCCACCCAGTTCTGCCATGGCCCTGCTGCATCAGCCCGGCCTGGAGTGGCTGGTCCAGCCAGAGGGTGACAGGCGGCAGCAGGATGAGCACCCGGCCGACACACATTGCATAATGGAGAGTGCCACATGCTCTTCAAGAAAAACAGCAGAGCAACTCCGTATCCCTTGTTCTGGGTCCTACAGGGGACCTACTGAGATTGTGACATGTTGAGCTGTGGTGAGGACCAGGCTAACCTTACACACGGACATGGAAACAGACTGAATGCTATGGAGGAGGCATGGGAGGCCATGGAACGTGTCTCTGAGATCATTTTACGGCCAGACGGAAAGTGGAGGGAGCTGCTTCTCAGCAGAGGAAACAGCACGTACAAAGGGCCTGAGGCATGAAAGGGCTTGAAGTGCAGGGAGGATCTGGCCGTGCAGCCCTGGTGGAGGGAGGAAGCCAGCTCACTGTGGCCCGAGGAGCCACGGCAGCCAGGAAACAGCCAAGGACAAGGGTCGTGAGGATGGGGAGCAGTGAGGCCTGACAGCAGCTGCTGCAAGGAATGTAGTCGAAGGGGGTGGGAGGTGAGGACAGAAGGGCTAGGGGGGCCGCTTCCGAAAGGGTCTAAGATTCAGGCAGAGGATCAGGGTCTGGAGGAGAGACACTGGGAACTACTGAAAGCTGGAGGCAGGAGGAATCCGGGGTCCAGGCTGCCAGCCTGGGAGGTCATTGGCACTGGGGGCAGCCCCCAGGCACACTGACCATCCACCTAAGCCTCCAGGCCTGTCCCACGTGCTCCAGAGGACAGACAACACTGAGGTCACAAGGTTTCACTGGGACATGGTGCAGGGGTGCCCATCCACAACGTCCTACAGACCCACAAAGAACATTCAGGACGTTCCTTCTTCTAGATCGCCCAGAACAAGTCCCGGGCACCGTCGTGTGCAGCGGGGGCCGGATCAGGAGTCACAGGCAGGAGAACCCATGTGTGACACTGGGAACACGTTCCCTTTGCCACCAGGGAGCTGCCGGCACCCTGCGTTCTTTCTCCGGAGCTTTGACTCAAATGTGTGGCACCTGAGGGGCATCTCGTTGGAGCAGGAAACATGTCTCCCGCTGCCTTGTTCCCGACAACTTGTGCTACTAGTGACAGAACTCACGGAATCCAGGAACCGAAACAGCCTCCGGGGGCTGGGCCCACCCGAGCCTGTTCCAGAAAGTTCCACTCCTCCTCCTCAACCTCTCTGTGCAGCCAATGCCAGCCCCCTAGTCGGGGACAGCCGGAGCTCTGAGAGGGCCACACAGGCCACCCCGACCCTGTCCCCAGCCCTGGGCGCTCCCAGCCTCCAGAACTTGACATGGAGTCGGACCCCAGGCTGTGGAATCTTGGGTCGGCAGCTCCGGTACATGACGCTGCCGTCGTGAGGATGGTCACACCGGGGGCACGGCTCACATGCCGGACGCAGCTCTGGAGGGTGGAGAGGGTGCTGCCCACACGGTGGAGAGGAGGTGCCATGACAGAGGGAGGAAGAGGGATCAGAGATTCAGACAGGTGGTCACGGGCGTGCGGGAGGATGGTGTGTGAGGTGAGAACCCTCCAGGTGACAGTGCTCTCGGAAGGCCCAAAGGACACTCCCATTTCCCAAGCACGTGCATGACCGAGAGCTCAGAGATGGGCGACACACTCCAGGCTGGGCTGATGCAGCAGGGCCATGCCAGAACTGGGTGGGCTGCTGGCTGGGGGGGTCACGGGACACAGAAACAAGGGGCCAGGTGCTCGCACGGAGCCATCGGAAGCAAAGTTAGGTCAATCCCTGGGAACACGTGGAGGACGGAATGGCAGCAGGACCATTGCCAGCCATGGAGGTGACAGTACACGGTGCTCCTAGAGGGAAAACAGACGGCCAGGTGACACGCACACCCTCTGCATGTCCTCTACGGAGCCACTGAGGATCCCTGAGTCCAGACACAGGGTAGCCACCCCAATGACACTTTGGGATCCCTTGCCCAGATTCTAGACCTGAGCCAGTTTCCACACCCAAAACCCACTGATGGAAGGATAGCTGGGTCCCTGGGAGGAAGGAGTGCGAGGGCCGGACAGGGGCCCATGGGAAGGCTTCCTCCATCCCTTCCCCAAGGTGGCTCCTGGTCACTGACTGGACACTGGGGAGAGAGGATTCACACTGTTTTGAGGACTGGGACTTAAAGCAGCCACAAACACCCATTAGCACCCGAGTTTCTGGGGTGAGAAATTCAGGAGTGATTAACCGGGTATTTCCGACTCCCGGTCCTTCGTGAGGTTGCAGTGAGGATTCGGCCAGGACTCCTGGAGCCGGGGCTGGGCCAGAGGAGCGGCTCGCAGGTGGCTGGCTTGCATGGCAGCTGAGCCCGTGTTGGCTATGGGCAGGACACCGGAGCTCCTCCCTGTTTGACCCCTGCGCGGAAGGCTGCAGTGACCCGTGACGTGGGTGCTGGCTTCCTCCAGACAGGGCTCCAGGGGAGGGCACACTGTGACAACCGCCCTGGGCAGATGGAGCTTGGGACGCTGCTGAGAAGTGGACAGCACTGGCCAGGACACTGGAGATGGGGGCAGAGCACCAAAGAGTGGCGCCCAAGAGCCAGCCCCTTGCCTGGCTCAGACAGCACCACTGCGGCTGCCACTCCTCCTGCTCCCGCCTCCCCACAAGGGTCAGGAGCCCTGTTCTCTGCCTAGGGGACCAGTCGCCAGTGGACGGCAAGTGACTGCCAGCAGCAGCCTCTGCCCACCTGCCACCAGCATGTGGCCCCTTGGCTGGCTTCCTGTGGTCGCACAGCTGGTGCTGCTGCGGTTCCTGGTGGCCCGGGCCGAGAGCCCCATCAGGGTCTTTGTGGTGCCCCACAGTCACATGGACGTGGGCTGGCTCTACACGGTGCAGGTAGGCGCCCGGTCGCCGCCCCCAGGTGCCCTTGGAGCTCAGCTTCCTTCTCCCTGCCAGATCCCAGGGTGGGTTTGAAGCCTGGGGTCTGCTGACATCCTTGGGGGAGCTGCCTGGGCTATGACCTGACTCTGCTGGAGACCGGGGAGGCTCACTTAAGCTGGTTGCCTCCTGTCTCAGGCCTCAGTTTCCCCATCCGTGCTAGGAAAAGTCGGATGAAGAGGCATGGGCCTGACTCAGGCCACGGTCGTAGTCTGTGACGGGGGCACCCTGGGTGGGCTGTGACCCCCTTCCTGAGCCCCCATGTCCCCTTCTGTCGGATGGCACGTGCTCTAACCCTTTGCACGGGCTGTTCCTTCTGCCCAGAGGCCTTCCTCCCACAGGCCTGCAACAGTCAGTCCCTCCCATCCTGTGGGGGGCTCCGCAGAAGGTGCTTTCTGGTGGCGCCTTCCTGGCATCCCCTTCTGTGCCCCCATTCCCTTCCCCCTCCTCCCTTCCATGCACATTAGGTAGGGGGGCTTGCTGTCAGTCCCTTGTGCCCACCAGAAGGCTAGCCTCACAGGCCAGGGACTTTATATGTTTTATTTCCTGGCATGTCCTCTCCGCCCTGACAGACGGAAGAGGTGCACCACGTATTGCTGAATGAATGAATGAATGAATGAATGAATACAGGTAAGAATGAATGAATGCAGGAATGAATGAATGCCTACAGCAAAGAATGAATGAATGAATGAAGGCAAGAATGAATGAATGCAGGACTTAATTAATGAAAGCAGGAATCAATGAATGAATGTATGCAGGAAAGAAAGAAAGAATGAATGAATGAATGCAGAAATGAATGCAGGAATGTTGACTGCAGAATGAATGAGTGAATGCAGGAATGAATGAATGCTGCGGAATGAATGCAGGAATGAATGTATGAAAGCATGCATGCAGGAGTGTATGAAAGAATGAATGCGGGAATGAATGAATGAATGAGTGAATGCGGGAATGAATGAATGAATGAGTGAATGCAGGAATGAATGACTGCATGAATGAATGCAGGAAAGAATGATGAATGCAGGAAAGAATGATGAATGCAGGAATGAATGAACACAGGAATGAATGAATGACTACAGCAATGAATGAATGCAGGAATGAATGAATGCACGAAGGAAGGAAGGCAGGAAAAGGAGCATGAAGAGCCTCAGATTTGTTCAGGATCCTGGGTCAGGTGACTGGATATTGTCACCCAGGCCGCCTCCAGCTCTTTTGTGGGAAGAGGCAGGAAACCCAGAAGAGAACAAACCATTTCTGGGATTAGGGTGGAGTGGCTTAGCTCTATGGGTGTTTGTGGCTGCTTTAAGGGATCCCAAAGAGGATGTTACTGAGTGGGCAGCTGGACTTCAACAGGAGAGAGAGGCAGCAAGAAGATCTGATGCTGGGGCGGGGGGGCAGGTGGAGTCCAGTCCTGGGCAGCACTGGGCTGCCTCTGGGGGGACACTCAGCTGCCCGCGGAGATGGCTTAAGGGCGGGGAAGCATGCTTGCCACCCTCAGTTACAGAAGAGGAAACTGAGGCCCGGAGAGGGTTGGTGACTTGCCTGAGGGCTCCCAGGAATGACCCCCCTTTCTGAGGCCCCCTGCCCAGGGATCTCTGCATTTCATTAAAGTAACCCCACTGAGGACCACCGTGCCAGCCTGGAGACACATATGGGAAGCAGCTGCGGCTTGTCCCAAGGAGCCCGCAGCCCGGGGGAGGCAGGCCAGCAGACTCCCACCACCAGCTGGGGTGTGGGGGACAGCTCCTCTCAGCTTCAGGTCTCAACACCGGCTCCCCTCATCTCAGCCCAGGCAGGCCCCGTGGGGTCCCTGGACCTCCTCCCCTGTCACCCCGTGGCTTCACTGGGCTGTCTCCCTACCGCACCCTCAGGGCCAGCTACTGTGCCCCCTCGGGGAAGCTGTCCCTGACCCCTGGGCATATCGTGTGTCATGGTCTGGAATATCACCTCTCTCCTAGAACTGCAGGCTCTCATCAGAGGCAGGAGAGCCATGTCGCTGTCTCAGGGCCAGCCTGCACTGCAGTGTCAGGCACAAGCAGTCCCCCGTGGGCCTCCACGAGAGTGGCACAGGGGGAGCAGAGGAAGAGCCCAGGGCACGTGCCCGCAGGGAGTGGCAGGGCCCAGGGACCCTGTGTCACCCTTGGATTGTAGTCCTGGATCCTTGGGGCCAAGCCTCCAGGAGCTTCCACGGGGGCTGGTGTGATGGGGTCCCCCCTCCCCAGGAAAGCCTGCGGGCCTACGCAGCCAACGTCTACACCTCCGTGGTGGAGGAGCTGACACTCCGGAAGCATCGCCGCTTCATCGCCGTGGAGCAGGAGTATTTCCGGCTGTGGTGGGACGGCATCGCCTCGGACAGGCAGAAACGCCAGGTACCGCTGCCTGCAGGGGCCTCCGGAGGTGGGAGGGGGGTGGGCGCCCAGACAGGATACCCTGGTGGCCGGGACCCTGTGGCCCAAAGCTCCTGGACCAGGCCCGCTGGCCGCTTCACAGGGCTCGTGTAGACCAGGTTTGTGCTCAGCCCCAGTCCACAAGACAGCTGTGGTTTTATCCGCCTTTGTGGCTGTTGGTGTAAGACGAAGCCTTGGCAAGTCAGCCGCGCACTCAGCTGGTGACCTCCCGCTTCGCCCACCATCTGCATGGCCCCGTGGCTCGCAGCCGACCGCCCTGCCCAGGGTGCCCCAGTCCCGGCGCTTAAACTGGGCCGCAGAAGGCATCACAGGGGGCAGGCTCCAAGAGGCCCCACCCCACGGGGGCCAGCCTGGGAGCTGGTTCAGCCTCAGGCAGGGGTAGGGGTGCACTCTGCGTGCTGCGGGTCCCACCTGTGCAAATGGGAGCGACACACCCCCCTCCTCAGAGCGGCTGGGCCCAGATGAATGCAGGACATGAGCACCTGGGGGGACATCGGGGACCTGGTCCCCTCCTTGCCATTCACCCTCCTTCAGAACAGTCACTGAACGCGAGGGTCAGGGAGGTGAGGGACTTGTCAAGGGAGCAAAGCTGTGAAGATGAAGGGGAGAGTTCACTGGATCCCCCCGGAGGGGAGCCTTGAACCTGCAGCCTGTGCAGTCATGAGGAGGAGCCTCGCACGCTGTGGGCGCTGGCCACGTGCTGGCCTCTACTTACGCTTCACGTTCCTGTGTCCTCCCAACAGGGAGTGTGGTGGGCATAGTAACCCCATGCTGCAGATAGTCCTGGTCAGAGACGGCAGGCAAATGGCCCGTGGTCACACAGCTGATACGGGAAAGGTGGGACACTGAGCCGGGCAGGTCTGAGTGAAACAGTTCACTCAGGGTTTCCAAGGGGCAGGCCGCCCTCTATATGGACACCCCCAAATCCAACCATCTGTCCCCTACACCCAGGGAGAGACGGGGCCCACCAGAGACCCGAGCAGACCACTCATGGCACGAGTCCCCAGAAGCAGGGACTTTTGTCTCCTTTGCTCCCGTGAATCCCAGCGCCTGGGCAGTGCATGGGCTGTGGTAGGTGTTCTGTAAAACAGTACCCAGCAGGAGCCCATTCAATCCTGCTTGAGTGAAGGATCACGAACCCTGTAGATCCTGAAAGCAAATGCAAACCAGTCTCCAAGCAGCTCGCTGAACGTAGGGCCGCTGTCTTTCCCTACCAGCCATGTCTCCTTCCCTCCATTCCTTCATTTATTTTAAAAATACTTACTAGCCAATCACAAGGCAATGCAAGCAGGAGGACCCTCTCTGAAACCCCTGGCCTGTAATCCCCGAATGATCAAGCCCATCAAGAGGACATCGCCGCTGAGGAACTGCCGGGAATACGGGACAATGGCGAGACATGACAGGGGAGGCAGGGCCCGATCCTGGACTGAACCCGGCACCAGAAACAGGGCATTAATGGAACAACTGGGGTCACCTGGACGAAGTCTGGATTCGCTCCAGTGTTGCATTAATGTTAAATGTCCTGATGTTGAGAATTATACTATGGCTCTAACTACCCTGTCCTGACAAAACACACAGTGAAGGAATGGGGGGGCAGGCACAGCATGTCTAACGGGTGCTTTCACATGGCTTAGAGCACATCGTCCAGGTTACAAGGACGTCGGGGAGTGCTACGGCGAATAGGTAAAGAAGATTCACAGTGAACGAATGTGGGGAAGGGATCCACGGGAGCCATCGGCACAATTCTGGCACGTTTTTGATAAATTTGAAATTACTTCAGCAGTGAAAATTTAAAAGCTATGGATACAGACACGGAGACAGAGCAAAAGGTGGACGTGAGGTAGATTCGGGGTAGACATGGCGGTAGAGACAGAAGTAGAGACAGAGCTAGAGGTGGAGGTAGAGAGGGAGCTCCGGGTAGAGGTCATGTCACAGGTGCAGGCACCATAGATCAAGCAGCAGCCACGGGCCAGGTGCTGGTGTGGGGGCGGGAGGCCACGCTGACCTGTTGCTCTCGCAGAATGAATGCACGTGAGGGTTTGCTGGAAGGCACCGAGAGAAGCTGGAGGCAAGTCCCCACAGCCCCCCTCCAGCACTGCGATTCTCACCGGGCTTTGTTCTCTCCGCTTGTCCCCAAGGTGCACCATCTCCTGGCCACAAGACGCCTGGAGTTTGTCATCGGGGGCCAGGTCATGCATGACGAGGCCGTGACCCACTTTGATGACCAGATCCTTCAGCTCACAGGTTAGGGCTCCCTTCCCCAACCCCAGGCTCTCCTGGGGTCTCCAATCAGGCTGGGACTGGGTTCCTGAGCCCCGGTTCTGAGCCTCGTCTCCCGCTCTGAGCAGGACACTGTGTGCAGTGGAAACAGTCATGGGCCAGTGCCATCCTCCTGCCCGTGCCACTGGGTGCAGGGGTGTGGAGCGTGGACTTGACACCAGATGGCCTGGCTCTATCCTGCGCCTGCCCATTCCCAACCCTGTGACCCCAGGCAAGGGACGTCCCCTCCCTGGGCCTCCTTTCCTCATGGCTTAAACAAGTTTGATGTCGCCGCCTCCCTCACAGAGTAGTTGTGAGGAGCAAATTGGGACAATTCATGAGAGCACGCAGAGTGGAGCCCGCGGTTCCCAGGAAATGAGCGTGAGGGTTAGATGCCGTCCCGCCGTCCCCGCCAGCACACACAGCGTCCTCAGCACCAGTACGGCCACCCTCCCTGCCTCCATTACACAGGCCATGTCACCAGCCTCATGGCCACGACCTGGATCGACACACCACCGCTGTCCACACTGACAGCCACAGCACCACGTACACCACCTGTGTCACCGTCATGATGACCACCATCATCACTTCCAGCACCATCACCACCAGCTTCCTGACCGCACAACCCCACCCACACACCATCAAGCCACCGCCGCCTCCCCTGCCCTTGCCATACCCCCTCCAGCCCTCGGTGGCCGGGGCAATGCCGCTCCTCCTGGCTCTGAGGCGTCTCTCCCCATGACAGACCCCTCTGGTTGCCTGTCAGGAGAGAGGCGAGGGAGGGACCTCCCTAACTCCTGCTCTGGATGGTAGCCCACACCCAGCTTAGTCTGAGATCCGACAATTCCCTGTGGGGAGAGGCATCTGCCCGCAGCACCTCGCTGACCAGGAAAAGCTGAGTGTGGACACCGCCCTCGCCCTCGGGGATGGCAGCTCTCATCCCCCTCGCTGAGGGGCCAGCTCCCCAGCCCAGATCCTCTGCGGAGCGGCGTGGAGGGGTGCCCTAGGGAGAGCCCCACCCCCAACCCGTCCCTAGCAGGACAGACCTTGGTCGGGTCAGGCGCTGCGGCGCCAGGGCCGCACTGGAGGGAAGGGAAAGGTCTGGCCAGGAGGGAAGGACACACCTGTGACCGTCCAGGGCCGCTCCTGTACCGGGGTTGCCCACCCCTGCTCTAGGACCCTCCGCCCACAGCCCCTCCCCCCCCAGCGGCTCCCCTCCGCAGCGGATCCTGGGGGTTGTAGTCCAAATTCCCCGCCCGGAGGGAGTCACATGACCTGAGCGGGCCTCAAGGGATGCTGGGGAATTTAGTACAACACTCAGCCCACAGCCCATTGGCCAGGGTGGAGGCACGGGTGGTGGAAGGCGGGGTCGAGCTGAGCGGATCTGCGCCTGCTGGAGCTCACCGCCAGGGTGCTCTCCCAATACTAGAAGGGGCGGGAGGGCGCCGTTCCATGGGACAATCAGCAGTTTCGGGGCTCTTCATTTGGGGCTCAGGGATGCTTTGTGCTGGAGGGCCAGGGAACCTGAGCCAGAGCGACTTGAGTCTTAAGGATATGTCGCGTTTCCTACACTGGGGGGATTGGTTTGGGGTCCCCTTGGGCAGCTCTTTGATGTTTCCCTGAGTCTCATGCGCCTCCCCTCCAGGTCCCAAAGGGCTGCCTCAGCTCCAGGCAGCGTGTTGCCATATAGCCCCACTCAAGTCAGGAAAAGGGACAAAGGGACATTCGTCCTGCCTCACTCGTTTTAACGAGGGTGGGAAATCTTTCCCCAAAGCCAAGCAGGCTTAATGCACACATCTTTTTGGCTCCAACGTTGGTCCGTGACCACCTCTAGCTTCCAGACAGGCCAAGAAAACGAGTGTCTGCCAGAGGGGAATGAACTTGCCATGAGAGGCTGAGACCAGTGAGAATTCCTCCCTTGGGGTGGGGATGGCGCCCCCTGAAGAAAGTGAGGATTCTGTGAGCGCAAGAGAAGGGGCTACTGAACTGGCATCATCAGGCCTGCCCCGCTCTGCCTCCCTGTCTGTAGAGAGGGCCGTTCCTCGTGCCACCTGCCCTCTCTCCCGTGATGCTGTTGACCGCTCCCTCATAATCCCGGACAGCACGATCCCCTGATCTTCCCTCCCCTCTGCCGCTGCCTCTTGCTCTCCTCTGCTTCCCGCTTACCCTCCGCCTCCCCCTTCTATTTTCCTGAGGGCCAGAAGTCCCGCGCCAGGTCCATGCCCCCTGGCGGGTCCTCGTCCCCTCCAGGTTGCAGCAGACCCCATCTTCCTCAGCCACCCACACCTGCCAGCAGTCACCCCTCCTGTCTGGGCCTGACCTCTGGTGTGCTCATGGTTCTGTCCCCCAAGCCCGGGGTCCTGTGGGCGGTAGCCTAGGTCCTCAGGCCTGGGGATGGGCAGTGAGAGGCAGTGTGAGTGGAGACCATTCTCTCAGCTGTGCGAGGCCTGGCTTTCTCCTTCAAATTCAGATCGTAGCCCAGAGCCCAGAGTTTTCTGACACAGCAGGTGGGGGGAGGCCTGGGGAACCAGAAACAGTGGCTGACGCAAGTCTGGGGATTTCTCTGCCCTGCAGCGCTCAACCTGACATCAGGCTCATGTGGTGGCTGTAACGTCATGAATGAGTAAAGGAAACATCGGGTGTCCTGGTGTGGCCCCCTCTGTGTCAGGATCTCTTGCAGCAGAGCCCAGGATGACACTGCAGGTCCCTGGAAGGGCAGGGGCCCTGAGTATGCCCGTGGCGAGGGGTCACTAGCAAGGCGATGCTCTCTTTGCAGAGGGACATGGGTTCCTGTACGAAACCTTTGGGATCCGGCCGCGGTTCTCCTGGCAAGTCGACCCCTTTGGCGCCTCTGCCACGACCCCCACGCTATTTGCCCTGGCGGGCTTCCACGCCCACATCATCTCCCGGATCGACTATGACCTGAAGGACAGCATGCAGAAAACGCGGGTGAGCCGTGAGCCCTGTGCGCCGCTGCCTCCTTCCCTGTGTGTGGGGGCGAGTTCGCCAGCCCCTGCAGTAACGAGTGTTCGCTCCGGGATCACTCAGGGAAGAGCGGTCTGAGGCAAATGCTGGTCACGGCCGGCAGGAGTGGACGGAGGTGGAGCTGGGCTCTAGCTGGGCTCGAGAAGCAACATCACACTGAGCCCCACCACGGGCCACGCTGCGCGCTGAGCTCCCTTCCCACGCCGGCTCATTTCTCCCGCGGCTGACTCTGTGAGCTGCTCGGGGCTGGGCCCCCCAATTACTCCCGTGCAGCACCGAGGCATGGAGGACACAGGGAACATATGCGTGGTCCCAATGTCCCCCTGGCTAGTGCTCAAGAGAAGCAGATCTCTCCCTGCTCTGTGACCCTGAGCGGGTTCTAACCATGAGAGCCCTGAAGACACAGAGCACAGGCTTAGTGAGCGAGCACTTAGCGAGGCGAGCACTCCCTGTGCCAGGAGGCATTCACGCAGAGCCTGAGGGAGCTTCTCTGGGAGGCCTTGGCAGAGCCAGTGCTGCTCTAGGGGGTGGGGGTGCCCGAGCAGGCTGGCTCCTTCTGGAGGCCACTTTCCGCCACCATCCGTGGCTGTGGGGCGTCAGAGGGAGTCTAGAGCAGCCAGCAGAGGGGATGGAGTCCTGAACCACTGATGGGGACCCAGGTGCGGCTGGGGGAGGCAGAACCAGGGCGGCCGTGTTGCCCCTGGGCCCTCACTCCGTTCCCTTGGGGTTTTCAGGGGCTGCAGTTCGTGTGGAGAGGATCCCCGTCGCTGTCGGCTGAGCAGGAAATCTTCACGCACGTCTTGGACCAGTATAGCTACTGCTCGTGAGCACCTTCCCTGGGCGGCCCCTGTTCTAAGCACTCTCCCTGTATTACCTGAGAAATGACCCACCCTCCCGTCCAGCCCCTTGGGAGATATCCTGAGTTCTCCAGCTTACAGAAAGAGAAACCGAGGCAGGGCCACTCAGCCCCAGCCCCGTGGTCAGTGGTGGCAGTGTCAGTTTGGTTCAGGTGGCCGGCTCCAAATCCTCCACTTCGTGGGAGCAGCCGGCCTGTGGGCTCTTAGGGGTGGGGTCCCTGGGTTCAACCGGCTCTGGCCCTTTGTACCTGAGAGGCTGAGGGCGAGCGGCTTGCCCGTCCTTGAACAGGAGAGACTCGCGGGCAAAGTGAAGGGCAGCTGGCGAGAAGGATGCCAGACGCGGACTTCAGGACCCGTAGTTCTTCTCTGTCAGGCCCCGCCCTGTGCCAGGCCTCAGTCCAGGGTTTTCCACTGATGTCTTTCATTCATCCTTCATGAGAGCCATCAGGACATTTTATGGACGAGGAGACAGAGGCTCAGAGGATCCAAGTGGCAGCTCCTGGCGGCTGGCCCAGGGTCCCCATGTCACCCTGTGCAGCCCTGAGTGAGGCAGGGAGGACACTAATGGGGGCAGCCAGACCCCCAGAGTCGATCCTGGGGTCTCTGCCATGCAGACCGAATTGGAGCCCGAGGCAGAAGGGAAACCCGGATACTGCCTTTGTCCTTAGGGGAATGTTGGGATTCTGTTCATGGTGATTTGTTTTGCATGTAGACTGAGTTTTGAAATATGACGCTAACTTATCTCTATGCCCCTACTGAGACTCGGCACAGCCTTACAGTTTACCCTGGAGCACGGTGCCTCTCACCTCACCCTGCCCCAGCCCGGCTCGGGGCCTTAGACCCAGGTCTGACGGGCACCGCGGTGGCCCCAAGGATCCTGTGCTCAAAGGAGTCCCATGAGATTCCCAGTAGTGGAAGTGGGGATGCACAGGCTGTGGGCTCCATGTGGCGGCCGGGGCGGTGTGGGCCCAGGGAAGGGGCCGTGTTCAGGGCCCCACAGCTGTGGAAGCATGACGTGTGGGTTTGAGCCCCCTCTGTCTGCAGAGCTCTTGTGGGCCGCCATTGAGCTGCCCATGACGCAGGTGGGGGAAGGAGGCCTGCAAGCCGGTGTGCACTCCCTGAGCTGCACTGGGTCCGGCTGCACCCTGCCTGTGCTCCGGGACCCCGAGCTGCCCCCCTTCTCAGGGTGGGGCTCTGCTAACCCTTCCCTCCTCTGCAGGGAAGGTTTTTACTGGGATGGCTCGGCCGTTTTCCCCGAGCCTCCTCCAGATAGGCTATACCCGAACATGAATATCCGTGTCAGTGAGAAGAGCATGAAGTACTACGTCGATCTCCTTCTGGAAAATGTGAAGGAGCGCGCCTCCTGGTTCCGGACACGGCACCTCCTCTGGCCCTGGGTAAGGCGGGGTCCCAGACCCCGGTGTCCCCAACACAGCCCCGGACTCCTGTCCTGTCTCATCCAACCATGCTCTTTCAGGGGCCTGGCCAGGCAGCTATCGTCAGCCCTGGGCCAGTGCCTCTTCCCTGCACAACACAAGGCCTCACCCCTCCCACCAGCTCCTCCCACCACCCTGGACTGCCCAGCCTCTCCCACCTGAAATCTAGCCCCTGGCCCAGGCCAGCCCCCAGCTCCACTCAGCTCCCTCCTCCTCTTCTTCCCATCTCAGAGCTGGGATGTGGGCCTGGGCGGGAATCCTGGCCCCCTGCTCCTTCGCTGTGTGCCTTAGCCCCTCTGGGTCTCAGTTTCCTCATCTCTAAAGTGGGGATCATGACAGACCCTGCCTCACAGGCTTGAGCTGAGCCGAGAGTAGACCTGCCCCGTGACAGTGTCAGACACAGACGTCCTCCTCCTCCTCTTGCTCGTCCTCCTCCCCCTCACATTCAGAGCTAACTTCACGGAGCACCTCCGGACCACCAGGCACCTTCTGTGTGGTATATCCGTCTCATCCCCTTCATCTGGCCCATGGGCCTAGGATGCAGCACTGCTGGTATCCCATTTTGGAAATGAGGGAACTGAGACCCAGAGAAGCCAAGGGATTGTCCTGAGGCTGCACAGCTCCTAGCAGGGCAGCTAGGATGGGGATTTGTGCTCGGGCCCCGGAAGGGCCCTCCCTAGCCTGTCTTCTTACATCTTGACAGCCTTTCTTGTTTTTATGCATCTTTAGCTGTTTTTATTTGTTAGTACTCTTTTATGTGTGTGAAAATATTAATAAACGAATGTTTAAAGATAAAATTCCAGTTGGTAGACACATAAGTCAAAATACAACTATATGTGACTTTATATGTGTGAACACATAACAGAAGTTTAAGTAGGCAAAGAAAGAAGCAAAGTAATGATAAATTTACTTTCTCACGAGTTCAAAAATTGCACGTTATTTGCAAAGGAGAGCAGAAACTCTGGCTACAGTGACCTGCGTCTGGATCCCCAAACCCTGCCTGGGCTGCTCTGTGCTCTCTGTCTGTCGAGGCACCTTGAGGTCTTCCGCGGTGGCTTCCCACACCCGCCCCAGTGTCATCCGGCCTCTCACACGTGGCATCGCAGCGCTCCCTATGTGGAGGCCGCTGTCTGCAGGAGCCCTGGTGGGAGCCAGGCCTGACTCGGCTCCAGTCCGGCTCAGGGCCCCTGACCGCAGCGGGGGTACGTGTCGCTCTGCCGCCCCACGCCCAGGGCTTGTGCACAGCTGACAGCAAAGGGAAGTTGAGGATCGCGCTCTCTCTCCCCATTACTCCGGGTTGTGAGTTCACACCAAAATTCACAGGCGAGATGACGGGGATAGATGCTGTGAATCCCTGTCCTCAGGCAGCGGGAGAGCTGATGCCCCCGCAGGCCCATCGCCCTGGCTTCATGTGGGACTTTTGTGGCCGGGGCTCACCTGCATATCCCGTGAGAACTCCTGTTCCTCTCCTGTCCTGTGACGCGAGGCAGGCAGTCACCGCCCCTGGGAAAGTTCCGGGAGCCAGGCATGGCAGGTGATTCAGCAAAGCGATCGGAGCTGGTGGGGCGCAGCTACGGTGCAGGCATGGTATAATGTGCCGTGTGGCCAGTTAGACCCACTTCACCCAGACTCCCACTCCGGCTTCTGCAAACGTTCGAAAGGAAAACTGAGAATTACTGTGACTGTTTGGGAAGAACTTGTGTTAATGCTACAGCTCTTTCTCGCGTTCTTTTTTTTTTTTTTAAGATTTTTATTCATTTATATGTGAGAGAGAATGAGAGAGAGAGTACAAGTAGGGGGAGCAGCAGGTTGAGGGAGAAGCAGGCTCTCCACTGGGCAAGGAACCTGATGCGGGACTTGATCCCAGGACCCTGGGATCATGATCTGAGCTGAAGGCAGATGCTTAACTGACTGAGCCACCCAGGCATCCCTCTCTCTTTTTTATTGAGATAAAATTCACGTATCACATGATGTTCATTTCAGGTGTGCAACATGGCGATTCCATATTTGTCTAGGTTGCAAAATGATCCCCACAGTAAGTCTCCTTAACATCCATCACCATACACAGTTAAGAAAGTATTTCTTCTTGGAATGGGTACTTCTAAGATCTCTTCTTTTAGCAACTTTCAAGTATACAATACAGTATCATTAACTGTAGTCACCATGCTGTCCCTTACATCCCCAGGACTTACTTGTCTTCAAACTGGAAGGTTGTACCCTTCGACTCCTTCACCCATTTCACCCACTTCCCACCCCTAATTGCACCTATAAGTGCAATCCCACGGCATTGTCTTTCCCTGTTGGACTTATGTCACTGAGCGTTCTGCCGTCAAGTTCTGTCCGTGCTGTCCCCAGAGTGGGATTTCCTTCTTTCTCTGGTGGGCATGAGTGCCTTACGGGTATATGCAGCTTCTTCATCCACTCGTCCTCGGATGGACACTCAGGTTATGTCCCTATCTTGGCAATTGTGCATAATGGAGGTAAAAGAACATAGAAGAGCATGGAAATGAACACAGGGGTGCATACATCTTTTCGAATTAGT
This sequence comes from Ursus americanus, assembly GCF_024610735.1. Classification (NCBI taxonomy): domain Eukaryota; kingdom Metazoa; phylum Chordata; class Mammalia; order Carnivora; family Ursidae; genus Ursus; species Ursus americanus. Next base: position 79,119,179 of record NC_142134.1, on the reverse strand, counting down.
ATTGTAGTTTTCTTTGGGTAAACACTCAGAGTCGGATTGCTGGATCATGGCATAGTTCCTTTTCTCAGGTTTGAGGAACCGCCATACTATTTTCCTTAGTAGTTACACCAATGCACACTCCCACCCATGGGGCAAAAGTGTTCTCTTTCTCCACATCCTCGCCAACACTTGTTCTTTCTAGTCGTTCTGACAGTAGCCATTCTGACAACTGTCAGGTGATGTCTCATTATGGGTTTGCATTTCCCTGATGATGAGTGACGTGGACCATCTTTTCATGCACCTGTTGTCCCTCTGTAGGTCCTCTTTGGAACAATGTCAGGTGTTCTGTTCTATTTTTAAATGGTTTTTTTTTTTTGTTCTGGAGCATTGAGTTTTATAAGTTCTTATATATCGAGGATATTAATTCCTTTTTTAAAAAAAGATTGTATTTATTCAATACAGAGAGAGAGCACAAGCAGGGGGAGCAGCAGGCAGAGGTAGAAGCAGGCTCCCCGCTGAGCAGGGAGCCTGATGCGGGGCTTGATCCCAGGACACAGAGATCAAGACCCAAGCCAAAAGCAGACGCTTAACCATCTGAGCCTCCCAGGCAGCCCTGGATATTAATTCCTTATCAGATATTTGATTTCAAATATTTTCTTCCTTTCAGTAGGTTGTGATTTCATTTTATCTGTGGTATCCTTTGTTATGCAGAAGTTGGTTTTTTTTTTAATGTAGTCCCACTTGTTTAGTTTTGCTTTTGTTGCTTTTACTTTTGGTGTAAAATCCAAAAAATCATCACCAAGATGGATGTCAAGGACTGTGCCCCCTCTGTTGTCTTCTAGGAGTGTTATGGTTTTAGGTTTTATATTCAAATCTTTAATCCATTTTGAGCTAGTCTGTGTGTATGGTATAATACCATGGCCCCGTTTCATAATTTTGTGCGTGGTAGTCCAGCTTTCCTGACACCATTTCTCCAGCGTATATTCTTGGCTCCTCTGTCACAAATTCACTGACCAGATACGAGTGGGTTTATTTCTGGGCTGTCTATTCTGTCTGTTGATCTGTATGTCTGGCTATATGCCAACAACACACTGTTCTGAAAACCATAGTTTTATAATGTCATTTGAAATCAGGGAGTGTGATGCCTCTGGCTTTGTTCATCTTTCTCAGACTGCTTTGGCTCTTCAGGATCTTTCGTGGTTCCATACAAATTTGAAGACTGTTCTATTTCTGCAAAATATGCCAGTTGAATTGTAACAGCGATTCTATTGAATCTGGAGATTGCTTTGGGTGGTATGGACATTTTAACAATATTAATTCTTCCCATCCGTGAGCACAAGATATCTTTCCATTATTTGTGCCTTCTTCAAGTTCTTTCCTCTTATGGTTTTCTGTGTACAGGTCTTTCACCTCCTTGGTTAAACTTCTTCCCAGGTATTTTATTCTTGTGATGCAATTACACATGGGGTTGTTTTCTTAATTTCTCTTTCTGATAGTTGATTATTAACATACAGAAATGCAACCAATTTTGCATGTTGATTCTGTATCCTGCCACTTGACTGAATTTGTTCATTACTTCTAACCATGTCTCGGTGGAATGTTTCAGGCTTTTTATATGTAATACCATGCCATCTTCAACTCATGACACATTTCCATCTTCCTTTCCCATGTGGATGCCCTTTGTTTCTTTTCCTTGCCTACTTGCTCTGACAAAGTCTTCCAATGCAATGTTGACTGAAGGTGGACAAGGTGGATATCCTTGTGTAGTTCCTGATTTCAGAGGAAAACCTCCCAGATTCCCACCATAGAATACGATGCTAGATTTGGGCTTGTCATAAATGGCTTTTATTATGTTGAGGCATGTTCCCTCTATACTCGGGATCAATAAATGGATATTGAATGTTGTCGGTTGCTCTTTCTGCATCTATGGAGAGGATCATACAAGTTTTATCCTTCATTTCATTAATGTGTTGCATCATGTTGATTGATTTGTGGATGTCGAACCATCCTTGAATTCCTGAAATAAGTCCTACTCTATCATAGTGTATGATCGTTCTGAGGGATTGTTGACTTTGGTCTGCTAATAATTGTTGAGGATTGTTGGATCTGTGTCTATCAGGGACATCGGCCTGTAATTTTCCTTTATGTGGTGCCCTTGTCTGGTTTTGGTATCAAGATGATGTGGTTTCTGTGTATGAGTTTGAAGTGTTCCCTCTTCTTCTGTGTCTTTGGAAGAGTGTGAGAAGCAGAGGTATTAATTCTTCAATAAATGTTTGGTAGAGTTCACCAGTGAAGCTGTCTGGTCCTGGACTTGTGTGGGTGGGGAGGTTTTTGATTCCTGATTCACTCTCCTTAGTAGTAATTGATCTGTTGAGATTTCCTATTTCTTCCTGATTCAGTCTTGGTAAGTAGATATTACTAGGGATTTATCCATGGTTTGACTTTGTCTTTTTGAAAGTGAGCTCAAAGTCAGTTCATGTGAGTCATAGCTGTTATCACTGTTATTCATAATTTTCTTATCATTAAAATTAATGATGTTGATAATTAGTGATACAGATGTGTGTGAAGAAGAGCCCAGAGAGTGAAATAAGTTAGACAAATGCCCATTCTATATATTCTCACTTGTATGTGGGATCTAGAAAAACCAAATTGATGGAAATAGGGATTAGATTTGTGGTTGCCAGGGTACCGGGGTGACACGGTCAGTTGAGCATTGGACTCTTGATTTCAGCTCAGGTCATGATCTAGGGTTCTGGGGTCGAGCCCTGCATCAGGCTCGATGCTCAGGTTGGAGTGTACTTGGAATTCTTTCTCCTCCTCTCCCTCTGCCCCAGCCTACACTCACATTCTCTCTACCTGTGTCTATAAAATAAATAAATATAATCTTAAAAAAAAAGAGTTATGGCTGCCAGAGGTGTGTGGATGGGGAGGTGAGGGAATTGGGTGATGGTGTTCATTAGATACAGACATCCAGTTATAAGATAAAGAAGAACTTGAAATGTAACATATGAAAGAAAGAAAGAGAGAGAGAGAAAGAAAAAGAAAGGAAGAAAGGAAGGGAGGAAGGAAGAAAGGAAGGAAGGAAAGAAGGAAAGAAGGAAGAAAGGCACAGGGATGCCCTCAGGGAGTTGGTTGGGCCTTCTGCCAGAGAGAGCTGGAGGGCTCTTGGTGGGGGCCATGAGGGTTGGGCTGGGCTCTGCCCCAGAATTCCAAGGCTTTGCACTGTGTTCCCGCCTGCAGGGGTGTGACAAGCAGTTCTTCAATGCCTCGCTGCAGTTTGCCAACATGGACATTGTGCTGGACAGCATCAATGCTTACAAATCTGAGCTGGGCATCTCTGTGGAGTATGCCACGCTGGACAACTACTTCAGTGCCTTGCACTCTACCAATGTCAGCTGGCGTGTCCATGAGCACAGAGACTTCCTGCCCTATTCCTCAGGTATGAGCCTGTGCAGGTTGGGGTGCAGATCTGGTGCCAGGGAGGCACCTGCCTCCCTCCCCCCTCCCCCGGCCCTGCTGATAGAGCATGTGAGGGTCCCTGGGGCTGAGATGGGCCCTGCCCCCCCACCCAGCTGTCCCGCCTAGACATCCTAGCTACCCCCACTTTGGTGCCCACCAGGTTGAACCTCTCACTATTGCCCGCACACAGTAGTTTCTTGCTGGGAGTGCTCCACCCCCACCCCCCCTTCCCTTCCCCCATATGTCCTACTTTTCTTGCAATGTCACCTTCTCCCAAAGCCTTTCCTGACATTAAGGCTAGATCAGGTGGCTTCTTGATGTCCTTATGGTCTCCGTGTTTCCTTTCATCAGTATTATCAGAATTATTGGGGGTCCTGCCTGCTTCATGCCTGTGTTATTGAGGCGGGGACTGTACTGGCTGTAGGTAGCACAGCCTAAGGGTTAAAGGGGCCGGGCTTGGAGTGAGCTTATTCCCTGGCTGCATGCAAGAGCAAGAACTGTCCTATGTCAATAGGACTGTGTCGATAAAATGGAGATGTTCATGGTGTTCAGTCCATTGAGTTGTAAAAATGAAATGAGGCAAGAAAAGACCTTAGCCTAGAATCTGGCACAGAGGAAGGGACAAGCACATGTAGCCATCATAACTCTATCATCCCTGGTCCTGTTGGGCCAGTTCCTGCCATGGACATGATCAGTTCATCCCTGTGAGGAGGCTAACTTAGGGCCTGCAGGGTGCTGTGTAGGCAGCCCAGCAGCACCCCTCCCAGGCCTGCCCCAACCTGTCCCCCATTGTGAGCCCCCTGAAGATCCCATCTCCCCAGTCTGCAGTCCAAGCTAGAATTAGACCAAGTGCAGCATGGCACAGAGTGCTAGCGGAACAGAGAACACCCTCCCTACCCCTCTCCTGGACCCTGTCCTGGGACATCACTGGGGAATAGTGCTGACCAAACCATTGACTTTCTAACATCTTTATTGCGTAAAATGTAAGAGCCCTAGAAGGGTTTCTGTGGTCCTGCTCCACTCCTGCACAGACGGAGAAGCCAAGGAGATGTGAGGTTGTGGTGGGGTAGAAAGGGGCCAGGACACCTTAGGGAGCCGAATGTAGCCTCTGCTCCCAGCCAGCATCACCCAGTAGTGGCTATCAGGCTATGCACACGCTATTCAGGGGCAGAGGTGGCTTAGAAAGGGAGAGAGGAGATGGGTGGCTATACCAATCAGACAGGTGGGAGACCAAGGCTTGGAGGGGTCCCCACTGGCTGAATGTTCATCACAAGGTCAAGTGTCTGGAGGGAGGCCTGGCCTCCACCACTGATCAGCAGCCAGAGTGTCTGAGGAGGGCCAGCCCAGACAGTGGTTCAGACCCATACCTGGGTTTGGATCAAGCCCCTTTCGTCAGACTGTGAGGCTTCAGGTAAGTGATGTTACCCTTCTGAGCCCTGGTTTTGTCATCAATGAAGTGGGTTCTAGAAATATTGAGGGGGGCATCCTTAGGAAGGCTCAGCAGTGACCACTGCCCCAACCTTCATGTCCCACCTGCATCCTAGGATTGGAGAGACACTTGTATAAGAGCTCCGTAGCTTCCATTTTCCCATCTCCCCATTTGCTTCCTTTCCAAAGAGATGCCAGTGTGGATCCCAATGCAGGCTGGATCTGGGCAGCACTGCCCTGGCTCGCCCATAAGTTGGGTTGGTCTGGTCCTTTATCACCTTGGTCTCTTGTCTGTGTGGTGAGAATGTGGAGCTACATTGTTCTGAGACACTACGATTCACACCCTGTGGTTGCAGCAGCTGGCTGATGGTAGACACGAGAGGAAATCCATCTATGTGGGTGTGGTCGCAGAGCAGGTGGGAGGGACTATGCGATGTGGGAGGAGTAACAGTCAAGGTGAAAGGGGATAGATTGAAGTGGGCAGGGTACAGGTAAGCTAGGAAGGGATATTTAGACTTGGGGGTTTAATTCAGTGTGGGGTGATACATGCAAGTGGGCGTCATTACTGCCACAGTGGCGTGGCTACCCCAAGGGGGAGAGGGGGACAATTGAGATGGAAGGCCACATCCAGGAGGCCTTGGCTGCCTTCATGTGGGAGGGCTCCAAGGGTGTGAGCTTGCTTACACCCCAGGTGGGAGGGGCAAATTGATGTGGGCGGGGTTACAGTTGTAGTTCAAGGGCTACATCCTTGTGGGTGTGGTTACAGCCCAGGTAGGAGTGGACACGTGGGTGTGGGCGGGGTTATGCTGAAGCGGACAGGCGGGGCTAGCGGAGGAGGGAGGAGGAAGGGCAATGTCCTGCAGGTGTTCTGAATGGGTTTGGCTTGGTGCAGCCTCCCAGCAGAGACAGTGTTTCTGTCTGGGCAGGTGCGGGAGTCCTGGTTCCTGCTCAGAGTCACTGGGGATTTAGAGCTTAGGCTGCAGAGTGCCCCCGCCTGACCAGGACACTCAGCCTGCTGGAGAAGTTGTGGTCAACATGGTCTCCTGACCACACAGCCTGTACCTTTACCCGGATCACGGGGCTACCCTTTCTGCTGTGCTCTGATCATGTGGGGGAAGGTCAGGGAATGGAGACACTGCCCAGCCAGCGCGGAACATGAGGCAAGAGCAGTAGGAACAGGCAACCACCTTGTGAGACCCTGGCACACCCCGGGAGGCACCAGCCCCCCCTCCTCCCACCTGAGCCTTGGTCTGGAGTCACCCTGTGTGTGCACGTCAGCGCAGCAGCACAGGATCCCTCAGCTCTCCCCCCATCCCGTCTCCCTGGGCTGCCAGGGGAACCGCTAAGAACCCAGGCTTGTCCCGGACTCCCCATTGCCTCTGAGCCACATGCAAAGCCTCTGACAGCACTCAGGACCTCGTCAGCTGGGTGCTGCCCACCTGGCTCCCATCTGCCCCCATCTCCACCAAGGTCTCCCAGGCCCGTGGCTCACAGGCTGTTCCAGGTTTCCCAGGTCCACCCTAGGCTGTCTGATCCCCCATCCCAGGCCTGGTCTAGCCCAACCCGATCCTCACACCTACTCCTCACACCTACCCCAGCCCCTCCCTGGGCTCCCCGGGCAATTCCTGGCCTGGGTGGAGCAGGAGTCTATGGCTGCCTCCATAGGTGACCCAGGCAGAGCCAGACCCCAGGCCCCAGCTTCCACAGCTCTACTGGGACGTGGGCTCAGGAAGGCTCCAGGCCAGGGAGACTCACGCCAACTGCCAGCCCTTCTCTCCAGATCTATATCAGGCGTGGACCGGCTTCTATGCGTCCCGCAGTGGACTCAAGAGGCTGGCAAGGAGAGCCAGCGCTCTGTTGTACGCCGGGGAGTCCATGTTCACACGCTCCGTGTGGCCGGCCCCCCACCAGCACCTGGACCTGGGCCAGGCCCTGAAGCAGCTCCAGCAGCTGCGCTGGGCCGTCTCCGAGGTAACGGCACACCTGTCAGCGACACCATCAGGTCGGAAACCTCCTGTGCAGTGCGATTCCCAGCCCCTGGTACCTACAGGTCCATGTTCCAGAAGAGACACCGAGGTGGCCTGTGGTCACATGGCAGGTGCATGTGGACACCGGGCCAAGGTTAGATGCAGCCTTCAGCTGGTGGCTTCAGTAGGCTTTAGAGCCAAATTTACCCAGAGGAGAGAGGGCAAAGTGGAGCGGCATTAATGTCCCGCAGTCCTGCGTGGATTCAGTCCCCCTCCGCTGTGTGGCCTCAGGCTCAGGCCTTGCCTCTCTGAGCCCTAATTCCCTCCCTGGACAATGAGAAGCTCATGCCCACCCCAGGATGGTGGCAAGTGAATGTGAGAGTGTACGTGACCCGCCTGGCACAGTGGCTGCCCCATAGCAAGTCGTTCCCACTTTCCCGTCTCCACTCGTCCCCCACTGTACAGATGGGAACACTGAGACCCCAGAAATCCTGTAACTTGTCATCTCCCTGCCACAAAAGGGCCATGCTGGCCATGCCTTGGCGCACTCGCCTGAAGGGCATTGCCCGCAGAACGTGTCACTGTGTTGGGGGTGAAATGGATACACCTTAGAGCCCATCAGAGTGAGCGGGACATGTGGCTTCGCCTGGTGGGGCCTCGGTTTCCCTTTGGGGAAGACAAGCTCATCCCATCCCCACTTTGGTACAGAGAATGGAGGGTGCCTGGAACAATCCAGCGGCACTCGCAGGAAGACTGCACAACAGAGATGAAGCTGGGACGGGTCCCTTGCAGAGGTCTGTTTTCTGGCCAAGCTAGGGGACTCAGTGGGTTTCCACAAGGTCATCAGTCTCTCTGCGCCTCAATTTCCTCTTCTGGAACGTGGTAGGGACCCTCACCTGCTCCAGAGCACCTGGGGAGAGGGAAGGAGAGCCAGCCCCTGGGGTTGGTCTGCAGAGGCAGGCCTGATCCCCTGCCTCTCTGGTCGGGACGCAGGTACAGCACCATGACGCCATCACCGGGACTGAGACCCCCAAGGTGAGAGACATGTACGTGAATAATCTGAGGTCAGGGATGCAGGCTGTGCAAGAACTGATGGCCTCCATCGTCCACGACGGGAACCCAGCCTTCTCAGGTGAGCGAGGCCCCTGTGGGATGTCCCTGCAGGTCTGGGAGGGGGCTCTGACCCTTTCTGAGCAGAGAGCCTGGGGGTCACGGAAAGGACCGGAACAATCTGAGCCTCAGACTCTGCAACCACATCTGCTTGTGCACCCCTGACCCTTGGCCTGAGCCTGGCATGAGCCCTGGCTGCTCGGAGCCTCCATGTTCTGTGTGTCGGGGAAAAGGGTGAGGTTACCGTTAGATCCTGTCATAATGGCCAACTCAGCTTGGCATTTGCTAGCGCTCAGCACAGTGATTACTGCAATGCGTGGAGAGCTGTAAGCTAGGGGGTGCTATTATCCTCACTGTGTAGCTGAGGACACACCAGAAACACGGAGGTTGTGGACATGCCCAGGGTCACCCAGCTAGCAAGGAGCAGAGCAGGGATTGAGCCCAGGGATGGCGCTGCAGGGTTGTGGAGGGTACAGGTGTCCTCAGCGACCTGAGCCCAGCAGGATCCCCCAACTCCCTCCTCAGTTCAGTTTGGGAGCTGATGCCCAGCCTCTTTGACGGTGAAGGGTTCACACGTACAGGGTAACTGATCATGCCAGCCTGAGGCTGAGGGATTTTGAACCAGAAAGTCCTAGAGGCTTGGGACACCTTGACCTCCCTCCCAGTGCCTGATGTCATGTGCACAAGACCTGCTACACCTTCCCCAGCTCCCCATCTCAGCCTGTGCTCTGTCATGGTGAACCCCTCACATCTGACCTCCCTGCTCAGCTGGCCTGCTCTCCCTCCCCTCTGTGTCTGTGTGCAATGCCATCTGACCTTCAGACCTGGGGAGGCCCCTGGGAACCACACACTCAGCACACAGGGTCCCAGCCCGCAGATGCTGGGGTTGGCTGGGAGAGACAGCGGCAGCAGAGCTGGAACCAGGGTATGATTTCCCTGCCTGGTGGGGCTGTCCATTCCCATGACCTCACCAGGGAGGCTTGCCCAAGCAGTGAGCAGGTGGAGGTCAAGAAAGGTGTTCCAGGGGCGCCTGGGTGGCACAGCGGTTAGGCGTCTGCCTTCGGCTCAGGGCGTGATCCCGGCGTTGTGGGATCGAGCCCCACATCAGGCTACTCCTCTATGAGCCTGCTTCTTCCTCTCCCACTCCCCCTGCTTGTGTTCCCTCTCTCACTGGCTGTCTCTATCTCTGTTGAATAAATAAATAAAAAAAAAAATCTAAAAAAAAAAAAAAAGAAAGAAAGGTGTTCCAGCCACAGGGAAGAGCCTGGGTGGAGGCAGGAGGCTGGAACGTGTGTGAAGTGTTCAGGGCTCCAGAAATCATCAGACATGGCCAGCGTTTACCTCGCTGGGGGTAAAGGATGGACAGAGAAGGAACCCAGGGCCACATTGCTGTGGCTCAAATGTTGGGCTCGGCAATTGACTGGACCCTCCAGCCTTCGGAGAATTCTCCAGTCCTTCCCAATGCCAAGCACTCAAACTTGGGAGCCACAGCTTAGCAGTGGGTCAAGTTGTGCAGGTGACTGTGTTTCTCCGGGCCTCAGTTCCCTGTTTAGTCCAGTGGGGCTATCAGGGAGTGATGTGTCAGGAGCACGGGAACCCTCGCTGTCCAGAGGGACATAGGGTGTTCCCTTCTACCCTCCCCTGCCTGGGGACTGGAAAAGAGCCGTGAGCAGAGTATGGGGGCTGCTGAGTATAGGAGCACACGAGCCCACTGGTCCCCATACTCAGCTGCCCTGGCAGCTCTGCAGGGCCATGGGTCTCCTGCCTCAGTTTCCCATGTAGCCACGGCACCCAGGTGTGTTGGATGAGCCCGATGGCAGCAGGTAATGCCGGTTCTCTGTGTGTAGACCCGGAAGCTGAGGGACGCATGGCCGTGGTGTACAACCCCCTGGCCTGGACGGTCACCACCCTTGTTAACCTGACTGTGGGCTTCTCCCGGGTCAACATCACCGATGAGACTGGCCGGCCGGTGGCTGCACAGGTATGGCCATGACAGCGTGCACGGGACATGCTTGCTGTTGCCGACACCTGCTCCAGGAGGGCACTTCCAGAAACAGGAGCAGTTCACGTGAACATGTGACCCTGGGGGCCACACTTGGAGGCCATCGCCATGGGGACCCTTATCCATTAGGGTCTGTGGGATCCACCAGGAGACTGACACTGGGCGATGAGCAAATGACGTGCCCAGAAGTCCCGCCACTGTGCCTCCTTGCAGGGTGTCCTGGGTGGTCTGCACTGATTGGGAGGCTTCTCCTTCCCGCCCCCGCCATGGGGCATATTTACATTCTCAGGTAAACGTCCACGTTCTGTGGGAAGGCCACAGAAGTCTGCAGACGGGCGCTTTGTGGAGGGGCTGATGTTCCAGGCTGGCCCAGCGCCCTGTGTCTGCACACCCAGCCACCAGCATGTGCGCAATCGGTCCTCACTTCCTGCCGCTGCCTGGAGCCAGAGGGGGACCCCAGGGACCCTGCCTGTCCCCCAGCACCAGTGCATCCCTGCGGGGGCCAGGAGGTGCTGACATCAGCCACTCAGCAGACTCTCCCAGCGGCACGTTCTGGTCCAGCCGGGCTGAGTGCTGATCCCCTGGACAGCAGTGCCACTGTGGGGAGAGGGGGGTCAGACACTTAAGGGCATGTGTGGTGTGGAGTGATGACCCGGGAGCCAGGGTAGCAGACCTTGGTTGATGCAGAAGGAGGAGGAGTTCCTCTGACCTGGGCAGGGAGACGGGACGGTGTTGGTTTCAGCAGACCCAACCCCTAGCACCCCCTTCTTCACCCACAGGCAACACCACTCAGGGTAAATGCACTGCACAAATATTTTGGAGACCCACTGTGTGCCAGGCCCGGCCTAGGTGCGGGGATTCCTTAATAACCAAGCACATGAAGTCCCTGCCCACAGGGGACTCATATTCTCGCCCTGGGTGACAGGCAGGAAACCAAATAAGAACGTGTGGAATGTGACAGATGGTGGTGGCTCTGATGAGGAATATCCCCAGAGCAGGATGGGGGCAGGGACAGGGCGTCTGCTGTCTGTCCCACAAGGCCTGGGTGGGGCAGTGTGTGCAGCCATCCTGAGGTTGGTAATAGGGCCCCCGAGGTTCCCACAGGGGCTTGGATGCTGCATGCTTCCCCTGGAGAGTGAGGGGCCGGCCGAGTGTGCCCAGTGTCCTCCAACATCCCTCCCAGTTCTGGTGACGGGGGTTGGGGAAGGCCAGGAGAGTGAACAGGAAAACGCTCCCTCGGGAAATTGGAGGATGTGAAATAAGGGCCTTCAGAGAGATCCCTTCCATGGAAGGGGAACAGCATGAGCAAAGGCTCAGAGGCAGGGAATAGCAGGGCTGCTGAGAAGGGAGGGCAGTTGCTGATGCTGGAGTCTGAGGAGTGAGGGAGGCCAGGGAGGGAGATGGGGCTGGGGCAGGATCCTGCTGAGCACAGAGGAGGCCTGCAGGGAACTCAACACAGTCCAATGATGGAAAGACCCTGCTGTCTGTGGGTAGTGAGCACCCCGCCCAGGGGGTATGGAAGTCACAGTTGACTGAGGACACCGAGCATCTTCCAACCCTGATATCCACCATGTTGTTTCGTTCTGCCGACCTTCCAGGTCCAGGAATCAAAGGAGAAGCAACCTGGTTACGACTTGTATGTGCTGACTACGATCCCGGGCCTCAGTTACCGACATTACAGCATCAGGCGCACCCAGGGGACCCAAGAGGACACCAAGCAATTGGGTGCCAGTGTGGCTAGAACCTCCAACTTTGCCCGCAAGACAAAGAGCCCTGCTGGCCCAAGGGGCAGGCACCTGGTTCGTGTGGAGAATGACTGTTACACTGTGTTCCTGGACCGGGACACTAACCTGATGTACAGCATCTTAGAGAGGTGAGGCTCAGCCACTGCGGGCTCTGAGTTGGAGGCATGCATTGGGACCCAGTCAGGTCATTCCCCCGTCTGCCCGTGTCCTCACCTGCTAGGGGAATCACCTGAAGTTGGTGACACCAACACCCTCCTGTGTTACTGTCTTTATTTCTGCAGTTGTGAGAGTAGACCAATTGTGAGTACAAGAAAGCCCTTCATGAATCTTGTCATTCCAGGGCTGTCGATCCACAAAGTCGATGTTGAAGACCCACTCAGGGAGAATATATAATAGTCACTTTATCCACTTTCTTAAATTTAAAGAAACATAAACCCATCCATCTAGCCACTAGCCACTAAACCATCCATCCACCCATCTCCTTTTGTACCCATCCACCCATCCACTCCCCACTCACCCATCTATCCATCCATCCACCCAGTGAACTTGTTCATCCATCTGTCCAACCACCCACCAACCCATCCATCACCTCACCCTTCCATCTGTCCCTTCATCCATCCATCCTCTATCCTTCTTGTGCATCCATTTATTCAACCAACCAACCACCGATGCATCCAGTAACCCACAAACCATCATTTTCTATCCACACACCAAACCACCCATCTACCCACCCAGGTACCCTCCCACACGCCCTCCCATCCATCCATCCATCCATCCATCCAGCCAGCCAGCCAGCCAGCCAGCCATCTATCCACCTATCCTTCTGTGGATCCACCGTCCTCCCACTCATCTATATATTCAACCACCCACAAAACCATCCATCCATCCACTCACTCACTCAAACATCCACCCATTCAACCACTTCCCTCCCATCGATCCATATAACCACCTACTTACCCACTCATTCATGCGCACAGCTATATATCTATCCACTTACCATTTGATCTATCCATTTCTGTTTATCTTTCCATCCATCCATCCATCCATCCATCCATCCATCCATCCATCCTTCCATCCACTATTCTTGTTCATCCATTTATTCAACTAACCAACCACTCATCCATCCACTAACCCCCACAACCATCATTCTGTTTCCACAACCAAACCACCCATCCACCCATCAGCTACCCCTCTCACACACCCTCACACCCATCCATCCTCCATCCACCCATACATCCAATCACCCATCTTTCCATCCATCCACTATCCTCCAAGTTGTCTGTATATTCAACCAACCACACAACCATCCGTCCATCCACTCACGCACTGAACCCCCCATCCGTCCATTCACGCTTACATCCCATCCATCTATATATCTACCTACCTACATAGATAACCACACACTCACTCATTCATCCATCCACTTACCCTCACATCCATCCATATATCCACCTATTTACCCATTCACTCATGCCTACACACATACATCTATCCACTTACCATATGATCTATCCATGTATCTGTTGATCTTTCCATCCATCCATTCATCTACTCTTCCCACACACCATCACATCCATCCAACATCCAGCCATCCAGCCATCCAACCACCTATCCTTCCATCAATCCACTATCCTCCCAGTTGTCTATATGTTTGTTCATCCATCCATCCATCCATCCATCCATCCATCCATCCATCCATCCTTCCATCCAGTATCCTTCCTGTTCATTTATTCAACTTACCAACCACCCATTCATCCACTAACACCCACAACCATCATTTCATATCCACATACCAAACTACCCATCCACCCATCAGCTACCCCCTCACACGCCCTCACATCCATCCATTCTCCACCAATCCATATATCCAGCCACCCATCCTTCCATCCATCTACTATCCTCCCAGTGTCTATATATTCATCCAACCATACAGCCAGCCATCCACTCACTCACTGAACCATCTACTCATTCATTTACTCACCTCCCATCCATCCATATTTTTACCCACCTACATACCTAACCATACACTCACCCAGCCATCCACTTACCCTCCCACCGATCCATATATCCACCTACTTACCCACTCATTCATGCCTACATACATACATCTGTCCACTTACCATTAGATCTATCCATGTCTGTTTATCTTTCCATCCATCCATCCATCCATCCATCCATTTCCACATCCATTCATTCAGCAACTAATTGTTGACAGCAGAGAAAGCAGGTGACCCCCAGGAAAAAGCCTGCCAGGTGTTTTGGGCCAGCCCTGTCCATCCTCAGGCCACATCCCAGATAGTCCTCATTGCACTCTAGCTGCCTCTGCCAGAGCAGCCACTTCCATTTCCTGATGTGACCCCCCCACACTGGAAGTGGGGGAGGAACAGGAAGTCTGGAGGAGTAGCTGGCAGAAAGTCTGGGGAAGGAAAGAGAAGGGAGGGAGGAGCACGGGTGTGAGGTGACCGGTACCTGGAGCTCAGCCCCAAGGCCACTGTGCACAGCTCTGGAGCCTCAGCGCTAGGAAGGCCCCACAGAAGGGCCACACCTGAGCCCTGTCCTTCATCATTCTGCAGATCCCCTTGAGAGAGGGCATGGCAGGTAGAAGGGGCTGACTGCAACCAGTGTGGGTGGGGAGCGAGAGTGGGGAGAGCCGTGGAACCTGGGCAGGGCCAGGCAACTTCTGAGCCTCCCTGGTCAGAGCAGAGACCCCAGGCGGGCCTTAGGCTGCTTCTCCAGTCAGGCCCGACACCCCAACTAGACAGCCCTTGTGGGGCCAGCTCCACCTCACCTTCCCTGTGTGCATCCCATGAAGGCCTCATCCGCAGCCATGACCCCCAGCTGGCAGGTCCAGTTGCACAGCTCATGGCCTGCCGACCATCCCCCTCACCCCCATCCATCTCTGTTGCTTTTGGCTGGGGAGAGGACTGGGTATTTCTTCTGGATCCCTGCAATCCCCTCCGGGGTAAACTGCTAGTCCAGCGCCTCAGCCCTGGTTGCAGAGACAAGGGGCTGTGGAAATGGAGGGCGGTGGGCTCAGAGCAGCCTTGGTGGGCGGGAGGCACTGGGAGCCAGGCCTGAGGACTGGACGGGCCAGAGAATCCGTGGGCACAGACGAGGGGACAACTGTTCCACGGAAGGAGCCTCCTGTGCAGAGGCCCGGGGTTGGGGGGGGGGGCTTCACCCTTACAATCCAGCACTACGGAGCGAAATCGCAGACCCCGCAGATCAGCCCTGGAAATGGTCCCCATCTGCGGTGTTGGGACACTCACAGCCCACGTGGGCATCACCACAGTCACGCCCTCTGACCCTGCTCTGCCGGTCTGGATTCGTCTAAATTGGACTTTTCATACCAGGGGATCCAGTCCATGCAGCCCTGTGGGACTGGTGCCATCCCCCAGCATCGTGTGTCCAGGGTCTGTCCACGCTGCCATGGCCACCAGCGACTCGTCCCTCCTCTGGCTCAGTGTTATTCCCGCGACAGATGGAGCACGTTTCAGTCCTCCAGTCTCTAGCTGACGGCACCTGCGGGAGCTGATGAAGGGAGCGGGAAGCGGGCAGCCTGAGGCCAGAAGGGAAAGGGCTTGGGGCCGGACGAATGACCAGGATTCTTTTCTGGGCTCTTCAGAGGGGCCAAAGGGGCCCTTCTCAGATGCCTCCCCTGCTCCCTGTCCATGCCCACCGCAATAGCACAGAAGCCCCCAAATGGGTGTGGAAGGGACACTTCATGTTCTGTGCCCGGGAGCACCATGCCCCAAACCCAGTACATGGCAGTGCCTTTGCTTAGACCACACACAGAACTAGGATCCATACATGTGTCTACACCATCCATGTCTCTACAGGGCTCTGAGTCCCTGCCCACCCTTCCCCCATCCTCTGTCCCAACCCCAGTATCTGAAGAGAATGGATTGAGCCCAGATCGAGCAGATGGAATGAAACCTGAGTCCTGGCTTGGGCTCTTCCCAGGCATGGGATCCTGTGCCGGGGATCAGGGTCCCCAGCCTCTTGGGCCTCGGGAGCAAAGTGGGTTCACGTTCCCTGCCCTCGGGAGTCAGGAGGAGGTGGTGAAGTGAGCGAAGGTGCTGGCTCTTGACATCTGGACACCGGGGGAACCATGACAACGTCCTTGCTTGTGCTCCTTGGGGTCCCTCTGAAAGGTGTGGGGGGCTCTGCTGGCCGCCTGATGACCAGGCCCCAGCTCCAGGGGACGTTCCCCCTGGGGCAGCATGAGTGCCCTCTGCTTATGCTCTCGGGGGCCTTTATGCAGCCTCTGTCGCCCTCCTGCTTGGGGGCCCTGCTGGCCCATGGAAGGATCTAAGGCCACGTTGGCTCAGGAGAGGGGTGTCTCACGGACTTCATCTGAACCACGTGCAGGTGTCACCGAGCGGCCTCGTGACCGTCACTGAGGTTCTGCTGAGGTGGCTTTTCTTGGCTTCTGGTGGAGGTGGGTGTCTGCATAGCAGGATGGTCACCAGCTTCCAGATGACGAGGACCACGCTCGGGACACATGTGCACGAAGATGATACTGTTTTCCCTTTGCTGTCTCTGCAGAGAGAGTAACCGCACAGTGCAGGTGACCCAGGAGTTCATGGAGTACCGTGTCAACGGTAACTTGAAATATGGCCCTATTTCTGATAACTTTGTGTTTACACCCACCGAGACTGCGAAACAATCATGGGAAAGTGTGGAGCTGCAGATTGTGACAGGAAAGCTCATGACCGAGATCCGGCAGCTCTTCTACAGGTGCGCTCGGGCCCCCTTGTGCACGACGGTGGGCGTACGAGGGATTCAGGGTCCGGGTGTGCTCCTGATACCAGCTCGTTCTCGATGGGAGCTTGATGAAGACGTGATGGCTCTGACTGCGGCATCCTGGCTCGGCTGCACGCGCTGTACCTCGTAGGGGGTGTCCACGTTCAGAGCTGGGGCAGGAACCCACAGGGACACTGACTTACATTAGAAGCCCGGTGACAGCACAGACCTAAGCCATCCAGCCTGAGCAGCCCAGTTCTGATCATCGGGGGACCAAGCTCTTCCCATTATATTGCCCAGGAAGACTCCGTGACCCCCTGCCCTGACTGCAGGAGGAGGGAAGAAGGGAAGGGGGCATGGAAAACAGGAAGGGTGAAGAAGGAAGTAAGGAAAGAAGGAAAGAAGAGAGGAAGAGAAAGTGAGAGGGAGGTAGGAAGGGAGGGAGAGAAGAGGTACGGAGGAAGCTAGGCTGGGAGTAAGCCAGGGAGGCAAGAGGTAGGAGGGAGGAAGGTGGGAGATAGGAAACGAGGGAGGGCGGAGGAGGAGGGAGGGGCATCCACAAGGCTCCCAGAACCGGACCCACGATTCCCAGTTCTCCTCCAGGGATGTGAGGGACAGCAGTCACACATATGCCATCTACTCCCGGCTCGCCCACGTGCCAGTCGGCCGTGGCGGGGAGCTGCTGTGCCGTCGCATCGAGCAGGAGTACCGGGTGGGCCCCTTGGAGCTGAACTGCGAGGCCATCCTGAGGACCAGCACCAGCCTCCAGAACCAGCAGACCCTCTACTCGGACAGCAACGGCTACCAGATGCAGCGGAGACTCTTCCGGGAATACGCAAGCAACAGCATCGCTCGGGTGAGCCCTAGGGGGCCCGCTGGTCCTGCAACCACGGTGGGGGGCAGCCCGGAGGGCGCTCTTCCTGAAGGCCGGAGCAGGAAGCCCGGTCCAGCAGCAGCGTGCGGCCGCAGAGGCCTCTGGAGGGAACGCCGCGGAGCCCCCGGCCCACCTGTGCTGGGAGGGGTGGAGACCCAGGCTCAGGTCACCACTGGTGTCTGAAATCCGGAGCCCCCACAGGCCCTAGACCATCCCCATCTCTGTCTGTGCCTCGGTTTCCTCTTGTGTAAGAGGAGCGCCTCATCAGGGGGTCGCTCTGAGATTTCTGAGCAGATGCCTGTCAAAGGCTTAGCGGGCCTGACACACCCCCCCCCCGCCCCAGGGCTGCAGCACAGAGGCCACCCGGTGGCTCCTTCCAAGTGGTGAGCGTGGCCCAAAGCCACACATCAGCTCCCACATCCTAGGCCTCCAGCCCTGTGACCCTGGGCAGCCCCCGACCTGATCGAGGGAATAACCTTGGCCCCCAGGACTGTGAGGGTCAGACGGAACAATCCAGATGAAGCCTGCCCTGGGGGCCTCCTGTGCCTCAGTAATCCTTACTTCTTGCTCCTCCTGGGGGTCCCAGGGGGGTGTGTCCCCACCCTGCTCTGCTGGTGAGTTCTTGTCCGTCGTCCCTACTGCTCGATGCCCCCGCTGTGCAGGGGCTCCTGACAGTCCCTGTGGGTCCGCCCGGGACAGTTGCTCCAGCAGAGCACAGAGCGTGGGGAGTGTGGCTGCTCCCCCAGACCATGCTCGGCCCTTTCTCTCTGTAGCAACCCTCGGCCCAGCACCCACATCAGGCTGGACCCCACACACCCCTCATCACTCCTGCAGGAATGTGCACAGCGGGTCCTTCGGCCCATTGTACGGGTGGGGAAACTGAGGCTCGAGTGGGCCAAGTCCCCAGTTCAGACGGTCAGGAAGCAGTGGAGCTGGATGTGAATGACAGTCTGTTGGTCTCCAACATCAGATCCTCTATCGTAGTCTCCCTGCTGCACCCTGAGCTGTGGCTGTCCCCGTGTAGGGGGCTGAGAGCAGTGGCCAGAGGGGTCACTGACCAGCAGGCCTGGCCCGTCCTTCACCCTGACCGCCAGTCTGGCCATGTTTGTGTCCACAGAATTACTACCCCATGGTTCAGTCTGCCTTCATCGAGGATAGCCAAAGCCGGCTGGTGGTGCTGTCCCAGCAGGCACATGGCATCTCCAGCCAAGGAAACGGGCAGGTGGAGGTAGGAAGTGGGCCCTCCTGGGCACCCAGGGCACGAGCAGGTGGGAGGGGGCCCTGTCCCACAGCTCTTCCCTGCAGGTCATGCTCCATCGCCGGCTGTGGAACAACTTTGATTGGGCTCTGGATTATGACCTCACACTGAATGACACCTCCGTTGTCCACCCTGTGCTCTGGCTCCTGCTGGGACCCCGGCCTCTCACCGCTCGCCTGCGCCAGAGGAGTGGGCTGGCGCTGCAGCACAGACCCGTTGTGCTGTTAAGAGAGCTGAATGGTAAGGGGGTGTGCATCCCAGAGAGCCCACCTGGCCGGGTAGACCTGGGGAGGGTTGTGGGCCTTCACTGATCTGGACAACGTTGAGCAGAGGGAGCTCAGGAGTCTCTGATAAAGTCCATTTAACGTGCGGGCAAACTCGGGCAAAGAGGTCCAGAGTTCACTGAAGCTCATATAGGTAGTGGGAACATTTCTGAGACTCACACCCATTCCACCTTGGACTTTTTCCCTGAGTATCATTCATTTTCTGCTCTGATATCTCTTTTTCTTTCTTTATGTGACATATATGGCTTCACACATGGAAGACCAACATTAAAAGCCTTTTTTTATTTGACTTCTGGGTATGCTGTCACCAGGTGAGGGTGATTCCAGCCCATGGTCTGATCTGCAGAGCTCATGCATTGCCTCCACTTACACCCCTGTTGGTGTACAACAGTCCATTTCTTTATGAGAATAATCAAACGTGAGATACAATAGGTAATGATCATGTTTAGAAATGGTAGTTCGGAGCAGCATGTGAAGAATGAAACAGCTAGATACAAGTTGGTGTTCATCTCACTCATCCTTGAACTGTGTGTGTTCTACTCACTTGCAGAGCTGTTGGAGAGAATGTGGTTATCCTCCTCCTTGCTTCAGTTTTAGCTCCAGCGCCCTCCCAGGTCTTTAGAGCAGGCAGGGTGTATGAAGCACGTAGTGAGTGCCAGCTGTGTGCTCCACGCCAGGGATGGGTAAGGGCCCGGCCTCTCCTGAAGGATTTCTCCTGAGCTGTCCCCCGGGGAGCCATGCTCATACACATCCAGGCTTCAGGGAACACAGGGAGAGAGAGGTACTGAGGGAAGAGCCTGGGGCCTTGTGCTTTGGGGACCACAAGCCTGGAGGAGATCAGGGTCAACATGGGGGGTGTCCCTGAGTTCTCTTGTTTGCAAGTCACAGACCCTGAAGGGGCCGCTGGTTGGGCAGAGTGTGCTCCAGGATGAGTCAGTGGTTTCTTCCAGGAGGCTGGGAACCCTTTCCACAGAGGGGGACGTCCCTGTGTCTGAGGTGGGCCGGTGGCTAGGTCAGCACCTCCCACTGGCCCCACTCTGGTGTCTCTTGGTTGAAAGAGAGAGAAACTCCACGTGCCCTGGCTGAGCCACCAGGAGACTCTATCCTGAGGTGCAAGCACACGACTGCGGGAAGGGCTAGGGGTGCAACTGGCGCTCAGGGGGTGGAACCTTCTCGAGGCCATCCTTCTCCCTCATACTCTCAGCTGTGCTTCTCCCTGTCTGCAGACCTTCTTTACCCTCCCTACAGGGATGAGGCTGTGAACTCCTGAGCAGTGCATGCCCTCCCCCACCCTACCCTTGCAAAAGGACTGAGCTCAATCTTCCCATGCTGGGGGGCAGAAGTCCCAGGCAAAGCTTCTAATTGGTGCAGAGAGGAGCTCCTGGTCTAAGCTTGGACCAATCACTGTGGCCAGGGGACTGGGAGGAGGTGGTGCCCCAGCTGGAGCCCAGAGTTGCAAGGGTATTTCCTGGAAGGAGGAAGGGGCTGAGGTGTCTTCTGAGCAAGGCACCCAGACCTGGAA
Source organism: Ursus americanus (assembly GCF_024610735.1). Classification (NCBI taxonomy): domain Eukaryota; kingdom Metazoa; phylum Chordata; class Mammalia; order Carnivora; family Ursidae; genus Ursus; species Ursus americanus. Next base: position 79,098,805 of record NC_142134.1, on the reverse strand, counting down.
TTGAAATCAGGGCTCTGCATGAACCTGCCCTGTGATCTGGAACAAACCCAGCACCTCTCTGGGTGGCAGTATTCCCATCTGTACTTTGAAATGGCTGGACTAGAGATCCAGGGTCCTGCCAGCTCTTAGACTCTGGATTAGAGCCCCTGGACATATGGGCGAATGGGCATTCAGGTGGAATGATGTCCGTGGGCAAAGGCAGAAAGGGGATGCCCGAGGCGCTTGGACCAGCAGGTGCTTCAGGCTGTCCTCCCTGTGGGCCACACGTGGGCAGGAGCTGGGTCTCCTGACCGGGGGCACGGAGTGTGCAGAGCTCCCAATGTCAGGGGGAGCAGCTTGGCCCCAGCCCTTGTCCTGGCTCTGTGTGTCTGCCCCGCAGAGACTGCCCAGAATCTCCCAGGCCCCCCACAGCAAGAAGCCGTGATGCTGCCCCCGAGTCTTCACCTGCAGACCCTGAGCATCCCAGGCTGGAACTACAGCTCCAACCACACAGAGCACCTTTATAATCTCCAGAAAGGTGGGGCCGCCGTCCAAGGGAACCGGTCTCTCGGCTCCCTCCCCACGTCAAGCTGGCCCCACGCATAGCACCAGACAATGTGGGCTCCTCTCAGTGTTGTCCTGCTTCTGCATGGTCCCCTGATCCCCTTCTCTGCCCAACAGGGAGACCCAGACCCACAGAGAGCCCGTGGGGCACCAGGGTCACTCAGCAAGCAGGGCACACGTTGGTCATGGACCCCAGCCCAGGACCTGTCCACACCCATTCTCCGATGGATCCCTGCCAGCCCCTCCACCAAACCCCATTCATCATCCACCTTCTGTCAGATCCTCACTTTTCAGTGCAGTCCTGCTTCCTCAGGGAGTCCTCCTGGAGCCCTGAACTGCCAGCCCCACTCGTCCTCTGAACTCAGGAAGCCTGACTGTCCAGAGCTTCTGTTCGTTCACTGAACAAATGTCTCTTGTGCCAGGCACTGGGTAATTAGCAGTACCCAAGGTAGGCAAGGACCCTGGACTCACAGAGCTCTCAGACTAGAGGGAGAAGCAGCCAAGTCACCCACCATGATGTTCACAATGAGCCCCCAGCAGGGCATGATGGAGGGCTACCTGGTGGAGGTGACACCTGCCATGAACTGACTGTTCCTGTTGCCAAAGCTCCAGCTGCACCTTATCTTCCCCTTTCCACTATGAGCAGCTCAAAGGCAGGGCTGGCTGCCCTTTAGACACCCTTTGTCCCCAGAGCCCCATCCAGGTCCTAGCAGGCACCAAAGACAACTCAGGAGGAATCCATAGTATTAAGAAAGAGGAAAAGAAAGAGGCAACATGCCAGATAACACTGTTATCTGATAAAGTAGATCTTGGGGACCGTGGCTCAAGCCTGAAGCCAAGTGGTTTTCTAACACTGAACCCCATCGTCAGGAATCCCCGCTGTCACAGAGGACGCAGGGCGGGGAACCTCCCCTACAAGGCACAGCGTTCCCTTCCCCCTTGCGTGCGTGGCCACAGGCAAGAGCCTGGGTCTCCTGCAGTCAGCTGGCCCCAAATAGGGGAAAGGGGCTGGCCTGGGGGTCCCCCCTCCCTGGAGAGCAGCGAGTGAGGGGCAGAGGGAGCCTCAGGGATGGAGTGAGACACCCTCCCTGCTCTCCCCGAGCTCAGGGCCACCTTATGAAGCAGGTGTGTCGTCCTGGACATCAGCATGTCCTCAGCCCCACCCCCACCCCCATCAGGAGACAGAGGACCTGCCTGACCCTCGGACTCAAATCCATAACCACACCCCCCGCCACGCTGGGACAGGTGGAAGAGATTTTACAAAGCCGGTGTGCGGCAGTAACATCAAGCAGGGACCACGTCAGCTGGCTCCCAGGGAGGCCGAGGCATGAAGTGAAGGGCAGGTGTCGAGTGCTGGGCCCAGACTAGAGGACTGGGGCTGATGGGGGTCCTTCTGTCCCTGAAGGCCGTCGAGGGAAGGCCAAGCCGGACCTCCACCGTGTCCTGCTGCGGCTCCACCACCTGTATGAGGTGGGGGAGGACCCGGTCCTGTCTCAGCCCGTGACGGTGAACCTGGAGGTAAGTGCCCTCAGACCCCAGTGACAGGCCTCCCTGGCCGTGGCCTGAAGCCCCAGCAGGCAGGCAAACCCCAGTGTGAAAATCCCCTCCGGCAGAGACCTCGGCAGAGAGATGCCTGCGGGTGCTCTCACTCCCCCTGAGGCGGGCGCTTTGGGGGCGCAGGGGCACCCCACCCTCCTGTCCCTGCGGGCTGGCTGCTTCTCCTTCTCTGGTCCCTTCCTGGGTCACTTTGTCCCGCAGCCGGCCTCGTCAGCGTGCTGGCTGCGTCTCTTCTGCTCATCCCCCGTGGTCACCAGCAGGCACAGGCCTCACAAGCAGATAGATCCGCAGAATAGCCCGGCCAGCAGATGGTCCCTTCCTTTTCCGGCCAGAGCGGGCCACCTGCTTCCCTCCGGCTGCAGGAGGCTGGGTCCCTGCTTACGTGGCACAGGGGATGGACAGCCACTGCTGGCCTCATCCCTGGGCCGCCCCCTGAGCCGTAGCCAGAAGAGGGGTGTGGGGGTTGGAGGCAGCTCCTGTGACTGCCTCCCCCTGGGTCTGCTCATCCAGCACAGCACCTGGGGAAGCATGCTGGTGCTGGCCTTAGTGTCCTCATCTATAAGATGGGGACACAGTGCCCTCTGGGGATTTGCTGTGAGAATTCACGCGTGTGTGCTGTGCCCCGGGTGTGGGTGCCGCCCCTGTTCCTGCTTTGCCTCTGCTCTGACCTGGGGCCTCGGGGGTAGCTCACCCTCCCTGCGCTCCTGTCCCTCAGGTCGTGCTGCAGGGGCTGGGGTCCGTGGTGGCGGTGGAGGAGCGCTCGCTCACGGGGACCTGGGACGTGAGCACGCTGCACCGCTGGAGCTGGAGGACACAGGAGCGTCCCCACCGCAGAGGTTGGGAGACCCTGGTTCAGGCTGAGCCTGAGAATCTCAGCCTGCCCCCAGCCCGGCTCAGGAGCTGGCCAGACCTTGTTTAGATCCCAGCTCTGCCCCTATGGCCTGTGTGACCTTGAGCGGGCTACTGTGCTCCTCTGATTCTGTAGCGTCTCGAATCCACCTGAGGTCAGTGTGTGTGTGCATGCCTGTGTGTCTGCAGACCGCACCCCTGCCTCTGTCCTGGGTGAGTCCTGAAGTGGCAAGCACATCCCAGCGGGTTCTGACATCTGCCATGCTGTGCCTCACGCTGCACACACCACCATCAACTCCTGGGAACCACGGGCCACTTCATGCCTCCCAGTCTTTCCCGTGCTGTTCCCTCTGCCTGGATCACTCTTGTCCCCTTCCCTCTGGCCCACTCCCACTCAAGCTTCTTTGGAGTCCACGGCTTGATCAGTTTCCTCCTCTGTTCTCCTCTCCCTCTCTTTCCTCTTTCCCATGCATCTTCTCTGTCCACTGCATACAGCAGGGTGCCATCTACGTAGCTGGGCACTTAGTCGTTTGGGAATAGATGGATGATGGATAGATGGATGGATGGATGGATAGATGGGTGGATAGATAGTTGGATGATGGATGGATGGATGTATGGAAGAGTGAGTACTTGCATGGGTGAAAGGAAGGATGGATTCATGGATGGACTAAAGCATCATGGATGGTTGGATGGATAGGTGATGAATGATGAATTGATACATGGACTCGTAGATACACGATGATTGATGGATAGATGATAGATGAATGGATTGGATGGATGAATGGATGGATAGATGTGTATTTCTCTCTGCAGGGTGATAGATGGATGATGAATGAATGGATGGATTGATGGGTGGATGGATGGATGGATCTATGGAAGTATGAGTGTTCGAAAGGGTGAAATGGAAGGATGGATTCATGGATGGACGAATGGATCGGGGATGGATGGATGGATGGATGGGTGGATGATTGAATGAAGAGGCTTCCCTCCCAAGGTTGAATTTAGTGGAACCAGTAATATAAAGAGCAGACCCCACCAGATGGCTTCAGTGAGAAAGCTCTAGGCATTCAGTGCTCCACCCCATGGGGAATGAGGCCATGTACGTCAGGACCACCTATATATTACCCTCACGGGGGGGCCAAAATGCAAGGGGCCATGGCCGTGGGAATCCTGGCAGGAGGAGGGCAGCCAAGGGCCTCCATCAAAGAGCCACAGTAGAGTGTGGGCGGGTGCGGTGTATGAGAGGGATGCTGGGTGGAAACACCCTGGGGAAGCAGGTGGCTCTCAGCACCGACCACTTCTGCTCCCTCAGGCAGCTCCCGCTCTCACTCGACACCCCTGCAAGGCACCAAGGTCACCATCTACCCGAAGGAAATCCGGACGTTCTTCATCCACTTTCGTAGCAGCGAGCCCTTGGCCGACTCCGTGGCTCCAGAGAGACCCCTGGGACCCCAGGAGAAGAACCAGGACCCAGGACATGGAAAAGCAGCATGGAGGGATGAGGGAGGGCCAGCTCCCCACCTGATAGGCTAAGGCAGAAAATGGTTGGATTGGGGATTTTGTTGTGTTTTAAATAAAAATTGCACTTCACAGACCCACATGTGCTCCTGGGGCACTAGAGCCGGCCTCTCCTATCCTCGCGCCTGGGTGACGTCTGCACGCACACTCACACTCCCCGTGCCTGTGCGGAGTCATCAGGAAGCTCCCATAAGACAGAGTGAAATACCCAGTGTGACAGCAAAGGCACCTGCCACGCAGGCCCCGCCCCCTCTCGTCCAGGCCAGCAGTGTGACATGTGGGCCTACTGTGTGCCTAATGATGGGGTACTGGGGGGCGCTGCTAGGACAAAGGTTCTTCAGATCCCACAGGTGGCATGGGGGCTTGGGATCCATTCAGGAAGGCTGTGGAACGGTTACCCCGAGGCCAGGGTGGGAGTTGTGGGAAGAGCAGGTGCCCTGAGCCCTGAGCCCTGACGGGCTGGGTGCTGAGAAGGGGGCAGGATCTGCTGAGTGTGTCTTTCTGTTCTCACTTCAGGGCTCCTGGGTGGCCCTCCATGGGCTGTGTCAGAAGTGGTCCAGGTGTTGTGTGATGCTCTCCTAGGACGGGGACCTGGGGTGGGAGCAGGAGCTTGAAGGGGACTGCCAGCACCTTCCACTGGGATTGGGCTCCAAGCCTCATGGGACCCACTGTGCAGTGGAATGGACTGTCCCTTGTCCTCAGAGGCACCTTTAGGGGCCCTTCCCGTGTCCTCCCATTGCCATTTCTGTATTTGCCAGGCTCTGTCCCGGGCACCTGACAGAAGTGATCTGGAGGCCTCCTACACGCTGCATGGTCTGGGTTCCTGACTCGGTCAGAGCGATCAGAGTCCTTCCCTGCTCCCTGCAAGCTCCATCGTGCACTCCAGCCTCGGGTCCCATCCTTCTCTGTGTCGGCCATACCAACCTTCTCATGGTCCCTCTGTCGCCCAAGCACAGTCCCACCCCAGGACCTTGACACATGCCGTTCCCTCTGCCTGGAAACCCCTACCAGGTGGCCCGTACCGCTCCCTCCCTGACTCATTCAGGTCTCTGCTCCAGGTCACCTTCTCCTCTGACCACTCCATGGCAGGTGTTGCCAACACCGCCCTCCCCCTGCCATTCTCTCCATCCCGGCTTTCTCTTCCTTCTCTGCCCTTCCATCCGCCCTTGCTCATTATGGCTGGGATCGTCTGTCTCCTGCCACTGGATGTGTGCTTCACAGAGGAGGAAACTTCTGGCTTTCCCCCACTGTATACCCAGGCTGGAAGCAGACGTGGGCACACGTGGCCCTCGATCAAAGTTTAATCCCTGAATCAAAGCTTCAGCAATGAAGGTTGTCTGTGGTTTCTGTTCAGAGAAGAATGAAGAGGGGAAGATGGGGTCACCCCGGCCCCATTGACCTTGTGCATCCAGGGCAGTTGGCCTGGGACTGACCATCTCCTGGAAGGGCCCATTCGCCCAGGGCCCTCACCCTGGCCCCCGCCTCCCCAGGAGGGGCCCCAAGTGCAGTGTCAAGGCTCTGGGTCACCAGGTTGGTCATCTGAAGTGAATCCCAGGGTGTGTTGGGGCCCCAGCCTTCCCAACAGTAGCCCCAGGGCCCTGCATGGCCCACACCCTCCTGGCACCCAGGGTTGATGGTTCAAGAGCCATGACACGGGGACAAACTGCTCTGGCCCGAGGATCATCTGAGATCCTGTGGGGACCTGAGGGAGCTGGGGGCTCATGGTAATAAAAGCTGACATGGGAGGAACGGTCACATCAGCCGAGGGCGCCCCGAGGGTGTCACTCACCTGCTCGCGGCCCTCCGCAGCCCCAGCTGGCCGGTGACAGGGAGCACCAGGACCTTTACATCTGGGGGAGGAGTAAGAGTGATCCAAAGCTTCTCTTAAGCTGGAACAATGAGCCAGAAATCATTCAGTGATCCGGATGCTGTTTTCTGGCAAATGTGAGCCCCACTCTGCTGCCATTGCCCCGAGCCCATGATGCTGCTCTCGGATCCTGACGCATGAACCCAGCTGCTGCCATAACACGTACGCGGCTGGTTCTGGAACGGAGAGAAGCGGTTGCCCACTGGGCCTTTGAGCTGCAGGCCGGGAGCTGGAATCTGAGCCCGGTCCCGACAGGCACATGCCGAAGGACACCCTCAGGGTCACCAGGACCCGCTCTTGGGATGGGCAGTGGCAGGGCAGCTGGGTTCCCCCAGAGAATCACTGGAGCCTCTCCAGGAATCTCACGGGGTCATGGAGGTCAGCACGATGAACCTCATGACACTTTGATGCATTCATCCATTCAGTAGGTGGCTCTCCCCTGGCGCTGGGCTGGCCTCCGGAGAGAGAGACCCATGGGGGAAAGAAATGTGGTCCTGGCCATCGTGAGGGAGGCCGCTCCTTGGCCCATTTCACAGATGAGGAAGCTGAGGCTTAGGGTGTCCCGGGGGCTGTGGAGTCGCTTCTCCCCTCCTTACTGGGTAAGGACAGAGGGGACCACGGTGTGTTTCCTCGTGAGAACAAGCACCGCTGGTGTAGCGTTTCCCAGTGCTGGAACGAGCGAGTCACAGGCAAGCCGAGCCTAAAACCGAAGCCCAGGGTGCCTTCTGCATGGAAGGGGGTCATCTGGGGACGCTGGTGAAGAGAAACGGCAAGTCTCTCTCTGAGCTGTGACCTGGGTCTCAAAAGTTGACATTATCCCCTTCATTTCAACGAGAGCCCAACATTTTACCTGTTTTCAAGAACTGAACGAAATCCAGAGGATGTATGTCTTAATGCAAAGAAGCAAAGTCCAAAAATAGTGTCCAGTACTGGTTTTGCAGGGAGAGGAGCACGTGTGGAGGCAGCGCGTACCTGCGCAGGGAGTAGCGCCCCCAGCGCCTTCCCCAGGTACCACACTCAGCATCTGGGCATCAAGCCACCAGAGCTTGGAGCTGTGTCTGTGAGCATCTGGGCTTTTTCTCGATTTCTTGTGTGTATCCATTAGTAAGATTTGTTGTAAGGTACCGGAAAGGCATAAAAGTGATTTTTTTGGGTTTGGGAATACTCCAAAATTTTTTCCATATAAATTAATGGTAATTGCTTCCTGGCTTTATTCCATTTGGCTCATGAAAGGTTTCATAAGAATGCCCTACTTTTGGAGAATGGGGGAAACCTGTAACTCAAGGTGCTTGCTGGCCTTAGGTGAAATGGGGACCTATCTCTGACCTCATCAGCTTTGGGCAGTTAGGGGTCTGGCACACGTGTCTTGCTGCTGTGGAGGTCTCACGGGGGAGCAGAACCACGTGCTGATGAAGAATAGATCATTTTTCTTTCTGAGCTAGCCTCCTGTGGGACGAGCTGTTCACCATGTGATGGAGCACTGACTGCAGGTAGGACTCTGCCCTGAGAAGCCCAAGGTCATTTTCTCCAATCCTCTCCTAAACAAAGATAGCTGTTGAGGTCTTCAGGCATCCAGGGGAAGAGGGACAACACATTCTGAAACATGAAAACCATGAGTCCTGCAGCTGCTCTTGGCTTTGAACTTTAACCGACCTCTCCCGGTGGGAGACAAAGAGGGAGTAGAGAGAAAGACAGCCTTTCCCTCCTGACTCATCCCGTTGGTGCCCCAACATTTGGCCAGGAACAGAGGTAGTGGTCACCAGGGGCAACTTATCAAGTATCCGTAGACACATCTGGGCCACACATGCTCAAAGAAATTTGCAAACCCTATGTCATCCTCTCCACCCAGACAAACTGAAGTCCAAAAGGCTTAAGTCGTTTGCCCAATATATGAATGTGGGTGTTAAGAGTTCAGGTCTTGGATGTGAGTGTGTCCAAGCTCAAAAACTGCCCCATCACTTATGACCTGCCATGAATTTACCTCCCGAGCACTCATTTTCTTCCTATTGACATACGAGTCAATAAAAGTACCCGGGTCATCCGACTACTGAGGATTGAATGAGATAACCCACATGAAGTACTTACCATAGGGGCTGGGACGTAGGAAGCACTCAGCAAATGTTGGCTGCTATTATTATGTGTTTCTGATCCCAAAGCTCTGATACTGTAACAGATGACTTTGGCGATTACTGCGACCATCTGTTGTATTGTCACAGCCGGCAGTGGACACAGGTATACCATTTACCTTCAGAGCAAACCTCAAAGTAGATGCAATATTCTTAAGATGCACGTGAGAACATCGCTCTTTATTAACCAGCTCAAAGTCACGCAGTTGGGAAGAGCAGAGCTGGGACGTCCATTCCCAAGGTAACATGGCACTAGCCTACCACGGATGGCCTGTCTCATCTAAGGCCTGTTAGGTCTTTATAGAGCCCTGAACCAGGGGCAAGTTCAGCAGTGTTCCAGGAGTCAGGCCATCTTGAGATCAAGCCACTTCTGCTGTTGATGGGCAAGTAATTCAGCACATTTCAACAGACAGTCCCCGACCTCTGGTGTGGGGGAGGTGCCAGACCCTGGAGATTTGAACTGAATTACCTCAAAGCAGTCTCTCCCATCCCGCATGCCCATTCGTCCTGTGGCTTTGTCACTCCTTCCAATGAGAGGTGGAGTCCGATTCCTCCCTACTAGAATCTGGGCCAGGCTGCAACTTGCCTTGACCAACAGAAAGAGGCAGAAGTGGCATTAGGTAAACTTAGAGATTTTAATTTGGCACTTCTGCAGCTCTGAGCCACCCCACAAAGAAGGTTGGCTCCCCTGCTGGACTCTCCATGTAGAAGGGAAAAGGCTCAGCCAGGCTCCAGTGGTTCTAAGCATCTGGCAGATGCATCTTGGACCATCTCGGCCCAGCCAGCATCTGAATGACTGTCAGGGTCACTGAGTAACCCAAGGTTAACCAGCAGAAGAACCACCCAGCTGAGCCTGGTCCAGATTGCAGAATCACAAGCAAATACACAACTGAATCAATCCATTCTTAGTTCATCACATTCAAGAGGTCTGTCTACCTCTGATCCAGTGAAGCACCCTTGGTAGGAGACCTCACCTACCCTGGTACCCACCTGCACAGGTGTGAGCAATGTCACCCTGCACCAACTTTTCCATCTTCTCTTCAATCTGGCTCCAGCACCTTCTAGTTGCCTGACCTTAGCTCTCTGTGACTTAGTTCTCTCCTTTGGTTTCCACGGTGCTAAGAGCAGTACCTACCCTTTCTCCCCTTCTATTCCAACAATGGACTTGAGTAGTGCCTGGCAGGGGTGAGGGTTCACTGTTATCGGTGGTCCTTAACCTCATTCCCTGTACCCCGCATGTCTAGCGGGGATCAGTTGTTCTTGTTGACTCCGTTTGCACAACAGATCTCAAATGCTTCTAACTTCCTCCGTATCCATGGCCACCGCTGCAGTCTGCACAGCCACCATCTCTAGGCATGATGACCCTAGGCACCTTCAGACTGTTGTCTCTATCTCCTTCCCTGCTCCCTCCAAACTATTCCCTGTGCAGCAGGCCGAATGGCCTTTTAATATGTGAGAAAGATCATGTCACCTATCTGTTTAAAACCTTTCCCTTTGTGCATAGAATAAGCCCAAACTCCAACCCACACCCACATGGCCGGGCCCTGCCCCATGTCCTCACCTTACCCCACCACTCTGTCCCCTGCTCAGGATGCTGGAAACTCACCAGCGTCTTTCTGCTAGTAGAACATGGCTGGGTTGTGGCTAGTGTGGGGTTTTGACACTTGTTGTCCCCTCCCCTTGGAACTACACCCCCAAATCTACCCCTTCCTGTTCTTCCAGTTTTGGTTCAAATGCCACTTCACTTATTTCAAATGTTCAATCTCATATATTCCCTGACCATCCAGTCTGAAGAGGCTCTGCCGCCTCACCTTGTGTCCCAACACTCTGCTTTAATTTTATCATAGCTTTATATCTCTCTGAAATTATCTTCGTTCATTTATTTGTTTATTTCTTCATTGTCTGTGCCCCTGCCCCACGCACATGCACACACACATATGCTTACATTCAGGCATGCATGCATGCATATTTGCACACACATATGTGCATGCAAGCACAGTTACAACATGCAGGAATTGCATGCATGCACATGTGTGTACCCACACACATGCACATACTCTGGAATGTAAACCTCCTGCTCCTGTCTTGTGAGCTCTGTATCCCTCAACCCTGGAATGGTACCTGACTCATAGGAGTCCCTCTCAGAAATATTTGTCAAATGAATGAATGAGACCAAGTATCTGATTTGACCACCAGTTTTGACACTCACTAGCTGTGTATTTGAGAAAGTCCCTGAGTTTATTGTAGTCTCAGTTTTCTTATCTATAAAAATAGAGATAATAATAATAGTTTCATGGAGGTTATGTGAGGGTTAGCTGAGAAAAACATGTTAGATACTTAGACCAAGGCTTGAAGTGCAGTAAGTGCTCAATAACTGTTATTTTTTCTGGTGATGATCGTTAATGGTGGTGGCGATAGCAGTGGTGATGGTGGTGATGGTGGTGGTGATGGTGGTGGTGGTGGTGGTGGTGGTGATGGTGGTGGTGGTGATGCTGCTGATGGTGGTGATGGTGATGGTGATGGTGGTGGTGATGGTGGTGATGGTGGTGGTGATGGTGATGTTGGTGGTGATGGTGGTGGTGATGGTGATGATGGTGGTGATGGTGGTGGTGGTGATGCTGTTGATGGTGGTGATGGTGTTGGTGGTGGTGATGGTGATGATGGTGGTGATGGTGATGGTGGTGGTGATGGTGATGATGGTGCTAATGGTGGTGGTGGTGATGATGGTGGTGATGTTGGTGGTGGTGATGATGGTGGTGATGTTGGTGGTGGTGATGGTGGTGGTGGTGATGGTGGTGGTGGTGGTGGTGATGGCAGTGGTGATGGTGATGATGGTGGTGATGGTGGTGGTGGTGATGGTGGTGATGGCAGTGGTGATGGTGGTGATGGTGGTGGTGATGGTGATGATGGTGGTGGTGGTGATGGTGGTGGTGATGGTGATGATGGTGGTGATGGTGGTGGTGGTGATGGTGGTGATGATAATGGTGATGGTGGTGGTGGTGATGGTGGTGGTGGTGGTGGTGATGGCGGTGGTGATGGTGGTGATGGTGGTGGTGATGGTGATGATGGTGGTGGTGGTGATGGTGATGGTGGTGGTGGTGATGGTGATGATGGTGGTGGTGATGGTGATGATGGTGGTGGTGGTGATGGTGATGATGGTGGTGGTGGTGATGCTGATGATGGTGGTGATGGTGATGCTGATGATGGTGGTGATGGTGATGGTGGTGGTGGTGGTGGTGGTGATGGTGGTGACAGTGGTGGTGGTGATGGTGATGGTGGTGGTGGTGATGGTGGTGGTGGTGGTGGTGATGGTGGTGACGGTGGTGGTGGTAATGGTGATGGTGATGGTGGTGGTGGTGATGGTGATGGTGATGGTGATGGTGGTGGCGGTGGTGGTGATGGTGATGGTGGTGGTGATTACTGATGCAGGAAAGATTGGCAATGAGGCATCGTTGGGCCCTGGCTCTGTACATAACATATATGAGTGCTTAGGGTGGTGCTGGACGAATGGTAAGTGCCTAATAACTGTAGGTTCCAATTTGGCTCAGTTTAATTAAAAAGCAAATGTGTCATCTTATGATAAAACCCAGTGCAGCCAGATCCAATAAAAGCACACTATAAAATTCTGATTTAACAGCATTCGCTGGTCATATCAGGATTATAGAAAGGACTTCACTGTATTTTATTGCATCTTGGGGAATTTTGTAAATAATTAATTTTGCTCGAAATGTGAGGACTTTAAACAGACTTACTACAGTTACTATAATTTGATGACATCTTAGAGCTAGAAAATTTTCCAAAGAATACACGATTCAGTCATTCACTCACTCATTCATTAATTCACAAACATATACTAGGCATCTACTCAGTAAACCTGTTCATTTTTGAGAAACTCGGATCTTCCTGGAGGCTTCGTTTTTCAATTCAGTGTAACAAAGAAACCCTGGGATGAGAAGGAGTCTGTCCAAAGAGTGAGGACAGAGATGAGTGTTTTCAAGGAGCTGTGGTACAGGCATAGAGAGAGGAGGGAAAGGAGGGAGAGGAGGGACCTCACTGGATGGGAAAGAGGGCGAGGAGCAGGGGAAAGCAAAGTTTCCTCACAGGAACCTGGAGGGAGGGCGATGGCAGCCAGCCTGGCCTCACAGATGGCCACCTATTATGACTCCGTGCCACCCCACCAGGCTGGAGAGACTTCGTGTGAGCCAGGTGAGCGTGAAGGGGACAGGTGCAGGTGTGAGGATGGACAAGGCCAGACCAGTTCACAAAGGCCTCCAAACCAAGCCAAGGGGCAATGCGGACTCAGGGACATGTCGCACACAGGAAGACACCCTGGAAGGGGTGGGAAGGGAATACCTGGGCTGGAGAGGCCCCCTCTTCCCTGCTTTGCCGAGTGTTCTACTTTGGGGAGCACTCACTCTGCAGACACCGCCCATTCTCTCCCCTCATTAATGACCTGCAGTTCAGAATAACTTAGGAAAATATTTTGCAAATCTCTCGTGAAAATAAATCAAATCAACACCAATTTTGAGGCATTCTAAAAATGTTCAAATACAGATGGGATGGATAAATTGGTCTGCTTCTATTTAGGAAGCGGACCAACACAGAAACAGAACCCTGTTAGCGAGTGCCGAATTAATTTTATGTATGGAGAAAATAACTTTCCTCCCTTTGACTTTGTTTTTCTTTTTGGAAAGTACAAAACTTGGTATTCTTTTCTTGCATTATTATTCTTTTCTTAGTAATCTAAATAGCAGGTGAAAACATTGTATAATGAATCTTTTCAATTTTGTGAGCCTCTGATACTAACAGAAATTCGACTTCATTTATGGGACGAGCCACCCAACTGGGAGATCTGATATTCTAGTCAGTTCAAGAAGAGTTGGTTGAAGAGCAGGTAGAATTGGGTACCTCCAGGTGTTGGTGGATCTGTCCCCACGTAATTGTCACACCTCTCAAGGAGGCATGGTTATGGCCACTTTTATAAGAAGTTCTTGGAGATCAAAAATGTTACCTGGTTGGACCAAGGTCTCGACACCGTGAATCCACACTGGCTGACTCCAGAGCCCTTGATTTTTCGGGGACTGGGCCTCCCTGACCTGCATACACGGGGATGAAATGTACTGATTGACCTTGCTCTGAAGGGAGAATGTTCAAGGTGCCTGAACTATTAAATTGGGGAAGTTCAGATACGTGGGTTCAGAAAGTGCCGGAAGAAGGTGGAATGGGGATTAGAACAGGATGAGCCCAAGTCGGCTTCTGGCAAAGACTGGCGCGTGTTTGTTTTCCTCGGTTGCCATAGCAGAGCACCACCAACTGGGAGGCTGCAAACAGCAGAAATGGAATCTCTCACCGTTCAGGAGGCCAGAAGTCTGACATCAAGGTGTCAGCGGTGCCACACTCCCTCGGGGGGCCCTCAGGGAGAAGCTGTTCCAGGCCCCTCTCCCGCCTTCCTTGGCTTATAAATGCATCACAATTATCTTGGTCTCCGTCCTTACATGGCGTTTTTTTCCTGGTGAGTCTCTGTGCCTCCGCTTATGACACCAGTTATGTTGCTACAGGGCCCACCCTTTTAATGTGACCTCATCTTGACTTGATTCCATCTGCGAAGACCCTATTTCCAAATTAGGTCGTATCCACAGATACCGGAGTTAGGACTTCAACATATCTTTTTGGGAGAAGCAATTCAATCCACAACAGGATGCTCCTGTCGATGGGGGCTGGTCAGGGAGGGCGTCTTGGAGGAAGTGACAATTTTAAAGGTAGAATCAAACCACCTCTTATTCAGTAAATCTTGACCAGTCATGTGGAGGCTGTAGCTGACTGGGGTGGAAAAGTGACCCTTCTCTTGTTTGAGAACGGAGGACTCTCACAGAATCCCAGAACGTTGTCAGCACATCTGGGGAAAGGCAGTGACCAAGCATGAGGCAGTGAGCATTTATTGATCACCTACTGTGTGTTGGCCAACAGGCTGGGAGGCAGTATTGCGGTGCTACCCAGCAAGGGCTTTGGGGGTCCAGCTGCTTGGCTTTGCATCTTAGCTCAGCTGCTTGCATGACCCTGGGCAAGGGGCTCCTCGCTCTGAGTCTTGGTTTTCTCCTGTGTAGCGTAAGAACTGTAGCGGCACCTGCCTCAAAGGATTGTCCGGTGGACTAAATGAATGAATCCCCCTTAGATACTTACAAGAGTGCTCTGCGTACTGTAATCATACAGCTATTTTCAATCGTCAACAGATTCTACAGCCTGGTGCCTGCTGTACAGCAAGCACTCACTACGCATCATTCACTCGGCAAGCATTTATTAGGGTCCTACTGTGTGCCCACGCTGTGACAGGTATTTGTATCCATTTTCCAGGGCTCTGTCACCAAGTACTGTAGAGAGGCTGCAAGTCTGAGATCAGGTGTTGGCGGGCCCAGGCAGCCTGCTGAGAGGACCCTGACAAGGACTTCTCGTATGGAAAGCAAATGGCTATCCATCATTCTCACGCTATCTTCAGTGTCACGTAGAGGTGGGCTACACCAGCCCTATTTGCAGATGAGCAAGCTGCATCTCAGAGAGGGGCTGCTTATCCTTTCAACCCAGTATCCACACACCCGAGCCCACCCATCTGCCCACCCTTCCCCAAGGAGGGGCAGTACCTCAAAGCCTCAGGCTCTGGGGCTCCCCTTCGCCAGGTCCTGTGGGCATGTGCTGTCCATCCCTGTTTTCATAAGATTCTGGAAGGATTAGAACAGCAAGAACACTGAAGATAGATTTCCATTAAAAAAGAATGTGTTTGGGCAGAAGGGAACATCAGCGTGAGGAAGCAAAGCAGGGGAAGGATCTGGCACACTGTGGCTGGCCTTGAAGATGGAGGGGACTATGCCTAAGAAACAGAGAGGCCTCCAGGGGCTGAGAATGACTCCTTTTCTCTTGCCAGCAAAGAAATGGGACCTCGGTCCTACAGCTGCAACTTGTCTGAGCTCCCAGGAGCCTCTAGATAAGAGCCCAACTCGGCTGACACCTTGCTTTTGGCCTCATTATACTCGGAGCATAGAACCCGGCTGAGCCCACCTGGATTTCTGATCTACGGAACTGTGGGGTAATAAGTGGGTATTGTTATAAGGAAAACAATATGTTCAATTTTCTGACCTGCCCTTTATTCTGAGATTATGTGTTTTCCACTTTTTGGAGGCATTAACACAATACTTCTCTTATGACATGATGGTGATAAGTGCTTTCGGAAGCTCTTATGTGGCAAAACGAACAGCTGTGAACAACGCTGGCCCCGTGAGTTTCTGTGGGGAGATGCCCCTGGCTCATGAAATCCTGCCCTGGCTGACTCCGAACTCCCTTCCCCGGTACAATCCTTCAACAGCCGTGAGCAGTATGCAGGCAGGGCGCTAGCTACCTCATCCCCAGAGCGTCAGGAGCTCAGAGCGCGTCAGGCGGCTATTAATAGATAAGGCACAGTTTTCTTTAAAAAGCCCTGCGGCAGTGAGCTCCCCCAGCAGCCCCCACAAGGCCCAGAAATAACTCCGTGTGGCCTTCCCCTCTGCCAGCCCCTGGCGCCGGGAAAGACACGGATGCAGATACGCACTCTTGCCCCCAGGTGGCGCAGCTGGCAGAAGGTGGGCAGGGCCTGTAAGTCAGGCCTGCGCAGGACTGGCTACCCTCAGGGACCACTGCCTGGGACCTGCCCTGTGAGATCCCTCTGACCTCAGCCTAACACGGAGCCCTAGAGTCAGCCCTAGGGACCAAAGCCAGGCTGCACAACTTGGTATCTTGGGGAGCCCAGAAAATTTCCTTGGCCTCCCTGGACCTGGCTCTCTCTTCCGGGAAATGGCAGGAATGGGAGGGCCGAAGTTCCAGGGACAGTAAGAAGGTGCCGGGAGACACAAGCATCCCTCCGCGCTGGGTATACTGCTGTGATCAGTCTCTGAGTATAGGGCATCCTTGTCTTGCCAGTGGGGAGACGGAGGCTCTGAGAGGGCCTGTGGCTGGTCGACAGCACTGGGAAGTAGGAGAGAGAAGAAACGACCTCTCGGGCTATCCAGAAAGTCCTCCTACAGAAAAGCATCCCCTCCGGATACTCCTCCTTTCTTCCGTTCAAAGTTTCTGCACACATCTGCCCCGTGAGCATCCGCTGCGCTGAGCTTAGGCTTGGGCCTGGGGCAGGGACAGGGAACATGTGGGTTTGGAAGCCAGGGGGACAGGGTCCCACGCACAGCTCCCACGCTTCCAGGTGGCTGAGCCTCCATTCCTCCCTGCCCGTGCAGAGGCCGTCGATCATCAGGGCTGCCTGGGCTCAGGGTGAGTCTGGCAGATTCTGGGGCTCAGCCTGGGGTACCTCTCATCCTTTGACATAAGCCACACTCTCCACTTTCAGCTTTCTGGTAACAAGATTGATATTTTGATGTCCCTTCTGCCTCTCTCGTCTGTTAATTGGCCCCAAATCTGGGATGAGAGGTTACATACTGGCCTCCTCGTATTCTGCTCCCACCTAGCCCAAACCTGCATCCAATAGGCATTAGACAGGAACCTAGACTTAACCTATCCAGAACAGCAAACAGTCCCTCCCCAAACCTGGGCCTCCCAGACTCTTCCCTTCCCTGTCCCCGCAGAGGTCATCACCACTGCTCACCTCGCCAAGACCCTAGCATTCAGCCTCACCTCCTCTGTCCCCGCCCTGCACTAGACCCTTCACCTCTCTCTCAAGGTCTGCCCCAAGACCTCCCCCATTCCCAGCTCTGGTGCAGTGTCCCCCCAGGACCCCCACCTCTTACCTGGAGCAGTTGGATGGAAGGGCAGTGGGAAGACCCTCATCAGATCAGCCCTTGCTCCTGATCTCAGAACTCCCCCCCCTTCCGCTTGGACCTCCCATCAGCCCTGGCTCCTGCAGGCTGGCCCTGCCACACCTAACTGTCCCTGGCTGGCCTTCTTCCGGGTGTCCTGCTGCACCTGCAGCCCTAGCTCAGAGCTGATAGCCCTGCAGACGCCCCTCGCAGCCCTTTCCTGAGGCTTGGGGTTGGTGGAAGGGACTGGGGTGCAAAAGGGACTGGTCTCCAAGGCTCTGAGGCTCAGGACACCTGCAGGACTTTAAGCCAGCTGGGAAGACTGGTGGCAGCTGTCAGAACCGGCAACAGACTGGACGGTGGCCTTCCGAAAAGACACGTCCATGCTTCACCCCTGAAACCTGCGAACGTGCCCTGTGTGCAGAGGGGTCTCTGAGAGGTAATGAGGGGAAGGACCTCGGTGGAGGTGATTAGAAGAGAAAGGAGTGGGGGAGTTCAGATGGGGCGGTTGGCTGTGTGAAGAGGGAGGCAGAGGTCAGGGAGGGTGTTGGGACGAGTCCCGGGAGGCCGAGAGTTGCCAGCAAAGCCGCAGCAGCTGGGCGAGAGGCCTGGGACAGTTTCCCCCACAGCCTCCAGACGGAACCAGCCCTGCCGACACCTGTATTTTGGGCTTCTGGCCCCGATGCTGCGAGACTTTGAAGTTCTGCTGTTTCCAGCCACCCAGACGGTGTGTCATTATGACGCCCACCGGAAGCAATGAAGTGCTCTTACCAGGGCCAGGAATACAAAGGAGGCATGAGTGCCCATTCCACAGATGAGATCACTGAGGCGAGAGTCCCTGGGGACCAGTGGGGTCCCAGCAGCCCTCCGTCTACGGCTGGCATTCCTGTAGGGCCTGGCGTCCTGTCCATCCCAGCGGAAGAGCAGTTCTGTCCCCGAGCATCTCGCCATCCGCCCTCCTCTGGACAGGGTCCCTCGGGTGCTGTGCTGAGTAGAGCGGTTTCTGGCCCGCATCTGCGGCAGTCCCGCCAACACCATCAAGGTGAGAAGTACAGTCACACGCCGGGGAGGGGCTGCCGGAAACAGATCGTGACAGGGCTGTCCCAGAGGGCAAAGCACGACCCCATGGGTCTCTCTCCGGAGGCCAGCCCAGCGCCAGGGGAGAGCCACCTACTGAATGGATGAATGCATCAAAGTGTCATGAGGTTCATCGTGCTGACCTCCATGACCCCGTGAGATTCCTGGAGAGGCTCCAGTGATTCTCTGGGGGAACCCAGCTGCCCTGCCACTGCCCATCCCAAGAGCGGGTCCTGGTGACCCTGAGGGTGTCCTTCGGCATGTGCCTGTCGGGACCGGGCTCAGATTCCAGCTCCCGGCCTGCAGCTCAAAGGCCCAGTAGGCAACCGCTTCTCTCCGTTCCAGAACCAGCCGCATACGTGTTATGGCAGCAGCTGGGTTCATGCGTCAGGATCCAAGAGCAGCATCATGGGCTCCGGGGCAATGGCAGCAGAGTGGGGCTCACATTTGCCAGAAAACAGCATCCGGATCACTGAATGATTTCTGGCTCATTGTTCCAGCTTAAGAGAAGCTTTGGATCACTCTTACTCCTCCCCCAGATGTAAAGGTCCTGGTGCTCCCTGTCACCAGCCAGCTGGGGCTGCGGAGGGCCGCGAGCAGGTGAGTGACACCCTCGGGGCGCCCTCGGCTGATGTGACCGTTCCTCCCATGTCAGCTTTTATTACCATGAGCCCCCAGCTCCCTCAGGTCCCCACAGGATCTCAGATGATCCTCGGGCCAGAGCAGTTTGTCCCCGTGTCATGGCTCTTGAACCATCAACCCTGGGTGCCAGGAGGGTGTGGGCCATGCAGGGCCCTGGGGCTACTGTTGGGAAGGGTGGGGCCCCAACACACCCTGGGATTCACTTCAGATGACCAACCTGGTGACCCAGAGCCTTGACACTACACTCGGGGCCCCTCCTGGGGAGGCAGGGGCCAGGGTGGGGGCCCTGGGCGAATGGGCCCTTCCAGGAGATGGTCAGTCCCAGGCCAACTGCCCTGGATGCACAAGGTCAATGGGGCCGGGGTGACCCCATCTTCCCCTCTTCATTCTTCTCTGAACAGAAACCACAGACAACCTTCATCGCTGAAGCTTTGTTTCAGGAATTAAACTTTGATCGAGGGCCACGTGTGCCCACGTCTGCATCCAGCCTGGGGATACAGTGGGGGAAAGCCAGAAGTTTCCTCCTCTGTGAAGCACACATCCAGTGGCAGGAGACAGACGATCCCAGCCATAATGAGCAAGGGCGGATGGAAGGGCAGAGAAGGAAGAGAAAGCCTGGATGGAGAGAATGGCAGGGGGAGGGCGGTGTTGGCAACACCTGCCATGGAGTGGTCAGAGGAGAAGGTGACCTGGAGCAGAGACCTGAATGAGTCAGGGAGGGAGCGGTACGGGCCACCTGGTAGGGGTTTCCAGGCAGAGGGAACGGCATGTGTCAAGGCCCTGGGGTGGGACTGTGCTTGGGCGACAGAGGGACCATGAGAAGGTTGATGTGGCCGACACAGAGAAGGATGGGACCGGAGGCTGGGGTGCACGATGGAGCTTGCAGGGAGTGGGGCAGGACTCTGGATCATTCTATGTGGACTTCACACCTATTTCATTCCTTCAGTTATCCTGATTCAGGTGTTTTGGAGGATTTGGAAATGAACTAGTCCTTCCCCCAAGCAGGTCATGGCTGGGTTTCTTGTTTGTTTGTCTGGGTTTTTGTTTGCTTGTTTGTTTGTTGTTCCAGCCTCTCCACACAGGTCATGGAGCTCTGGACAGCAGGGCTTCGGATCCTCCCGGGACTTGTGGGAGAGTCTGACAGGAGGAGTGACCCCTGTGTCCCCCTGTCCGTCACCCCCACCATCTGCACATGCTGCTTGCCATCCTGCCCGGGCATCTGGGTCGTCTCCTGTGCCCTCAACAGTAAGGGAGAGAGAGAGAGACAGAGACAGGGAGAGACAGAAGGAGACAGAGAGAGACAGAAAGAGACAGAGGCAGAGAGACAGACAGAGTGAGATCATCATAGTTCTTTATTATCATCTAAGAGACCAGTCACATTACAGGATATAGATTTAGGGACATCGGGTCAATAGCAGCCCCACTAGGAAACATGCTGAGGTGATAAGGGTAAGCCAGAGAAGGCTCAGGGAAGAGAGTCTGTCCCTGCGGCTGGCTGTTTGAGCCACTCTGTGTCCCCACAGCACAGCCAGCGGCTCCTTGGGCTCAACAGGGGGTCTGCTGCCGGGGGGGTGGGGGGCGGTGAGCTGGCTGCTGAGGGTGGCTCACCGCGGCTTCTCTGCTCAGCTCCCCGGGCTCTGCAGGGTGTCGGCTCCCCCGCCTCCGGGTGTCACCTCTGGCGGTCCCCTTAGCCAACTGCCGTCCCTCGTTATTCCGCAGCACACCTGCTGAGGGCACTCCACCTCTCACTTCTTTGTCTTAATGCTTTTTCTAGATTTTAAATTATGAAATCCTTGATACACACGAAAGAATATAAGATAGAGGCTGTGCTGATTACAGAGCGTGGTAACGTCTGTGAACTCCACGCCAAGCCCCAGCGTGTTATTCTGGCCCTCTTCCTGTCGCACCCCAAACCCTCCGCTTCCCTGTCTGCAGAGTGACTGCTGAGCTGTTAGGCGTGTCGTTGCCTTGTTTCTCTTCAGCTTTATCACACAGCTGTAGCCCGGAACCGTCTAGCGCAGCGAGCACGGCGTTTGCACTTCGATAAATAGAATGTTCTCTGTGTGTTTTTCGAGGACCTGGCTTTTCTCAATCCACATGTGTGTCGACGCGTGTAGTCGGTCTGCATTCACTTTTACTGCCGTGCACGGTTGCCCGCCGTGGACGTGCCAGCGGTTACCCATCCTCTTGTGAGGGGACGTTTGGGTTGTCACCCTTCCTTTGTTCGTAGGACGATGAGCTATGGCCATGACCGCGTGCGTCTCCAAGGACGTGGCTGGAGGACTTTCTCCAGGCGTGTATTAGAAATCGCTGGGCTTGGGGTGTGTACAACACCAGCTATACTTCATCATGACAACTAGGGCTCTGACTCCTTAGTACTAGTTCACCATCCCTCAGCGGCTTGAGACCTCGGCGACTGTCCACATTCACACACTTTCCAGATTTTGCCAAGCTGGTTTCATGTGATTTTAATTCCTATTTCCCTGGTGATCTTCTCGCTTCTCACAAGCTCCTCTATGACATACGCGTGCTGGTTTTTGCAAACCCTTGTGTTGGGTTCTTTGGCCGCTTGTTGACAATTCAGAAGTTCTTTGCGCGTTTCCCGTATTAATCAACTGTTCACATCCTGGGTAGCCAACGTGTTCTCCTTGCGTGTGGCTCAGCTTTTCACTCTGTTTATGACGTCTTACGTTTGTGATTTACTGTAGTAAAATGTCTTCCTCCTTTTGACTTGTTTAAGAAATCCTATCCTACCCCAGGGTCATGAGGGTAGTCTATAATGTCTTATCCATGTTTTCAAGTTTCGCCTTTCCCATTCGAATCTCGAATTTACTCAGAATTGATTTTTGTGTAGGGTTTGAGGTAGGGGTCTAAATGAAGTTTGTTTCCAAACGGAGAACAACTCCTCCAGGACCACTTAGCGAAGGGTCTACCCCTTCTTGCTGGTCTAACCAAGACGTCCTCTCCACGTTATAGCAGTTACGTGTGTTCTGCTCCGCTAACCGGTGTCATAGCGCCTGAAGTATTAGGGCTCTACCGTAGGTCTTGCTGTCTGATAGGGCAAGTTCCCCTCCCCCTCCAACACCCTCTCCTCCCAGGTCCATTCTCCTTCTAAAAATAAGTAACGAGCTACTATAGTTCCATTTCTGCAGACACACTCAGCTTTTTGTCATCTTCCCTTTGCCCCTGGAACTCTTTCATTTCTCTGGGGTGCCCTCTTCCCCCTTCACCTGGGTAAGTCCTGCTTGGTCGTAGACTCAGCTCAAGCACCACGGCCTTAAAAGCTTCTGGAGCCATCCCACAAAGAAGAGCGAGGTGGTTGTTCTTTGGGTTCCATAATCCTCAGGTGCTGTGTTGCACTTGCTTGCTGCTTGCTTGTTCCCCCCACCCTGTCTCCAGCCCCCTAACCCCCCGCCTCGGCCCTGACTCCCTCCATCTCCACCTGCCCGGCATCCACCACCGGGCCTGATGCACAGAGGGCCTCAGGCAATGCCCATCCGAACAAACTGTATTTCCACCTCAGCTTGCCTTTTCTTCCACCTAAAATACTCCTTCCTACAGTCCTTCATCATGTATTTGTAAGTCATGAGTCTTCGCAGTGAAAATGAGAAGAAGAACGTTTAAGCAAAACCTTTCTTGTACCCATTTCAAAGATCTGTTCTCAGAGAATCCCATCCTCAGAGGCCCCGGCTGGCTGGTGACCGCCCAGAATTACTTTTGATCTAGTTCTTTTCAAGCTACAAATGTTTACAAAGTTAGAATTTTCTTTTCATGTGTAGTGGGTTGAATTTGGTTCC
Organism: Ursus americanus; assembly: GCF_024610735.1. Classification (NCBI taxonomy): domain Eukaryota; kingdom Metazoa; phylum Chordata; class Mammalia; order Carnivora; family Ursidae; genus Ursus; species Ursus americanus. The sequence goes on along the minus strand of NC_142134.1, from coordinate 79,076,058 downwards.
CCAGAAAGATATGTCCATTCCTAACCCCCAGTACCAGTGAATGTGAACTGATTCGGAAATTGGGTCTTTGCCGATGTCATTAGATTGAAGGATCTCAGGATGAGAGATTGTCCTGGACTTGGGGTGGGCCACAGATCCAATGACTGGTGCCTCATAAGAGAAGGGAGACTGGACAGATACAGAGAGGAGTCAGAAATGTGCCTACAAACCAAAGGGACGCCGAAGATCACCAGCAGCCACCAAAAGCCAGGACAGGCACGGAATGGCTTTTCCCCTAAAGCCTCCGGCAGGAACTAGCTTACTAACTCCTCCATGTTAGCCCCGTAAGACTCATTTCGGACTTCTGGCTTCTGGAACATGAGACAACACATTTCTACGGTTTTAAGCCACCAAGCTGGTGGCCATTCGTTGCAGCAGCCCCAGGAACGTCATGCACCATGCAGAAGTCATCCAGCAGGAGACAGCTGGGGAAGCGAGCCTCCGACCCTGCCCTCCCTCCTGGACAGCACTGCTGTGTCAGCGTGAGCTGACGCTCACCACAGCCCTGGGACGAGGACTCAGGGAACTGTCAGCTCCATTTTCCAGGCAGAGAAGGTGTCCCCACCGCTCCCTCATCCCAACTCAACATTGCTTTCCTTCTGAGTCACTGCCGGAGCCTGCAGTGAGCTCAGACAAGACACTGTGCCTGTCCCCTCCCTGGGGGAACTTGGGGGACAAGTAAGGACACCGCTCAGCACCCCAGGACCAGCTACCTCTCAGGCCCCCGGGGACCGACCACCTCTCAGCCCCCTCCCCGCCCTGCCACATGTGCTGGAGCCCGGCTTGCTCACTGGTCGGGGTGGCATTTGCTGCACTGACACAGACTTGCTGACACTCATTGGGCTCGGGCGTGGCAGAGATGCCATTGGGAGGGCCCAGGTGGCGGGGTGGCCTGTCCAGAGCCTGCACTCAGACAGCGGCTCAGGCTGGCCAACACTGTGGCTCTCGCCTTGAGGCCCCCCTTCTGGCTGTGGGGGCCACTGGGCAGGGCGGGAGGGACAGCTGGAGCGTTAGGGCCCTGGGCCAGCAGGCAGCTGGTGGATTCGGACCCTCTTCTGCACCTGCTCCTCCTCTGTGGACAGCTCCTCCTGTCACGTGGGCAGCAGGCCCCTCTCTCCCTTCCTCCTCCTTCGACACCTCACTCTCTTGGCCCCTGAACCTGTTCGGCCCTTTCGGAGACACTCAGTGTCTCGTGCCTCCTCCACGAAGCACGGCCCGGGCCAGGCCACCGCCACCTTGGCCTGTGCCGTTGTACCAGCCTCCGGCATCACCTCCACGGCAGCCTCTGTCTACACAGCAGCCAGAGAGTGGTTTCTGAATCAGCTGGGCGCTTGGCGCTTTGGTTCATGTCTGTGCTGTGTGTTCAGCTCCCGGCTTCCAGCCACACTGGACGGTGGGCAGCCAGGGAGGGGCCAGGTGTACTGTGTGCCCCCGTTTCCTGTTCCTGGACCCCCAGCAGACCCCTTCCCCCTCCTTCAGACTCCGCGTGGGTGACACCTCCTCCGTGGAGGCCTGTCTGGAGGTGTGAGTATCCATGTGGCCCTTCTCTGGCCCGCCCTGCCCCTGCCCCTGCCCATGCACTTGCTGGCCACTGTGAGCTGGGAGCATCTTGAATTGGGATGGGGTTTGTCTTGTTGCCTCCTGTAGTCTGAGCGTCTGCATCGAGTCCGGCCTGGGCCCTGATCTGGGGAGTCCTGTTGCTTTCGTGTCACTGTTCCAGCGGCTTCTCCCCAGTGGAACGGAAACTCTTTGAGAGCAGGGCCCAGGCCTCACTCCTCTCTGCCCGTGGGGGCCGGGCACTGGGCCTGACAGGAAGGACGTGCTCAGTAACTGTTTGTTGAATGACTGAATGATTACACAGATGAGTGAGTGAATGCAGGACGGGCTCCAATGTCACAGTACCCAGGGGGGCCTTCATATCCTTATGGACCCACCCTTATTGACCCACTATGGTGGGTTATTGGGGAACCTGCAGGAAGGACTGGGGTTCCCTGTCCATCCAGACCCTCTGTAGGACCAACCCAGGTCCCCTGGATATAGGGCTGAAATGGAAGCCCTCAGGGTGGACGGCTAGGCCTGGGCCTGGGCCTGGGCCTGGGCACTGGCCAGAGTGTTGAAAAAGCACAAGAGATTCATGCCGAATCAGGCAGGCCATGAGGGTAGCTTAAAAATGTACCAACGCAGGTGCTCTATGAAGCCAGGTGGCAGGAAGGCGGGTGCAGGTGGGGCCCGGGGGGCAAATGAACATGTTTGGATTGAAAAAGGCCAAAGCATCTAACAGCCAGGGAGGTTTGCTCTAACATTCCAGCATGTTCTGGTGATTTATGGCTGTTGCTAGGTAACGGTACACCGAGGCGGGTGTGATTTTAAAGCCAGGGCTCCCAACCAAAGAGCTGACAGAAAGGGAAAACGATTCATCGGGCTGGGGGGCCGGGGGAGGGTGTAAATGCAGCCCGGAGGACCAGATACTGTAAGACGCGATTAGAGCGAAGCCAAGGGTATCCACCCCTCCGTGTTTGCAATCCTTCACGGGGGTATTCAGCTGCAGGCGCAGGCGTGGGGAGCCCGCTGCTGACAGGGGCTTCTCCTTCAGAAAGGCACCGGCATGAATTTACCTTTGATTTTGCAATAAATCGATTTAGTACGTGTCGTAACACGGCGCTGCTAGTGTGCACACTGTATGAAGCGTGTAATCCTGATGGTCGCGATTAACTGTCCTCGTTTTACATCACAAATGGCCCCCTCCTCTCCACAGCACCATTCCTTTGGGAACACCTACTGATACCTACTGCATACCTGCTGGGGTTCAAGAATGAACAAGACCGAAGTCCCCCCTCTCCCCCAAAGCCCTGTCACCACCTTGTGAAGCTGACATTAGAATTTGGGGGCGGAGAGACATTAAGAATGGTCATGATTAACAAGCAAATTATATCTTATGTGAAAAACAAAAGGCAAAGCTGAGTAAACAGGAAGAGGAGTTGGGGTGTGTGGGGTGGGGGTAGGGTGGGGAGGGGGAGGGGCTGGTTGTGATTGTAAGTAGGGGGATCCTGGCTGGCCTCCCGGGGAGGTGACGTTTCAGCAAAGTCTTGAAGAAATGAGGGCCTGAGCCTTGGAGATATCCAAGGGAAGAACAATCCAGGTGGAGAGACGATCCAGCAGGTGCCAAAGTCCTGAGGCGGAAGAAACAGTAGGGAGGCTGGCCGGGTGGCTGGCTGGTGTGGAGTGAACTGGGGGGAGAGCGGGGGAAGGGAAGCAGGTGGTGTAGGATCCTCAGGTGACCCCCCGGGGAGCAGCACCAAAGGCTTGGTGGGGAGGGGGAGCCATGGTTCGCTGGGCCGCTCTGTACCCAGTGCTGTGCTGGGGGCGTTCTGCGCCTGAGAGGCGTGTGACTCATTTATCTGGTTCATGGGCAAGCAGGCTGAGAGGCACCTGTGCGTGTCCCCAGGTGCTATGAGGTGCACTCAGGCCGGCACCGGGTCCAATAGCTGATGAGCGACGGAGCCTGGTTTTGGATTGTCACTGGCCAGTTCCTTACCTGCCGGCTTCTCACCTGTCAACCGCACAGTCAGGGACACGTGAGGAGCAGAGGCGGATGGCAGGGGCTGGGCACCAGAGAAGAACAGCTCAGGTCAGATGCTGGCTCCTCTGTGAGCTTCCCTGTGTGACCTGGGAGGAGGGACTTCATCCGCCAGCCCCCCGTTCTCCTTCCCAAGCTATGGAACAGAGGCAGAGACAGCCACTTGGCAGAAATGACTGTGGTTTTTGAAGGAGGCTAGCTGGCCGGCACTGAGCACGGAATAGACCCTTCTCCTCCCCATGAAGCCTGCCTCATTGAGCAAGTGCCTTCAGCTGGGTTTACAGACCGTGGAGGCGAGCCTAGGCTCCCACCGCCCTTCTGTGCTTCCATAGCCCCCTGTGCTGTTTTCACCTGCACAGACACGGCAAATACATAGGAACCTCTATGCGGGCGCCCATCTTGTCCCGCAGCCAGGGCAAGCATCACTGTTGAGCACCGATGGACTCAGCCCCAGGACTCTGCTTGGGCCAGCACTCCGGGCAGCCGGTGCCCATATCAGAGTTGACATGGGCAGACAGCTATTATCTTAAGGCTTCACAACCGGCTCCCTGATGCCCATCTGTCCTACTGGCTGGGAGCAGCTGGCTAAAAGGGTGCGGTCTGGTGCCCCCCGGGTTCCCAGTGCCCGCATAGGAAGCGTGCTCGGAAAATGTGAGCAGGAGGGAAGGAGAGAAGCGGGAGGGGAGGTGGGAAGACAGGGAGCAGAGAGGGAGTGCGGAAAGAGATGCATGTGGGCGGAGTGGTCTGTGCAGCCTTCTGGAAGAGCTGGGAGGAGAGCCGAGCTTGGTGTGTGTCATTTAGCGGGACGGTCCAAGGAGACCCTCTGTCCGAAGCGGGCTATTGACACATGACCTTCTCCTCTTCACCAGGACCCTCGGGTTCTTTGGGGAAGGGCATAGGGCACAGGCCCAGCCCCTGCCAGCCCTGCTTCATTCCTGGCTTTGAGACCGTTTCTCGTTTGTGAAATGGAGGTGACATTGCCCGCCAGGTGGGGCTGTGATCCGTTCACTGTCTACAGATATTCTGGAAGGTGCTTCATCAATGGCGCGGGCCCTTGTGACCCTTCCTTGCCTTGTATCTGCTCTTCCCTCCCTTCAAGGAGCCCCTTCCTGCCCTTTCCTCCCACAAACTCCTACTTATTCTTCAAGCTGGAGCTCAAATGTCCCCTCCCCCTGAAGCCTTTGCTGATCCCATGTGTACCTCTAGTGTTTGGAGCCCCCCTGTCTGCTGAACCCCTCTTCTGTAATAGCACTTCAGGCCCCTCTCTGGACTGAGGGGGTGAGGCCCAGCTGATTTACACCCTGACCCCAGAGCTCGCTCAGCAAGTGGCTGTTGAACAAATGAATGATGGGAGGGAAGGGTAGGAGGGAGGGGGTGCGTCCTGCGGGGTGCACAGGAGATGGGCTGGGAGGGGCACCCCACCACCCAGGCTGAGTGTCTCCCACCACGGACCTCGCCTCCTTCCAGGACACCGACTATGGCCCAGTACCTTTTCAGCTCATGATGGGTATATTCTAGACTAAGACGGAGAGTGGACAATAGACAAGCAGACAATAATATCGTGTCTACTACGCTATTCTCCACTACTACACAATCATGGAGTTGCCTTTTGGGATGCGGTCACATCAGGGAAGGCCTACTTAAAGGAGGGGATATTTGAGCTGAGGCCATGGGAAGAGAGGAAGCCAGCAGAAGAGCCAGGGGAGACTGAGACCCCAAACCAGCTCAGCCACACACGGTCGTCCAAACACTCTGCTTAACTGCCTGGCGGTTCTATGACATCCACCTGGGCAAGTGCCGGTGAAGGGCCTCACTCCATGCCCGACACACAGTAGGTGCTCGTCATGTGGCAGCAAGGACAGCTGCAGGGGCACCCAGTTCTGGGAGTGGGCACCCAACTTGTTCCCTGGGCCAGAGAGGCTCGTCTAGGGCCTCAGGCTCTCTGTGACTGTTCAATGCCCCTTTCATGTCTGCCACCTACTCCTGGGTCAGAATCTTGACCCCGAGGTCCAGTTCCACACCTGGGGCCCGTGCCCTGCAGACAGGCCTCCCTGCCCCTTTCTGAATGACCCTCAGCTCGTGCCCAGACTCCAAAGGGCCCTCTCTGTGGTGTGGCTGGGTCTGGGTTCCTGGAAAGCAGAGCCTGAGAAGCACGTGGGTGCAGGGAGTTTATGCGGAAGGAGATCCCAGGGCATACCATCTGGTCTCTGCTATGAGAAATGGGGGCTCCGGTCCCCTGAGATGTATACAGAAGGTTCCAGAACTGATCCCTGAAAGGCAGGGACAGAGGCAGTTCCCCAGGGCTTCACCTTCTAAATTGGTGGAGTGTGCCTCAGGTGGTACTGATTTTGCACACTGCAGGCAGCATGTGCCCAAGACCCAGTGGCATTTTGAAGGCCTGGGCGGTAGAACGAAGCAGGACAACAGAGCGTGACATGAGGCCCGGCAGTTGGGTGAGCCGGAGCCCGGGCTGACGGTCCAGCACAGCTATGGCTAGAATCAGAGGGGGGCTGCAGCTCTCACGGCATCTTCCCAGCCCCGTTCTCATTCTTCAGCACCACAACCCTGGGCAGGCCAAAGACAGGACCACCCTGGCTGCAGGACTGGCCCAGGCGTGGGCAGGTGTCCCGGCTGATGTAACTGGAGAGCACCCTGGGGCTTGTAGCTGTAGCGGGTAGTGAGCGGCCCTTCTCCTGTTCCAGCTGAGATGCTATGACATGTAACCCCTAGCTGGCTGTGGCCTCCCCACACCCAGAGAAGTCAGCCTGCAGCAGGGGAGAAGGAGGCCACCCTGGGGAGCAACAAGGGGAGGGGCAGACAGGATCCTATGGAGTTTAAACCCCAGCTTCCCCTTGTTCCCCAGGCTGTGGCCACCTTCAAAAGGCTTGGGTGTATGTGGCCTCTTGCTAAGCCAGTTGGGGCTGGCTTCCATCACTTGCAGCTCCAGAGTTCTGAGCAATGCTCGTTATCCAGAACACCACCAGGCCCTCAGGGACCATGGTTCTCAGGGCCTGCAGCAGGCCAGCGGATAGAGCCTGGCACCGCGCCCCCCTCCCCCCGCCAAGCCCTGCTCCACGATGCCCAGCTGCTCTCCTATTTGAGCCAATCACCACCTCCTTGGCTGTCCAAGGTCCTCTGGCTTTCAATGGTCCCACTGGACTTGCCTCTTGGGTTCCCCAGGGGTGCTTGGAAGGGTCCTACCTCCCTGCACGACTCCCTGGCTCAACTCCCCCAGCTGGCACTGCCCCATGTACCCATGGCACAGCCTGCACCAATCCCTGTGGGAGGCATCATGGGGGGAGGGGAGGGAAGAGGAGCTGACCACCTGAGCTACAGGTGGGATCCCTACTCCTCTATGCACTCACCAATTCACCCAACACATAATGAAGGAGCTCCTACCTCATGTCAGGCACTGGGGGTGCATACAGGGATGGCAAAATACCAAAATATCGCCCCCATGGGCTGACCTTCTAGTGGGGGAAACAAAGAAAACTAAGGTAAGTTGTTAAAATATATGATGTATTGGTGGTAAGTACTAATGAATAAATAAAGCAGAGCGGAGGTATGGAATACTGGGACTGAGGCTGAACTTTTAGATGGGGTGGTACCTCATTCTCAGTGCAGGGAAGGGTTGGGCTGCCTGGGTTCGGGTCTCCTCCTCTGCTCACGTGTGATCTAACGGAGGATGTTCAACCTCTTGGAGCTTCAGTTTTCCTATTTGTGCAAAGGAGATGCTAGTAGTCCCTACCCATGGGAGTTTGGGAGGTGGAGTGGAATGGCACATTTGGAGTGTTTGCACAGTGCATGACATGTGAGTGGCCCCAACCGTAGCTTCGCTCCACGGCTAATATTCCTTCTCAGGCCTGAGATGTACAGACTTCCCTAATGCTCTGTGCCCTGACATGCTCTCTTTCCCGGAACACCCAGCTTGGGAGATGCAGGGAGAGCAATCCTCATGTTTGAAGTTTAGTGCCAGTGCAGTCTGTGGATCAGCTGGATGGCTTCCTGTCCATCTGTCCATCGGCACTATGCTTTCCTTGAGGCTTTGTGGGCAGGAATGTGTATTGTTCATTGGTTTCTGCTCCCATGTCTACTATAGCCTGACACTTAATGAGTAATCAATACTTTCTAATTAAATTAATGAATGGTAAATAAGGACCTAGTGATGACTTCAAGCACCAAAGCAATCAAGGAAGACTCCATGGAAGAAGTGTTATGGGAGGAGGGCTTGGAACTGCCAGTGGGAAAGAAGAACACCATCTCACTGGCATCGGCTGGGTAGATTTCTATTCACTGCAGTCCCCCCTTTATAAAGAACATGTGTCCCCAGAGAGTCTGGCTCTGGTCTGCTACACTGGGGTCCCAAAGCCTACCCATGGGAAGCCTGGAGTCTTCTTTCCTTCACATGACCAGGTCCAGGTGGGAAGTGGGGATGAGAGGTGGGCCTTCAGGGCCCTCTTGAAAGGTCTAGGCCAGCTGGTCGAAAAATAGATAAATGGAGGGGGCACATTCAGCCAGCAGTGCTGTGAATTATTGATCACCAGAGAGCAATGTGTAGGCAAGGTCATTTCTCTCTTAGGCCGAACTGCTCAATCATGCTTAATTGTCTGTTTTCCAAATTTCCCTAGGGCTGGCCTAGGGGACAGATTTGCTCTGTGCCCATTTATTTTGCTTCAGTCCAGTTTTTTGGGGTAAAAAGGGATGACATCCATTTCTCTTTGGTATTAAGTTTTAAAACTGTGGATAGGATTAATTCAGGTGCTAAAGAGGGGTTTCTGTCCTACATGGCATTGTAAAGAGGTATTGCTCTGTGTGCTCCCATCACCCAAGATTTGGCTTACTTGTTTGAGTCATGGGCTGGAGAAATCTGAGAAATGCGGATCACTGTAAAGTCCCTGACACCTGTGACGTGCCAGGCTCTATGTATATTGTCTCCTTCCATTACCAGTGAGACATTCCAGTAAAATAAATAAAACACATCGAAGTGGGCAACCAAATGAAGAAACAGATTTCCAAAGAAAATTGTCCAAAGCTGGTTGCAAGGATTCTTCCACTCCTTACTGACAAAGAGGGTATGAAAGTGTAGGGTGGTGGGTAATGAAAAGGAGGCTGTGGGGAGTATGGTTTTGTGGACTGTATGTACTAGGAATCCTATCCCTGCTAAGCAGGAGGAAGAGGAGGTGCCTGCCCCTTCTCTAAAGGCAAGTGTGGATTGATGACTCAAAGCTTCAAATGTAGCTGCTGGGTTTCCAGCCAAGACGGAATAACAGAGACCAGATTTACCTTCCCACCAGAAATAACTAAAAAACAGGATAAAACATATGAAACAACATTTTTCTAAAGATTGAACATCAGGCAGTGAGAGACAGCAATCACTGGGAGATGAAAACAAGGTAAGCTCAAGGATTGTTCTAGCTTGAGAGTTTTCTGCCCATATTGCAGGGAGAGGGTGTCCAAGCCAAGCTTGGTAGAATGCCCAAGCTGAGAAGACTGAGCTGAGGGTCTGGGGAAACCATGGTGGCTAGAGTTCACAGGGCAGAATCATGGAAAGAGAGCTGCAAAGAGAGAGCTCTGGGGATATGGAGAGGTCCAACCCGAGTACTCAGCTGGGTACCAATCAGCACATGTGAGGAAATTACCCAAATTCAGGGAAAGAACCACCCGAGGGAACAGCACTTTGTGCACACATAGAGTCAGGATCCTGCCTGCTCTTACCAGCCAGATAAAAAATTCATCATTCATGGGGCATTGAGAGCTTCCTTAGGAAAGTCTTGCCTCACTAGTGGAGAATAGTTAGTCTTAGAGTGAGAACTGCTCCAAACATGCTTAGCAAATCACCAAAGCCAAGACTGTAAAGGATCAAGCTATTTCTAAGTGAGTTTACTACATCCTAGAACAAAGATCAAGAATATTTATAGGGGGGGTGCCTGGGTGGCGCAGTCGTTAAGCGTCTGCCTTCAGCTCAGGGCGTGATCCCGGCGTTATGGGGTCGAGCCCCACATCAGGCTCCTCCGCTATGAGCCTGCTTCTTCCTCTCCCACTCCCCCTGCTTGTGTACCCTCTCTCGCTGGCTGTCTCTATCTCTGTCAAATAAATAAATAAAATCTTTAAAAAAAAAAGAATATAGGAACACAAACATACCCAGTACCCACAAGGTAAAAGTCACAATGTCTAGAATCCAGTAAAAAAATTACCAGCCATCCAAAGAAGCAGGAAAACACAACCCATAATGAGGAGAAAAGTCAATCAATTGAAAACCGATCCAGAATGAACACAGATATTAAAAACTAGCTGACAAGGATACCAAACCAGTTATTATAACCATATTCCATATGTTCAAAAAATTAGAGGAAAAGGGGAGCATACAATGGACATGGAAGATGTAAGAAAGACCTAAATCAAACTCTGACAGATGAAAACTACAGTGTCTGAGATGAAAAACACACTGGGTGGGACGAACAGCAGAGCAGGTGTTGCAGAAGAGTAGATGAGTTACCTAGTAAACGGAAGTAGAGCTTTCCCGAAGAGAAACATAGAGTAGAAAGACAATTACGATAATAATTTAAAAGAGGGACAGAGCCGCGGTGAACTGTGAGGTAATGTCAAGAGGTCTAATACATGTGTAATTGGAATCTCTGAAAAAGAGGAGGAAGAGGAACAGGACAATATCTGAAGAAATGATGGCTGAAATTTTCCAAATTTGATGAAAACTATGCCCTCACAGATACAAAAATTTCAGGGAACCCCAGCACAACAAAAATGAAGACAACCACACTGAAGCATATTGTAATTTAATTGCTCAAAATCAGTAATAAAGACAAAAATCTTTTTTTAAAAAATATATATATATATATATATTTTTAAAGATTTTTTATTTATTTATTCGACAGAGATAGAGACAGCCAGCGAGAGAGGGAACACAAGCAGGGGGAGTGAGAGAGGAAGAAGCAGGCTCATAGAGGAGGAGCCTGACGTGGGGCTCGAACCCGGAACGCTGGGATCACGCCCTGAGCCGAAGGCAGACGCTTTAACCGCTGTGCCACCCAGGCGCCCCTTAAAATATTTTTTTATTATATTATGTTAGTCACCATACAGTACATCCCTGGCTTTTGATGTAAAGTTCGATGATTCATTAGTTGCATATAACACCCAGCGCACCATGCAATACGTGCCCTCTCTACCACCCATCATCTTAAATTTAGCCAGAAGGGGGGTGGGGGAGGACATGCTACTACAGAGGAGAGGGATAAAGATTACTGCATATTTCATGTAAGACACAATGCAAGTGAAAAGGTAGTGGAGCAATGGCTTTAAAATATTGTACTGATTTGTTTTAACTATCAACTTAGAATTCATAACCAGAAGAAAAAAAAATCTTTCAAAAGTAAAAGCAAAATGAAGACTTCTCAGACATATAAAAACTAAAAGAATTACCTCTAGAAAATCCTAAATATAAGAAAGGTTAAAGGGTGTCCTTCAAACAGAAGGAAAAATGATACTAGCTGGAAATATGGATCTCCACAAAGGAATGAAGAGCATTACCACCTGACATGGTAGTTGCACAGGTAAATATCTATTTTCTCTTATTATTTTAGTCTCTTTAAAATATAATTGGCTCTTGAAACAAAAATAATAGCCATGTAATAAGAGGTTTATGACATATGTAAAAATAAAACGCACGACAGCAATAGCAAAAATGCTGGGAGGGGAGAATGGAAGTACAGTGCTGTAGATAAATATAACTACATCAAACTACATGTGAGGTGGTATTGTATCACTTGAAGGTAGACTGTGATAACTTGAAGATGTATACTACAAGCCTTAAAGCAACTACTAAAATAATAAAACAAAAAGTTATAGCTAATAAGCCACAAAGTAGATCAAATGAAATCATTTAAAAATGTTCAATTAATCCCAAAGAAGGCAAAAAAAAAAAAAAAAAGAGGAAGAAGGGAACATAGAAAAGATGGAACAACTGGAAGACAAATATCAAGATGGTAGATTTAAACCTAACCACATCAATAATCACATTGAATGGCAGTGGTCTAAATATCCCAATGAAGAGGCAGAAATGATCAGATTGGATGAAAAAGTAAGACCTAAATATAGGCAAACCAATCTAAATATAAATAAAGAAATAGATTCAATGTAAAATAACGAAAAGCATGTACCGTACTGATCAAATGAAAGCCACAGTGGCTATGTTAATCTCAAAGTAGATTTGCAGTAAAAAATATTATAAGGTCAAAGAAAGTAATTTCATAATGATAAAGAGAATATGACAGTCTTAATATTTATGCATCTAATAACAGATCTTGAAAATACACAAAGCAAAAACTAATAGAACTACAAGAAGAAATAGATGGATCTATAATTACGGTTGGAGATTCAATAACCCTCTTTTAATAATTAATAAAAAGAGTAGAACAAAAATGTGTAAGGAAATAGAAGACACGAACAACATTGTCAACCAACAATAACATTTCACCTGATCAGGGCAGAACACATATTCTTTTCAAGTACACACCACAAAAAATTTACTGAAATAGACCATATCCTGGGCCACAAAACAAGTTTTAACAGCCATAAAGGGATTCAAGTTACAAAAAGTATGTTCTCTGCTACAGTGGAATTAAATTAGAAATCAATAACAGAAAGAGCTCAGGGAAATCCCCAAATATTTGGAAACTGTGTAGTATGCTTCTATATAATGCACACATCCAAGAAAAAATCAACAGGAAAATTAGAAAGAATTTAGTTTGGATGAAAATGAAATTACATTGTATCACAGTGTGTGAAATGTTGCTAAAATAATATTTAGAGGGAACCTCGTAGCACTAAACATCTATATTGGGAAAAAAATTTCTTCAGTCAATTATACTAGCTTACATCTTAAGAAACTAGAAAAAGAAAATCAAATTAAATCTAAAGTAAGCCAGAAAAAAGGAAATAATAAGGATCAGAACACAACCAAATACAGAACAAATAAAATAGAGAAAATCAATGAAGCCAAAAGCTGATTCTTTAAGCTTTTTATTAATAAAATTGATAACCTCTTCTCAGACTGACTAGGACAACAAGAGAGCAGACAAGATTACCAATATCAAGAATGATAGGGTGACATCACTACAGATCCTATAGATATTAAAATAATAATAATAATAATAATAATAATAATAATAATAATGGAATATTATGAATAACTCTTTGCTAATAAATTCAACAACTTAGATGGAGTGGGTAAATTCCTTGAAACACACAAACACAAACTACTAAACTGAAGAAGAAAGAGATACCCTGAGTAGTTCTATAACTATTAAAGAAATTGAATTTATAACTTAAAACCTTTCCACAAAAACAAAAACAAAAACAAAAACAAAAACCCTTCAGGCCCAGATGGCTTCATTGATGACTTCTGTCAAATATTTAAGAAATAAATAATGTAAATTCTACACAAATTCTTTCAGTAAATTGAAGAGGAGGGAATATGTCCCAAATTATTTTGCATGGCAGCATTACCCTCATATCAAAACCAGATAAAGACCTTATGAGAAAAGGAAACCACAGGCCAATACCAATATCCCTCATGAACGTCAATACAAAAATTCTTAAATCTAATCTAACAATTTAGAAAAAGGATGATACATCCTAACCAAGTGAGTATATCCCAGAAATGCAAGGTGGGTTTAACATTTGAAAATTGATCAATGTAATTCACTATATTTACAACCTAAAAAACAAACAACAAACTATATAATCATTCTAGTAGACATACAAAAGCATTTGATAAAACCTAACCTCTACTGATCAAATCTTTTAGCAAACTAGGAATAGAAGTGAACTTCCTCAACTTTTTGAAAAGTATCTGTGAAAAACCTATGGACTTACTGGTGAAAGACTGAATGCTTTCCCTCTAAGATTGGGGGCAAGGCAAGGATGGCCACTCTCACCATGCTTGTTCAACATTGTACTGGAGGGTAAAGCCTGGGCAATAAAGCTAGAAAGAGAAATGAAAGACACTCAGATCAGAAAGGAAGAAATAAAATCACCCTTATTCACAGACAACCTGATTGTCTATAAAGAAATCCAATGGAAACTACAAAAAAGCGGCCAGAAATAATAAATGAGTTTAGCAAGTTTGCAGGATGTAAGATCAATCAGAATCGAAAACCTTTAAATACCATTTAGAGTAGGAGATATAGGGGAATAAATTTGACAACAGATGTGAAAAATCTACAGACCATAAATTATAAATCACTGGTGAGAGAAATTAAAGAGCTAAATAAGCGGAGAGAGATACCATATTCATGTATTGGAAGACCCAATATTGTTCAGGTGTCAGTTCTCCACAAATTGATCTATAAATTCAACACAATCTATTTGAAATCTCAACGTTTTTTTTCTTCCTTCCTTTCTTCCCTTCTTTTTTCTTCCTTTCTTCCCTTCTTTTTCCTTCCTTCCTTCCTTCCTTCCTTCCTTCCTTCCTTCCTTCCTTCCTTCCTTCCTTCCTTCCTTCCTTCCTCCTTCCTTCCTTCCTTCCTTCCTTCCTTCCTTCCTTCCTTCCTTCCTTCCTTCCTTCCTCCCTCCCTCCCTCCCTCCCTCCCTCCCTCCCTCCCTCCCTCCCTCTCTCTCTCTCTCTCTCTTTCTTTCTTTCTTTCTTTCTTTCTTTCTTTCTTTCTTTCTTCTTTTCCTTTAGAAACTGACAAACTGATGCTAGAATTCATATGGAAATGCAAAGGTCCTAAGAGAAGAAGAAGAAAGCCAGAGGATGAATATGATCTGATTTCGAGACCTTGTTACAAAGCTTCATTAATTAATACAGGGGATATTGTTATCAAGATGGACAAGTAGATCTATGGAACAGAATGGAGAGTCCAGAGATAGATCCCCACATATATGGCAGCTGATACAGCTCATTTTCACCAAGGGTGAAAAAGTGGTTCAGTGGAGAATATATCGGCAGTTGTTACAAAAACAATTTATGTGTGTGTGTGTTTAAAACTGAACTATACTTCCAAAAAAATGAACCACAGCTCTCACCATATATAAGAATTAGTTCAAAATGGATCATAGACCAAAATTTAAAACCTAATTCCAGAAAACTAAGGAGTTGATGAACTTTTTCTTAAAGGACCACACGGTACATATTTTGAGCTTGTGGACATTATAATCTCTGTTGCAACTACACAAGTCTGCCATTATGATGTGAAAGTGGTTGTAGAAAATACAGAAATGAATGGGTATGGCTGTGTTCCAATAAAACTTCATATATAAATGTAGGCAGCTGGTCTGTAGGCCATAGCTTGCTGACACCTGTTGTAGAGGAAGACATATAACAAAAATCTTCATGACCTTGAGTTAGTCAAAGACTTCTTAGATATGACATCAAAGCAGGATCTGCAGAGAAAAAAAATTCATAAATTGGGTTTCATCAAAATTAAAAATGTTTCCTCTTTGAAAGACACCATTAGGAGAATGAAAGACAAACCCTAGCCTTGGAGAAAATTTTTGCAAAACATATATCTGATAAATGACTTGTATCTAGAATATATTAAAAAATCCTCAAAACTCAATAATAAAACAAACAATCTAAATAATAAATGGGGAAAATGTCTGAGGAGACACTTCACCAAAGATGATATACAGACAACAAACACATGAACAGATGCACAACATGAGTCACTGGGGTAATGCAAATTTAAAAACCACAGTGAGATAACACTATGTACCTATTAGAATGGCTAACATAATGAAGGCTGACTATACCAAACTTTGGTGATGATGTGGAGGAACCGGAATGCTCATACACTGCTGATAGGAATGCCAAATAGTATAACCACTGGAAACAGTTTGGAATATTATTTCTATCACATACAAACTATTTCATAAAAACATAAACAAGGGAAAGATATATATATATCTTATGACTATGTAGGGTCCACAGTAGGACTACGAGAATGGTTTGTAGATAAAATTGTTAATGTAAATGACTCTATGACCAGATTAAAGGCAAAAAATTTTTAAATCATATCAATAGATACAACAAAGCAAAGTGATGAGCCAAACAAAAAACACTCACATTGGATAAATTTCAGCACTTGTTCTTAATAAACTCCCAGAAAACTAGAAAGGATGAGAAAGGGTATCTATGAGAACCCAACAGCAAAAATTATTCATGGTGAAGCTTTAAAAACTTAGCTAGACCCACAACAAAGACACCTACTATCACCACTTCTACTCAACCCCACCTGGTATTGGAACCAACTGGACCAGAGAACAAATGGGTGAAGAACGGCAAGAAAAAGCCAAAACTGTCTTTAATTGAGATATGACTGTCTACCTAGAAAATCCAAGAGAATCTGCTTTCAAAGTATTAGAACCATATGACAGTTCAACAAAACTGCTAGGTACAAGACAACCTACTAAAACCAATAGCACTCCTCTTGAACAGCAATACCAATGCTACGTTGTTTACCAGCAAACCCTATTCACAAAGGCAGTAAAATCTATAAGGTACTTAAGATTAGGGGCACATGGGTGACTCGGTTGGTTAAGTGTCCAACTCTTGGTTTCAGCTTAGGTCGTGATCTCAGGGTTGTGAGATCAAGCCCTACACGGGGCTCTGCACTGGGTGTGACGTCTACTTGAGATTCTCTCTCTCCCTCTCCCTATGCCCCTCCCTCCCTGCTCTCTCTCACTCAAAAGAAAAAGGTACCTAAGATTAAATCTTAGGAAAGATGTACAAGCCCTTTATGGAGGTAGTATAGCAGAGTGGTTCAGAGCAAGTCCTCCAACACAAAATGCCTGGTTTCATATGCAGTCCTACTGTTTACTGGCTTGGGTAAATTACTTGGTCACTCCATGCCTCAGTTTCCTTATTTGTGAAAGTGAGATAATTATAGCTACCTCATAGGGAAGTCGGAAAGGTTAACTGAGTCAAATATAAAGTGTTTATGACGGTAGTTGCACAAACAATACATATAAATGTTTGCTACTATTGTTATGAAGAAAACTACAAAATTTGATTGAAGGACATGTAAAAACATCTGAATAAATCTGGAGATAGACCATGTCCATGGATGGGACACTCCAGCATCAGAAGGCTATAAATTTTCTCCGGGTTAACTATTGAGTTCTTTATATTTGCAATGAAAATGACAACAGAATTTTTAAATGAGATCTGAAAAAGTGAAAATTTATGTAGGAAAGCAAAGGTGCATGATGATTTTGAAGAAAAGACTGTGACATTTGATTTATTTGATATTGATTCATTATAAAACAATTATAAAACATTATAAAACAATCTAAGGCAGGGTATTATTGGCACATGGGTCAGATAAAAAGACCAATGGAGAGAACAGAGTCCAGAAACAGACCTCCAAGTATATGGGAATAGAAAGGAAGAGGCATTATAAATCACTGCATGAAAGATGGGCTATTCAAAAAATGATTCGGATATATTCTTTCATAGGGAAAAAGTATATAATTCAGCCTCTACCCTACCCCAAACAGAACAGCATGTTCCAGATGGGCTAAAACATAAATGTAAAAGGACATTCTGTAGCACACTGATATAACTCAGGAGGTAGAGAAGTGTTTCTCAAATAGGACACAAAAGGCCAAATACTTAAAAGAAAATATTGATACATTTCACCACATCACATTGAGCTACCTCTGCAGGAAAGGAGTGCCATAAACAAAGTTAGGAGAAAAGCAACAAATTATAAGCGAATGTTTGAAACACACACAGACAGAGGTTAGGTAGTAAAATTATACGAGGCTGCAGGAAATCAGTAAGAAAAAATTCAAGTAAACCAATGGAGAAATGGGCGGAGAAAAAACAGGTAATTCACAGAAGAGTTTCACAAAGGCTACACAGAAAGATTCTCAACCTTACTAGTAATCAAGAAATGCAAATTAATCAGTCATCATAGATCGGCTCCCTCATCAACTCGACATGCATGCAAGTCAATTCTGAGTGTTATAGGGAATGTGATATGTTGCTGTAGGACCATAAATTGTTTCTTGATTTGGCAACACGTAGGAGGTCACAAATGTACAGATTCCACATCCCAGTGGTGCCTGTCTCCAGGTGTCCATCTGGGAAACCCTCACACGTGGGCATGAGGATGTAAGTACAGTGATGTCACTGCAGCATTGTTTAAAATTCTGAAAGGTTGGAAACAACCTAAATACCCATTAACGTGGGTGGATTGGGGAGGGAGAAATAATGAATGAATTGTGGTCACCGGTATGCTGGTAAATGTTTAACAACATTTAACAGCAATGTCTAGGGAAAAAAGCCTTAAATTGTAGCATTTGTCGATTTCTGGGATATGAATGCTCCCACCATGGCTGATTTCTAGCTATTACCATGACATCGCTGAACGCAGAGTTGGGAAGAGACACACACAATCAGCCCCTGGTGAAGGTCTTCGGGGTAGGCTCCAAGACACCATTGACTGTTTTCTTCCAGCATCTGAGATCAATGAAGGAACTAGGTAGAGCCAAAAAAAATAATGCTGAGAAAAAAAGCAATTTGCAATATGGTATAATCAATAGGATCGTGTTTACATAAATTTTAAAATTACACAAAATGATATAATACATGTATATGTGTTAAAGACTAGGACACGGATGGGAAGAAAAAAATTAGGGGATAGTGTTTGCCTTTGGAAAGAGAAGAATACCAGAAGGGACGCAAAGAACTTCAGTGTATCTCCATGGTTTTATTTCTTAAATTAAAAGAGCTGAAGCAAATATGTCAGAATCTTAATATTGATTCCTTTTGAATCAATATTCAAAAGGGGAGGGATTGTTATAACATACTTCAGTCTCTATTTATTCAAAGTATCTCATTAACATAAATACAATGAAAAAAAAAAAGGATGATCACGATATGTAAAAACAGAACTCCCCCTGAAAGACCCTGGAAAGCCATCGAAGGGGGTTTTAGTCATTGTGCTTGGATTCCGGACCATTGCTTTTCTATTGTCCTTTATTTCCACATTTTCTCTCCTGAGTGTGAAATCCACAGTGGCAGGAAGCCCCCGAGCTCGTGAGGGTTGGGCCGGGTGACGTGCGTGCTGGCATCTCTATCTGATGGTTTTAGCACGTGTCAGAATTCTCAGCCAGCCTCCATCTGGGGCGCTGTGACTAGACTGGGGGTTTGGGGGGTGGGTATTTGTTTGGCATTTTGCTGTGAGAAGATCCACCCTGGCACCGTTCCAGGAAGCCTCTGCAGGGTGAAACAGAGGTGGGAAGCCCCAAGAGACCACTTCGAGGTGCCAGCCTGGGATCTGGGTGGTCACAGAGGGAAAGGGGGCAAGAAGGAGCTGCAATAGTAGCAGCTAGCATGGGTCGACTACACAAGCTTTGGGTTCACAAGACCTGGCTAAGGCTCTGCCACGGACTAGCGAGGTGACTTGGGAAAAGTGACTTGGTGCCTGTTGTTGGTTTTGTTTCTGTTTTCATTTATAAAATGAGTGCTGTAGTAAACCGTATTATTGTGCAAAGTATTTGCAACCCTTCCTTGGGGGAGAAGGGTTGTCTTATGTGCTGCACTGAGGTCATGTGGCGATGTGACCTACCATGTCCCTCCTCGCCCTGTTGAACTCATGAGTGGTGGTTATGGGACTTACTTGGGGCAATGAAGCTGCAAGAGCGAACTCACGGCCCCCATCTTTCCTTTGCCTCCTCCAGGAGCCCAGCTCGCCCAGCTTTGGGGCTGCTCCATCAGCCAGGTCCCCAGAGGAGCAGAGGGGCTGCCAAGTTGGGATGCACATGGAGCCTGAGGGACACACTCTGTTAGCCGCTGCTTGTGGAAGGTCATCCGTTACTGCAATACCACCTAGACTGTTCTGGCTGAGACAGGGTGCTCATGACCTATGGGAAGTGCATAGGCACCGTGTGGATGGGTGACGGATAGAAGAAGTCACGCACAGCTGTAACCAACCCACAAATCTTGGTGACCAAACACATTGCATGTTTATTTCTCATGCACACTACACGTCTTATACGGGTCCCTGCCCTTCATAGTCATTCAGGAACCCCAGCTGGTGGCAGTCTATCTTGATGGGTGCTTTTTTCAAGACCCTGAGTCAAGAGGGAAAAAAAAGAATCTGGCAAACCACACCCAGGCTCGTAAAGCTCCAACTCAGGAGAGATGCAGGCCAGCTCTATCTCACTGCCCACAGCAGCTCTCACGACTATGCCTGATTTAAAAAGGGACAGGAGTACAAATCCACCCCACGCACAGCAGGTGGAAGTGGGGTACGTGAGGTCAGCACTGAGACCTCCCTGGGGCCATCTGGGGAATGGTGGCTGATGCTGGCATTCCTGTTCATCTGACCTTTAGGCTGACTCCAAATGGGGAAAAGCGGCATGTGGCACCACATTCTAGGCAGGGGACCAGCATGCATAAATGCAGAGTCTGGAAGGTGCCCGCTTGCTGGGGACTCTGCAGGTGTTCAGGGAAGAGCATGGTGCACACAGGGAATTGGCCCGAGATACAGTTTGGAGCTGTTCTGTGAAGGGCTCTGGATGTAGACATTAGCATGTGGCAGCTGGGAGCCTGGAAACATGGTAAGCAGGAAAGTGAACAGGCCCACGTGAGGGAGGGGTGAGTCCCTGAGTTCTGGGGGGGACGGTGAGGCTAGTGGGAGAAGGGGGGTTTGTGAGCTCTGAGGGTGAGTCAGCAGGACTGGAAGATCGACAGGACGTGATGGCTCGAGGGTGACAGCTGGAGGAGGATGTCTCCAGTCCATCCTCAGTGGGGACGAGGAGGGGGGCCAGTCTCGGCTGCCAGAGGGGAAGTGAGTGCCGTGTTGGAGGTGGTGAACCGCTAAAGTCACAGACAACGACGACACTTTGTTTCAGGAGGTTTGAGAGCAACAGGAAGTTGACATCAGCTACCAGAGCTCAGCGCGCACGGACCCCGTCGCCTGCAACCCCCCGCCAAGTACACGCACCCCGCAGAAGTGAGCACAGGTGCACGCTGGGACCTGACTGAATTCGTAACAACCTCCACACCAACAGCAAGCAAAGTCCCCGTCCACAGGAGGAGATACCGCAGTGCATTTCCATGAACAAGGAAAAACGAGTAAATTAGAACCACAAATATGTCATGATGAGTGAGCCTCAGAAACAGAATGTTGGAAAAAACCAGATCCCCAAATACTCATGCTCTCTGATTCTTTTTGCAGAAAGCCCCCCAGACAACAAAGTCACAGTGTTAGAAGTCAAGATAGGGCTTTCTGTGAGGTGAACAGAGTGGGTCATGAGGAGGCCTCTGGAGGACGGTGGGGTTTTCTTTTCCTGACCGGGGTGGTCATTAAACAAGTGTTTCCTCCGTGACAGTTCAGTGAGCTGCACGTCTAACTTTTGTACGCTTTTCTGTACATAAACTAAACATGAGTCGAGACGAGCAGACTGAGACACGACATTTCAGGGACCACCAGAAGGGACATAACTTGGCAAGCAGCTGAGAGGCAGAAGAAGGCGGGGTCCATGAGGCAGAGGGAAGGAGTGGTGGGGTGGATGCAGGGTGGAGGCTGCTGAAAGGTCAGCTAAGGGAGGAGGCCAGTGACCCGTCCACTGGCTCCAAGAACAGGACAGTCATTATTAACCCTGCTGAGACCTTGTCTTTGGGAAGGCGGGGTGAGATGGTGAGAAGAGGCCAGGTTGGTGGAGGGCTCTAGCAGCGAGCATTGAGGGTGGGAAGAGGAGACGGCGAACGCAGAGGTGTCCCTTGGCACTCTGGTGGTGAAGGGAGGCACCATGCTGGCAGCTAGAAGGGAACTCTGAGTCAGGACTGTTTTTTAATGTGTAAAGACCCCAGCAGGCTTTGCTGTGGGGAGCGCCCAGGGGGACTGCTGACGAATATCACCTATCACAGAGCTCCTCTCCACTCCTGCTTTGTAAGAGACCCCCCCATCTCCACCCCTGCCCGACATATAGGTTCTATGCTTACTTCACCTTGTTGATCTTGCCCCCCAGGGGAGTGGGGGGCTTTGTCTGTTCTGTTCCCCGTGTCACCCCTCTGCTGGGAATGGGCCTGCACACAGGAGATGCTCCAGAAACATCTGTCGTGGACAAATGAATGGGGAGGTAGACGGACAGAGAGGCTGTGGACAGGCGGACCGACCGGCAGGATCTGGAGCTCAGCCCTGCACCGAGGGGGCAGGGACACTTGCAGACACAAAGAGGAAGCAATGGATTGCACCGGCTGAGTGCGGGTGGGGTGGGCGGGAGCTTGAGGGAAGGGCCTTGGTTCTGATGGGGGGGGGGTGCTTCAGGAGAAGGGAGGAGACAGTCTGGAGGAGCCCGGAAGAAGCCAGAGAAGACAGTGGTGGTGGAGAGTGCAGAGGGGCTGATGTGCCCTGGGCCCCAGCAAGGTTGGAGATCACCAAGTCAGAGTGTCCCCTGCTTGGCTTGTGTTGTTGTGTTGGACCAGGGCAGGGCTGTTTCCATGGGGAGCCAGGGCATCCTGGAAGATGGGGTAGGTGCTTCCACAGAACTGACAGATGGGAACGATGGAGTGAGGGGTCTCCCTAGGGTCAGAGAGGAGACAAGTCTCAGCACGGTGAGAGTAACAGCTACCGTTCCGGAACGTGGATGAGGCCAGGCCCCGACTGAGCTGGAACTGGCCACACCAGCCCTGTGATCATGTCCAGGTTGTGCTTGTCAGCCCCCACCCCCTTGTCAGGACTTGAACCCAGCCCGTGGCTTCCAGGCCTGAGGCTGTCCCCACTTTGCTACACAGAGCTAGAGAGCTGAGCAGCGTATGGACAGAGAGCGGTGTGCTGGGCTCTGGATGTGAGGTTCGGGCAGCCCAGGCATGAGGGAGTGAGGAGAATGGGCCAGGCGGGGGGTGGGAGAGGACATGGACATCTGCCTCCTTCACAAGGAGGCGCAAGTGCCCCCTGAGCACATCCGAGCTCGTTTACCTGGTCCTTGCGCTGAACCTGCCACACCTATGCTCCAAGGTGGATGTTACGAACCAGCTGAGGGTGAGACAGGTGGGGGGGGGGGGAGGTCATTCAGGAGGCAGGCAGTGGTGCTGGCAGAACCCCTAGGACTCTCAGGGTTCTGGCCCTTTCCATTACACCCAGCAGGGGTGAGGAGGGGGGCAGACCTCCCCCTGGTCCATTCTGGGCATTTCTGTCCCATGAAAGCCCAGCTCTACTGTCAAACTCCCACTTCCCAGCAAGAAACCCCAGGCAGCATCCACCCGCCCATCTCCCTGATCCTGTCCTCCTGCCTCTGCCTCTGCCTCTTCTGGACTCCCCTGGCCCCCTTGCAGTTTGGGGAGCTGTCTGGCGTCCCCAGAAAACCAGCTGAAAGAGGCAGAGCCTCACAGAATTTTGGGATTGGGGGATCCTGTCTGGCTCCCTCTCCCACCTGGGGCTGAAGGACCCTCAGCATTTGTTGCCCCTCCCAGACAGCCTCTGCCTTTCCTCCCCCTCCCTTGCCAAAGAGGTTTTGCTGAGCAGCGAGGAAGGTACTGGCGGGGGGGTGTCCAACCCCCCAAGCCCCCAGTGAGACCTGTGCTGCCTTCAGGGAACTCTATCCGTCAGGCAAGGGATTGGCTTGGACAAACGAGGGGATATCTTTTTTGAGGGCTTGCTCTGTGCCAGGTACTGTGTGCGACGAGGGACCACACTGGTGAAAAGGGAAGGGGGGCAGGGAAGGTCCTGTTTGGCAGAAGCCCTGGGTTCGGTGGAGAAGGAGACTGGCAGAGGGACCTGTTTTCCAACCTGTTTTTGGAGTGCACCCAGCGCTGTTTCTACACTTTATCTTTACCAGTAAGTAGAGAGATGAGTAGGATAGATCATGGAGCTCTGCCTGGTGGAGGCCAACTACCCCAGGCAGCTCATCCGGTGTTTTACCTACTAGGATGCCCATTCTCCTCGCCCGGTCCGACCCCCGACCCCCGCCCCCAGCTTCTTCCCACAGGTCCAGTTTTGCGCTCCAGAGGGTCCTCGACTTGTCTTACCCACCCTCCTCTACCAACGAAGGGGACCCTTGTCAGCCCCCCTCGCCTCACTTCTTAAGTCTTCTAGGCTCCAATGTGCCACCTTCGGCCGCCCCCCATCCCCTCCCTGTCCTTCCGGTAGCTGCCCGCCCGCCCTACCTCTTCTAATCCCTCCGTCACTGGGCGTCTCTTCCGTAATTCCGGCACCTGGGCGGCCAAGGTGCCCCCCAAAAGCTCAGCTGACCAGCGCCCCCCACCCCTCAGGTGGCCATCTCCTTCCTCCTTCCCCCGCCCACCCAGGCACCAAAAGTGCCCACCCGCGGGGGCCGGAGCGCGGCGGTGCCGCCCCTACCCGGGCGCGGCTCCACCTGCAGGGCGCTGGGCGGCCGGCGCGCGGCTGGCTGCGCGGGCCGCGGGGGCGGAGGGGCGGGCGGCGCGAGGGAGGGGCCTGCGGAGCGGCGGCGGCGGCGGCGGCCCCAGCCCGCGCAGCCCGGCTCGGCCCCGGCTCGGTCGGCGCAGCGCCGCGCGCGTCCCCTCCCGCCGCCGCGCAGCCAGGCGCCCCGGCACCAGGCCGCCGCCGCCGCCGCCGCCGCCGCCGCCGGGCGCACGACGCAGCGCGCACCGGCCGGGATGCGCGCCCGGGCCCTGGCCCGCCCCCACCCGCGGCCGCCGCCCGCCCGCCGCGCGCTCGCTTGACCGCGGCGCCCGCCCCGGCCGCCCCGCCCGTCCCAGGCCGCCCCCGGCCGCGATGCCCGCCCCCCGGGGCCCCGGCGGCCCGCGCCCCTGCTAGGCTGCGGCGGCATGGCCCGCGCGCCCGGCGCGACCTCTGCGGATTGCATCGGTGTGCGGCGGCGGGGCATACCCAGGGCACCGGGCACGGCCTTCAATGGGCGAGGACACGGACACGCGGAAAATTAACCACAGCTTCCTGCGGGACCACAGCTATGTGACTGAAGGTAACGTACGTGTTGTCTGAGGCCCCCTCCGGCCGGCCGCGGCGTGGGGATGCCGTCGCACCGAATGCCCTCCGAAGGTTTGGACCGCGCGCTGTGTGTCGTGTCCCCCCACCCTACCCTACCCCACCCTGCCCCGGGTCCCGGAGGGAGGGAGCCCGCGAGCGCCGGCCTCTGCTGTCCAGCGCCCTCCTCCGCGCCGCCCTCCGGCAGGCAGCTTTCGGCCCCCAGGCCTGGTGGCATCCTGAATCGGCCCTGGCCATCATTTGTAAAAAGGCCATTCCTGCGGCTAATCTGGTGAAGAAATCCGGGGAAATGTAATGGCTTAAAATCCTGGGTTTGCCATTTGAGCCCTGCCCAAAGCCCACAGAATTTTCTAGGCTGCCCACTCCCCGGAGACGAAGAGGGATCCAGGAAAAAAAAAAATCCAATCCAGATCCCCCCCCAACCCCCCAGAGGCTCGCTGTCCTGGGCCCCTCCCTGTGCCTCCAGAGGCAGGGGCCCCTCGTGGGTGGGAGTAGGCGGCCGGTTTGGGGTTGGTCTTTTATTCCCGGTGAGTTATACTGAGACAGGAGCTGGCCCCAAACTGTTAGAATTTTCCCAAAAAAGTGGGACATGCCATCCCATACAGGCCCTGCATTTGAAATCCTTCAAACTGGCCCAACAGGCCCAAGCCCAACCCCCACCCCGAGGTGGTAGAATCCAGCTGGTCTGCGCTGATGAACCAGTGACTTCCAAGGGTCCCTCTCCTCCACCTTGCCCAGAGAATGGTGGGCGAGAGCTCCCAAGCCGCAGCCAGGGGCCCGCGGAGCGAAAGCTTGATTAAAGATGGGGACAGCTAGCCGCGGGGTGTCAGCATGCAGCAGTGGGGACACTTGTGCTGGAGACCCTCCCGGGTTTAGGGACTGGCTGCACCTTTCCTAGGGGCTGCTGAACTGGCCGCATAAGTGTTGGTGGGTTGGTAGCAAGAGGTACCCTGGTGGGTGCCCCAGTGGGAGGGGCCCTGCGCATGGCGTTCCGCGGGGCTGGCGCGCGTGGGTACGTGTGTCAGGGAACCTGTGTGGGCTCGGCGGCCGTGACTCGACTCCCGGGTGGTGTCCGCGGCTCTAGTGCCTGGCTCCGCCGGAAATGAGGCCGAGCGGTAGCTGGAGCCCTGTGGAGACCGGGGAGCGCGGGGCCAGCGCGGGGCGGGATCCCTGCGTCGCGTTCTGGAGAGCAGAGCTTGGATGTGTAACCTGGGCGGAGGGGTGCTGAGGGGTGGCGCTTCCCGCTCCCCGGAGGAGAACCGCTGAGTCACGCTTTGCTGATGGGGTGGGGGGAGGGCCGCCTGGCTTGGGCGAGGGCTCAGCCCCCAAGCTAGGGCTTTCAGGGGCCCAGGGAGCTGAAAGCGGCCCTTTGTGGCCTGCGTTGGTGAGGTTGAGGAAGAATCAGTGTGTGACGGGGTGTTCTTTCTGCTCGCAGGCTGCCGAGCGAGCGCAGAGGGTGAGACAGGCCTCGGGTTGTTGGCAGGTGCCCTAGTGGTCTGGCTCTGGCCGAGAGGGGATCTTGGCAGGTCATTCCGGTCTGGCTTTCTGCAGGAAGCCTCTGTTTTCTCATTCTCTACGTTAAGGATGATGGAAAGGGACGCAGGACCCTGTGATTAAAAGTAAAAAGCCCTATGCCTGACCCATAGGGGACATTCACGAACATCAATTCCTTCTTCATCCCACCCCACCCCCCCTTCCAGCTTCCTTCCAGAAATTTACCGGCTCTTAGTAGAGGAGAGCAGGGCGAAGTACAGCGTTTGAGAAAGAAGTGATGTTTTTAATTCCTCTTCATTCATTCAACAAATATTTACTGGACGCCTACTCTGTGGCAGTCATTGTTTAAGCCCTGGGGGCTAGACAACGATTCTGCCCTTGGGCAGCCTGAGTTCTAGAAGGGAGCTCTGTGCTATTGAGGGGATGCTCTTCTAAGTCTTGGTTTCCTCATCTGTAGAATGGGAGTGAATAATAACCATCCTGCCTACAGGGTCTTAGGGTTCCTGTGAGTAACTTGTTAACTGGCAACTGAAGTATGTTGAACACCTACTGTGTGCTGGGGCCTCACACAAGGTCTCGCATACCCCACAATCCCATTTTATAGAAGAAACTGAGGCTTGACCTTGTCCACGTCTGACACTGAGTGCCTGTGTATGTAGGGCATAGGGCTCAGGGGCTGGGATGCGGAGACGAGTGAGATCAGAAATTCCTGTCCTCACGGAGGGTAGGGTCTAGGAGAGGAAGCAAGAACTGTAATTGTTAGAATTGGGATTATACGAGATTTCTGGCTTCCCTGCATGAAAGCAGACTTGCCCAGCATTGCATCTTGCATCTTGTGCTCAGAGCACAGCGTAGCTCACAGATTTGGACGTCAGTTAGGCTTATGCTCAAATCCTGCTTCTGACTCTTCACATGCTGTGTCATCTTGGACAAGTTATTAAACCTTTCTGAGCTTCACCTTCTCCCTTTGTAAAGGGAGAAATAATAATAACTT
This sequence comes from Ursus americanus, assembly GCF_024610735.1. Lineage (NCBI taxonomy): Eukaryota > Metazoa > Chordata > Mammalia > Carnivora > Ursidae > Ursus > Ursus americanus. The sequence goes on along the minus strand of NC_142134.1, from coordinate 79,049,000 downwards.
ATCTTACGTTATTACTGTTGGGATGATCAGTGATTATGCTAATATAGAAAATACCCAGCACCGTGCTTGGTCTATGGAGGCATTTAATCGGTGGCACGGGTATAATTTATAAGGCTCCTGGAAGAGCTTCGTGAGCAGATAATGGATGCTGAGATTTTGCAAAAGACCCAGGTGTACAAATTCCTGTCCCACCTGGTCATTTGGCCACAAATGCTCACTCACTACACCCCAGTGGCTCTGGTCTACTTCCTGTTCCTTAAGCAGGTCATTTTTTTTTCTTGCCTCCCAGCATTTGCTCTGGCTGTGTTCTCTATCTGAACTATACCCTTCCTGCTCTTCTTATGGCTGACTCCTTCTCATCCTTTAGGTTTTGAGTTAAATGTCATCTTTGCCAGTGGGAGTCCTGCTTGAGTTCCTGAATCTTCTCTTATAAAATCTCAAATACTTTGGGAAGAGTTTAGATTTTGTTAGTCATTCGCACCTTGGTATGAATTAGTCAGAGCAGCTCCCCCCCTCCCCCCCCCCCGCCCTTAACTCTTGGCTCAGCTCAGCTGATAGAGTGTTGTTGTCATCACTAAGCATGGGTGCAGGCCACTTTGCGACACAGAGAACTTTGAAAAGTTGGGTGGGTGTTGGGGAGAGCAATACAGTTGAGTCTCTCAAGACAATAGAAGGGCCTGGACCCTTGAGAGAGGGACTGCCAGCAGTAGGAGAGTGCCAGGAAGTCTCTGTGTGTTTAGACTTTTCTCAAGAGCCAGATATGGCCCAGGAAGGATGCTTCCTGGCTGTGTTCCCTTTGCTGCAGCCACAGAGCTCAGCTTCGGGGTGAGTGAGTGAGGTGGGCATCTCCAGGCCTGTCTGGTCTACAAACCCCTTCCTCCCCCTTCACGCAGCAGCGTTTACCAGCCGTGCTCTGCTGGGTGTGGCCCTGGGCAGGCAGTGAGGGGCCAGACATGGGGGCTGTGGGAGGTGGCAGCGGTCGCTTCCAGGCACCTGGAAGGGAAGGCGCTTGAGGGCATGCTTTCTTGCTAGGACCCCACTCCCAGCTTTCCCTCCCTTGAGCATCTCAGCCATGAACCTCTGTCACACACGCATGCCTCTTAGATCCACAGAAAGACGGGTGCCTCTGTTTCCCTGACCCCGTATGCTTGCCACCTCGCACATTCCATGGGTTTTCAGAGCCATGTGCGTATCCCCACAGACTGTGTGCCTGAGGAAATGAAGCAGGGGCTGGGACAAGGAGTTGGTACAGTCAGGAGGAGGTCCAGGCCTGCCTGAACCCAGCAGTGGGGCAGGAATTGTCCTCATGACCACGCTGGAGAGGCATGCTGTGTGTGGGAGACCAGCGCTCAGCTCAATTTGCCCGCCTGTGGAGGGTATTAAGGCTGATCCCCCCAACAGCCAACCCCCCACGCCACCAAGAGCATCACGGTTCCCAGCCAGAGACCTGTGGCCATAGGCTGGGCCAGCTTGGTCCGGGGTAGTGTGTCCCCCTCGCAGCGGCTGGTTCCAGAGTGGACATGGGATTGAGTGGAAAGTAGAGCTGTAGGAAATTGGTGTCTCTCTTGTGAAAGGACAGGGAAGCCCCCCTGTTGTTGCCGGCAGCCACCTTGAGACCACGAAGGGAGTAAGCCCTAAGCCGCCAACGCTCTTGGTGCCTGGGCAGAATGGGAGTGGCAGCTGGGAGCTCTGTGACTCCCTGGGTTAACGGAGCCTGACGTACACCCAGCCCAGTTCCTCGGGCTGGCACATTCTCTCATCGCTTCTCACCTTAAGCCAAGTCTCTGTGACTTGTAGCCAACAGCACCCTCTTTCCTGGTGACCCGGAAGACCAGAAGGCTGCCCTGTCACTCACGGGCAAGATCTGAGACCCCTGGAGCCCAGAGGGAGTTTGATGTGTTGGGTGTCTGTTTGAGGACTCCTCCGTGGTCGCTTTTGGGTACTCAAGTCAAGGCTGCCAAGTTCTGGTTTCCCTTCCTCAGCCGTCCAGAGGAAGCATTTCCAGCCAGATGAGAGATGCCAGGACCTGGCGTCAGGAGACCCGCATTCCCGGTGGGGTCTGACTCTGGGCTCACCATCGTGAGCAGGTCACGCAGTCTCTCTGAGCCTTAGCCTCTTCTCTGGATTGCTGCTTTAGGTCACTTGAAATGAGGGACATACCATTGTTTGATGTTGTCACATGTCGTGGACCCCCCCCCCCCTTCACGGAAGGAACACTCTCCATGAACTCATGGCGCGAAATGGCTTGATGGGTATAAACGTGCCCGGCCCAGAGCCTGGGACCCAGTCAGTGCTTAGTAACTGTTGTCTGCCAACAATGATGCCTGCTCCTTAGAGTTAGAGTAACCCTTAGAACCATCGTCAGACTGGCTAACCCCACCCCTCCCCACTCCATGGGGAAGTGGAGGCTCAGAGGGGATCCCTCGTGGCGCTGCCCTAAAGCCAGTCCAGAGGGACCATGGGACGAGCTGGACTTTGGTTTGGAAATCAAACAGTGGACTGCTGGATCTTCACCTCTTCTTTCCAGCTAGGAACATCACTTCCATGAGCAGTCCTAGAGTTTCCCAAGCTCGTGCTCTCTCCATTTCAGGGGTGGGGGCAACGAAGGCAGCTGCGGGGGCGGGGGGCTCGCCGCCGGGTATTCTCGGTTCAGCCACACCACCTCTCTGAGCCTCAGTCTCCTTGCACTGCCTCCTGCCCTGGGTTGTCACACGGCCCTGAGGAGCAAAGCCCACGCGGACTCCAGAGGTTGGCCTGTGTGGAGGGGTTCCTGTTGTTCTCAGTTTCCCCAAAGTGCCAAGCGGGCCAGCTTGCACACCGTAAGCAACATACTCATTTGTTTTTAATCAATCCTAATGGAAAGGTTGGTGCAGTCACGGGCTAGGCTTTTTCTCATTTTCTTTCTGCAAGATGGGAATCAGAGTCTAATAAAATTTTTCCACATCATCTCCTGGTTGTTTTAACTTGCTACAGCTTTTGGTTTTTATCCTTGAAGCCCGCAGAGCTAGGGGACGTTTTTGTGCGTGGTGGTTGTGGGTTTGGAGAACGGGAAGCATGGCTGTGTGTCACCCCCGGGGTTAATGGCCGGGACTGGAGTCGCCATGGGGATGAAGGAAGAAGGACAGTCTCCAGTCTGCCACACCAACAAGCACACTGTTAGCCATTTGTGATCGCTCCTTCCAGTCTTTCTCGAAGGCCCACGTCTGTGTTTAATAAAAGCTGTAATCGCTCCATATAAACCATGTTGAAGGCGACTTTTTAAATGAAGCATGAGCTTATAATAGAGTTTTCCAGTGCTTGGCTGGCTTCCTGGTTGTGCAACCCATGCAGCCACGTGGGCCCCACGCTCAGAAGGACCCGTTTTTTGGTTTTGTGCTCTGCCACTGCCATGTTGAAATTTTTATAATTTTACCTTTGAACCCGCGTTTTATAAGTGCCATCCGATGGGACCGTGGAGGGGGCGCCTGAGCAGAGGTGACGCGCACAACACGCGTTTTGGCTGTTTTGTGTGGCTTCCATACACACTCACCTTGCGTGCACTTTGAGTGTTGCTGAGCTCCCACACGGATGGTGCTCGCTCACTGGATCAGCGAGCCCACGACCCTGTAGGCAGCGGTGGGTGCTGACAGCCTGGAGAAGCCACTCTTCTCCATGGGAACCAGAGCTGGATTTGGACACAGAAGGGAGAAAGTGATATTCCAAGGAGCACGAGGGACCAAGGAACCCGGTTATCATACCCTCTTACCCGTATTACGTCCTCGTGTGACTTAATCACTGATGCTGAACGGGATGGCCCAGAAGGAAAGGAAAGGATGGGACAGCCATGGTCCTTCCCTTTCACCCCTATTCATCACGGAGCCGAGGGTAGAGGAGCGTGTGTGGAATGGGCAAGCATCAAAAAGTGAAATAAAATCGGATGAGCTGGTTTGGTGTCGCGTGCCCACTGCCCTGTAAGAGGAAAGGATGTGTGCCCATGGAAGCTGCCGGATACGAATTGTGTATTTCCGTGATTCTGCATTCCAGTTAAATACTCTCATATTTGCATTTAAAACTAGATTTGCATAATGGAATGATGAGTGGCAAAATTCATGCTGGTAATTTAAACTTTTATTTTTTTTCTATTGGCACGGAGTGGCAAGTGACACCGCAGCAAGTCATGGGGAAAATGAAAGAGTGTTATATTTTAGTGTTTTTAATGACACTTTCCCCCTGCTTTTTGCATGGGGTGCTCTGCATTTTCATTTTGCACTGGGCCCTGCACATGATAGAATTGGCTCTACTTTGGGGCACCTGGGTGGCTCAGTCGGCTCAGTGTCTGCCTTGGGCTCGGGTTGTCATCCCAGGGTCCTGGGATCGAGCCCCTCAACGGGCTTCTTGCTGTGCGGGGAGCCTGCTTCTCCCTCTTCCTCTGCTGCTCCCCTCGCTGTACTCTCTCTCATTCTCTCAAATAGGTAAAATCTTAAAAAGAAAAAAAAAAGAATTGGCTCTATTTTGCTGTAGGGGACTGGCTGGAATTCCAGGGGGAAAGAATCCCACCCCCTCTTGGCTTTTGTGGTTGTTGGAAATGTGAGAGCCTGTCACCCATTGGGCAACTTCTCCCTATTTTGGGGAGCTAAAGTATTAATGCTCCTCCCGTACCCATCGGGCGCCACACCCCCTGGGCTGTCCCAAGGAGATCTCTATAGGTCTCTCATTGCAAATTGAAGCCTTTAGACCTCTCTCCCCCCACAGGCCCAAGGGGAGGGGCGGTAGACTAGGGTCCCTCACTCCTCCCACATTACCTCTTGTCCACCTTCCCTGTATGGTCTCAAGTCCTAGCTGGGGAGGGGTGCCCAGCTAGTAACCCCAGTGCCGCCCCCAAACTCCATCCTTCATTGGCTGCATGCTATTCCTAGGATAGGTGTGCCATGGTCTAATTAATCACCCCCTGATTGTTGGATAACGAGGTGGCTTTTTTCCTTGTGTAACTAACGCTGAGTGAACGAGCCCTTTCTGTGTATGAAGGTAGCCTGCTCCCATCCCTCCCCCTAACTTCGGAATAATTTCTTACGAGAGAATCCTATGCATGCAATTTTATGTAAAAATTATGAGTGTGTTTAATGTTCTTGACACATATTGCCAAGTTATTCTCCAGAGAATTCTTCCGTTTTACCACAGGCTGATCAGCATTTGTACCCTAATTCATTTGACCTCTGCAGATATCATAGATGGAAAGTATTTGTTTTAATTTATGTCTGCATACCAATGAGGTGGGACGTTTTTTCCCCTTTTGTTCAACAGACAGTTACTGCTCCCCCTTTTCTGCCGGTGCGGGGGGGCAGGCATGAGATGCTGGACGTGCAGTATCGAGGAGCAAGTTCATTGCTGTCGTTCATTCATTCACTCACTCACTTGTTCATTCGTCGGACAGTTATGTCTGACGCTGCCTCTGCATCTGGGCCCAGAGGAAGCCCCTGGGGCTGGCACTGGGAGGGGGACCGTGGGGTCAGAGCAGGGGGAGGAGAGAGCTCGGGCAGAACCTGAGGTTCGCCCACACCTAAAGGACAGAGGATGAGAAGTGTGGGGCACGGGTGGGGCAGTCACCAGGTGGGAAGGGAGGCGGAGGGCCGTGGAGTCCCAGGCCTGACGGTCCAGCGAGAAAGGGGCGGGGAGGGAAAAATGGTGGGCACCCAGCAGTGAACGCCGCACACCGCCAGGCAAGACGGTACCGGAACGCGCCTCTCGGGCCCCCGTGTCAGGTGTTCACACCCGCTTGGCACCCTGTCCCCTGGGGCTCTGCTTCGTGATGCTGTGTTTCCCTGAGCCCCCACAGGCTGCAGCCCTGTCTCCCCACTCAGGTCTCCCTGCTGGCACACAGAATAGTTTGCTCTCTCTTCTCTGCTCCCCCACACAGCCCCTGCAGCCCGCTACTCCAGTCTCGTGGCCTCTGGGGCAAAGGCTCCAGGTCCTAGAAGGCACGTTTCGGGAGCTCTGTGCTCCTGGCTTCAGTTTGTGGACATGAGCCAGGCTGTGTCCTTGAAACGTGGGCCTGTCTCCCCCAGGGTCTTGGATGCCCCCGGAGAGAGGAAAACCAGGCCCTGCAAGAGACAGGCCTCTTTCCCACCACATTGGCACCCGCCGGCCCTCATGCAAAATGTGGACTTTAGTATTGAATAATTGCAAAACAGACATAATAGCCATTCATATGATTAACCATTTATTGAGTGCTTACTGTATACCAGACATGATGCTAAGTACCTCATCTTATTGGATCCCAACCAAACCCAGTGTTGTATGTATTTTTCCCATGTTACAGGGGAGAAAGCTAAGGTGTGGAATGGGCCCAGAGTCCCATGCATAAGGGGCAGAGCTGGGGTTTGAACACAGACCACCTGCCTGCAGATGACCTCCTGACCTCCACCCTGCATGGAGGGAACAACAGGGCAGCGATGGGAGATCTGCTGAGTTCTGGTTAGGGGCCTGGCCTAGAGGGTCTGGGACTTGAACCCAGGACTGCCTGGTGTGGTGCTCATGCTGAGCACGGAGCAAAAGGCTGGCGTGTCTGTGTTTGTGGTTAAAGGCCAGGAGGAGGAGGGGTCCCCTCCACTGCACGGAGGCGGGGGCTGGCTACAGCTCTACAGAGGACAGGAGCTTTGGCACTGAAGGGAGTGGCATTCTCCAGGTCAGAGAGCGATGCCCTTTGGGACATGGCATTCTAGTACATTCCAGGCAGGAAGAACGGCATGAGCAGCATGACATACGCTTGTCTCCTGACAGCGTCCGTGCTCCTCTGGCTGAGCCCAGGAAGCAGTTGCCAGGCAGCTCGGGGTGAAGGGCCCACCTGGGAGCCACTGTGCTGTCTAGGATGGGCACTGCCTCCTTGTACAGTGGAGGCTCTTGTCCTCCAGAATCCTGCCCTGAATGGCCCATTGAGGCAGAACAAAGGCAGCTCAGAGGTCCCGGCTGCCCCAAGCAGGGATAGGATCGCCAGCTCAGGCCCAGGGCTCCCTCTGGGCCTGCCTGGCCTCCTGCATTCCTCTGCGCTGCGGAGATGGTGGCCCTGACACCTGGGGCTGCCAGTGCTGGAGGCTGGGCCCCAGGCCCCCAGGGCCTGAGCTCTGGTCCCAGCCCAGCTGGCAGGTGCTTCAGCCTCAGAACCCGGTTCCGAGCCTGTGAAGCAGAGAGAGAACCACCAGCCAGCTTGGCTTTCTGTGAGTATCGGGTAAAATAATCGATATACCGGACGTAAAGCTCCATAAAGGCAGCTACTTATGTTAACAGTATGAGCTTTTTGTGTTTTTGTTTTTTTCAATTTCAAAAAAGTTTTAGTGAAACTTCTAAGTAGTACAAAGTGCAGGAAATGGTATCTGGAATCGCTCCTCGCCCATGGCCTTCCTCCAGCCGCTCGGAAGATTGCGCCATGCCTCCTTCACTAACTTTCCCCGCTTTCTGGCTGAAGAACTTATTAAGCCGATTCAGGCCTCCGGTCGTCTCGCCCCTCCCTCAGCAGGCCAGGGCACGTCTTACCGAGTGCCGCCCCCGCCCTACCAGAATGAGCACTCATGCCTTCCCGTCCGAATGCTCGGCCCTCCTGGCAAGGTCCCCACTCGTCTCAAAAATGCTTTTTTCTACTTACCGGGTTCGAAGCAGGATCCCAAGTCCCGCGCCTGCATGGGGGCGTTCTGTCTCTTAGGTCTTTCCTGTTCGAGACCAGTCCTCTGTCCCGTCTTCAGACCACTGACTGCAGAAGACATTTGTTACTCGTCTGGAAAGATGACAGTTTTACCCGCAGTGTCCCCAACCTGTGTCTGGCTCCCAATTACCAGATGTGTCTAGAAGGCCTGTGTCCTGGGCGTCAGCCCTGGGGTGTGCCTCTCTCTCCTTCATCAGCTGGGAGAGCGCGGGCGCGTTGTCAGGGGGTACATGCCTCTTCACCAGTACCTAGCCCGATGGCAAATTCATGAACAATAGCAGTGGGTTCTGTTGGAAGCCGTTGAGTTTTGAGATTTGTTACGTGGCAGTGGATAACTGGAGTAGTCATGGACTCCCAGACTGAATTCCCAGTCGTGCCCAGCTCCTGCTCCTTCTGAGGCCCCTTGTCCCGCTACTGCTCTCTCCTTGATTCTGTAGCTCTTCCAGAGCCTTCCAGGAACTTCCTTCTTGTGTGCCTTAGCCTGTGTCAATGTCTGTCCCAGCCAGGAGGGTGACTCAGCTCAGATCGTAAGGCAGGACTGGCACCCAGGCCTTTCTGAAACCCGGGACCCAGAGTCCTGCCCCACGAAACATCAGTAGATACAGGGACCGGACACGTCTGCTTCATCTTACACAGCTCGGCACCTGCCACCCACCAGGTGTGGGTAAGTACGCATTTGAGTGACCCAGTGAACAGATGTCACCCCTGCCCCGGCCACATCCCCTGAGCACAAATAGTCTTGTCTTTGCAAAGTTCAGCTACGTGCAGATTTCAGTGCCCACGTTCCTGTGAAATCACGCCAGGCCCGCAGCCGCGCGGATCGGACTTGAGCTATCACTGCGCGGTAACTCTGAGGAGTGCACAGAACACAAACGTTGCCGCCACGTTTTCAGCACACAGATCACTCAGTAAATGACAGGTGCACGTCGTGGACCACGACCAGGCCACTTCTTTCAGGATCTTTCGTTGGCTGATCGCTGCACGTGCTCACGCACAGACAGCAAAGCACGTGGCAGCACCACTGCCTTGTCTCCCCGTGAGAAACCCACGTGACGCTTTACGAAAATGGAAAGTCAAAAAGAAGGAATTGGCCGACGGAGATGACGTTCAGCAGGGGGTGAAGGTGATCAGGCTGGAGGAGAAACGTGTGTGGAACGTGGGCGGAGTTAGAGAGGCAATTGCCGACTGGACTCCCGCGCGCCAGGGAGAACTCGCTGACTCTGGAAGACGTTTCCCGGTGTTGGAAGTGCGCGGGGTAAAATCCTGGGAGCCGACCTGGGCTTGGGAAGACAGGTCTCCGAGGCACGGATGAGGTGCCAGCAGTCTGAACAACTCCCCATGGGTTTGTTTGTACAAAGAAATAAAAACACTTGAATTCTCGATGTTTCTGAGGTTTTACATTACCGTACTAAATAAATATTAGTTTTGCTATTTTTTTCTCTATACACCTATAATCATCAATAAGAGAATTTTTAAAGACTTTAACTTTTTTTTTTTTAAGTCCCCAAACATTGGGGCGCCTGGGTGGCTCAGTGGATTGAACTTCTGACTCTTGGGTTAGGCTCAGGTCATGAACTCAGGGTCGCGGGTTTGAGCCCTGTGTCAGGCCTTGTGCTCAGCACGGAGTCTGCTTGAGATTCTCTCTCCCTGTCCCCCTCTGCCTCTTCCCCGTGCTCGTGTGCACACACTCTCCCCCCACCCTAAATAAATAAATAAATAAAATATTAAAAAAAATAAAGTCACAGGGTATTCGTAATTTCCAGATTGATTATTAAGATCACTTTGAATGATTTGGGCGTGCACAGCCGTTTATGTGGTCCCCCAAACTGAGAACTCCCCGTTCTCATTCCAAATGGGCAGTGACTACACTGCATGGCCCTTCCACAGTGATGTTCTAAATCCTGGCTGGAGGATTGCAGTCAGTAGCCTCCTTATTGAAGGCGACGACTCAAGAATATTAAATAATGCAAATTCCTCGCTGTGGAAATGGTCAGGCAGCGCATGGATCACTGTGAGAGGGACACACGCCTTCCCTCCACAGTGCTCACCACGCAGACCTCCAGCCAGCTGGTCTGCTTTGGGAACAATCCATCATGGAATGAACTGGCTGAAGGAGTCAGAGGCTGAACGATAGTGGCTTCTACACTGGCTTTCAGTGTGAAAGGTGATGAAAACAACCCGGAATATTTTATAGCCCCAAGGAGAGGTAGGGCTCTTTATTGAAGCTGTGAAAATATAATCCATCATCATAATGTGTCCCATATCATCAGACTGCAGGAGCTAAGTTTCATGTATGGTAAGATGCTCCTTGCAAGAAGATTTTAATTTTATTTTTCTATTTATTTTATCTCATTACAGAAACATTCGAAAATGCAGGAAGTAGAATGAAGGGGGGGCGGATAACATCCTGATGTCGCTGCCCCAGAAACGTTCCAGTTTTGTTGTATTTCCTGCTTAGCACTCCCCTATAGATGGTCATAAAAATACAGTTTGTATCTTTTAAAATATTTAATGTGCTGAAACATTTCCCCATATTATCATAATTTCCGAGTAAACAATTTTTAATGGTTGCCTAGTAGTCCCTCACGTAGATATAATTATTCAGCCAATAACTAGGTATGGATTCATTCATCAGATGGGGGTGGATGCCTGCAGTGGGTGTGTGCGTGGGTGGGGAGGTGTGGGAAAGAGGAATTGGGCACAGTCCTTCGCTGGAGAAGGTCTGGAACCAGGGAGACATTAAACAGGTGGTCATAATACAGTGTGATGGGGGCTGGGAGGCAGTGGGACCCCATAGCTGGGACCCCGTTGCAGGGCAGAGAGGCTGAGTCCGGAGCAAAGGAGCAGCCAGTAGGGAGTGGGGGAGAAGGCGTTCCTGGTCCTCAGATGTTATGGGCAGAGGCATAGTGGTGAGAACTGGTGGGTCTTGGAGCTCCCGGCCAGGCACAGTGGATGAGAAGACAGACCAGGCTGCTGCTGGGAAAGCGCCCTTGGTCATCTGTCCAGGCACAGAAGGAAGAGGGAATGAGAGTGGCCAGAGGTCTCTAGGGGTTTGGAGAGTGAAGTGGTGGGAGAAGGAAGATCGGAGCGGGGTGTGAGCACCTCCAGGAGAGGTGAGAAAGCTCCCCTCCTCCCGCAGCGAGGCTTCTGGGGTGGGCAGTGGAGGGGATTGTTGCATGAAGGGGCGGTTGGCCAGGAGGGCTGGCGGCATGCCCTCGTTGAGGGAGGAGGGTTGAGCCTCCTCTCATGGCCTGGTCGATACGCGAGTGCTCCTAAGGCTGGTAGCGCCGACAACAGTGGCTGGAGGGTGCAGAGACCACCCCACTCCTGGACACCGCGTCCCAACTTTGGGTGTTTTAGTGTAAGATGTGACAAGTGCCCTCGTGAATGTGTTCCTTCCCGTATTTCAGGATATTCTTGTCTCCGGCTCTCTGGGAAGGCAATTTCTTGGTGAAAGGATGGGAGAGCTTTTAGGGGCTTGAATAAAGGTGTGAATATCATGTTGTCTACTAAGATAAAGATAAAATTTATCAGAAATTTTTGGATGATCTTCGAAAGGTAAGTCCATGGGTACCATGCGGCTCCGTCACAAACCGTCGCTGACAGCGAACCCATCAGTCTCCTGTCTCTCCCGCCTCAGAAAAAAAGGATCGATTTCAGCTGTGGCGCATGGTGACTTGTGGCTGTTTCATTGTCTGTTGATGTGTGTCTGATGGGGATGGGCCTCGGCCGTGGGGGGAGGACTCGTGCTGCGGACCTTTTTCTGCATCTACAACTCTCTTGGCTTTGTGGGAGAATGACCGTGGTGGGAGGAGAGGGTGACAGGCGAAGCTGCCATTTCTTGACTGCTACGGTGTCACGTGTCATGGGAACTTTATACCCACCGTGGGGGGGGGGGGACTCCCTTTTGTGTGTATCAGGAAACAGAGCCCCGTAGAGGTCAGATGGCATGCCTGTTGTCTCACAGTGGGTGTTACGGTTACTATTACTCCTTGACAAACCACTCTAAATCGTAGTGACTTAAGATGACGACCGTTTTATTATGTCCTCTGGATTCTGTGGGTCAGGAATTTGGGCAGGGCTTGGCTGGGCAGATCACCTCTGTGTGGCAACTGCTGAGTTCCCCTTCTCAGCTGGTGGGCGGGCTGGTCTGCAGGGTCCAGGAGGGTTTCACGCACATGTTCGGGTGTGGTGGGGACGGCTGGGGGGCTGGGCTCCCCTGGGACCGTCGACATGGTCTCTCCAGCATGGTAGTCTCAGGGCACGTGGACTCCTTAGGGGCCTCCCAAGAAGAAGCAGGTGGAAGACCTGACTTCCTGACCTCCTTGGAGTCCCCCTCGTCAGTCGTGTGGCTCTAGTTCAGTTGAGTCACCCGCCAGCCCAGGTTCAGGGGAGGTAGAGTCTGCCTTTGGAAGTGGGAAAGGCCAGGTCCACTGAGGAAGAGCAGATGGGATGGGAGACAGTGCCGTGGCCCTCGTTGGGGAACCGTCTGCCACAGATGGCCGGCTGAGCCCGGCTCTGCGCTGGGCTCTGTCTGACCTTGGAGCTGTGGCCTCTCCGGGCTGGGGAACGACATTCTCCCTTGCCGTCCTACTGGCCAGCAGAAGCGGAGGCCTCTTCTCTGTCCGTTTCCCTGATCAGAAGTACAAAAAGCATCCTGTACTTTTGCCAGTTTAAATACAGAGTTCGGGGTGATGTGGGTGAACCTTGAGACCATTACGCTAAGTGAAATAAGGCAGACAGAAAGAAAAATGCCATATGGTCTCACTTATATGTGAAATCTACAAAGGCCAAAGTCACAGAAACAGAGACAGGGATGGTGGTTGCCAGGGGCTGCGGGTGGGGGAAATGGGGAGATGTTGGTCAAAGGGTAGAAGCTTCCAGTTGTAAGCTGAAGCAGCTCCGGGATCGGATGCACAGCCCGGTGATTATAGTTAATAATACGATCTTACATGACTGAAAGTTGCTAACAGAATAGATCTTAAATATTCTCATCGTAAAAGAGAAATGGTAATCACGTGACGTGGTGAAGATGTTCGCTGATGCTATGGTGGTAATCATTTTGCAGCATCTGAGCAAATCAAATCAACGCATTAAACTCACCCACCTTAAACTTACACAGTGTTATATGTAATTATATCTCCGTGAAGCCGGAAACAAATACAGAGGACAAGAGGTGAATACAAGCTTTCTTTAGGAGGTAGATCAGATTTCCCGCAGACCTGTCTCTCCGTGTGTGTACCCGGCAGAAGTTATTAGCGCAGATGACGGCGGGATTGGGTGCAGCGTGAGTCGCCCCTGCCCCTCCCCCTCTGCGGGTACGCGGTGTGGTGCCCACACCAGGGAGCGTGGTTTTGGGTGGAGCGGAGCCCTCTCTGTTGCCGGGGGCCCCTGCAGTGGGGAAGGACTTGCAGAAGAGAAACAGGTGAGCTGGCTGGTTTTTCTGCTTGGCTTGACTGAGGACACACTGACCTCCCAGATCATCGTATATGCTCAGCCTAGCGGAAGCAGTGTTATTGGAAACCGTTACGACCTGGTGGCCCAGTCCCAGACAGCATGCATGGCATCCAGCCACTGGGCGATGGACGCCAGGCTTGCTTGCGTGGTGGAGGGGACGGAAGCTGCGCTGCCTTCAGTAAGGAAGTGCCTGCTGGGCGGGGCGGGCAGTGTCCAGGCGTTGTCCCCAAGGCCGATGCGGTCCTTGTCCCCGTTCAGCAGCTGGGAGCTCAGGGAGGTGAAGGGACCAGAGTCGCACTGCTAGGATTCTTTAGCCTGTCTGCCCCCCACCTGCCCAGCTCCCTGCCCCACCACGCTGCGCCTTTGCTGGAGAGGCGAACACCACTGGGTCTTGTTCCCAGTGAGAGGGGAGCCTTAGAATCTTTCTGAGTCCCAAGCAATGACCTTTCCCCCCAGACCCTCTCCTCTGGAGCAGGGGAGCATTAGGGTGCATTAGAGGCCCCCCCCCAGGGTCTCTGTGGGGGGTATTAGCAAAGCCAATGGAAAGAGTCTCTGTCCACCACTGGTTATGGGACAGGTGGGTGCCTCTGGCTCGGCCAGTGTGAATGGGCTCACCCTGTCCCCTCACCAGACCGAGGCTCCAGCGGCGGTCGGTATTCATGCCTTTAATTAAAAAAACAAAACAAAATACAAAAATCCAGCTTTTTTGAGATACAATTGATATATCGTTGCAATTCACCCATTTAAGTGTACAAATCAATGTTTTTTGGTATGTTACATAATTAATTTTTCGAAACTTGAGGTAGAATTTCTATACCATAAAATTTGCCGTGTATAAATCAGTGCCATTAATCACACCCACGGTGTTGTGCCACCATCATCACTTTTTATTTCCAAGCCCTTTAATTACTCCAGGCGGATGCTCTGGACCCATTAAGCCACAGCCCCCCTCCCCCCAGTGCCGGCCTCTTTCAGGGACCCCATGTAAGTGTAGTCACACGCTGCGTGTCTTCCGTGCCTGGCTTGGTTCACGGGGCATATATCTTCTAGATTAGTCCGTGTTGGAGCAGTTGGGAAGGAGCTTCGGGGTCGCTGGGTCCGAACTGAGCCACACAGGTGGTCTTGGTGTTCTGCAAGGGGGCGAGGTGGGGAGAAAGCCGGCCGCGCCCCGGCCCCAGCCCCCCTCACACATTTGCCTGTGCCTGGGGGACATGTGGGCGGCACCCTCCTCTCCCCAGGCAGCGGGCACCTGGCTTATCTTCTTTGCATCCAGATGTGGGAGTGATTCTCCCCATTTTACAGCTGAGAGGGGCCCAGGAGTAGGACCTCCCTCAGCCCGGAGGGGGCGGAGCTGGGCTGCACCGGGGCTGGTTTCTGATGCTGCAAGTACTTATACGGTGACTCTCGAGTCCCCTCTTTCCCGGCTTAGGGCCCCTCCCCCCTGCTTTGCCCCCTGGTGCTTTTGCATCCGAGGTGCAGAAGGGCATCAAGGGGGATTCCAGTCACTCTGGGGCCGGCCTTCCTTTGCGTTCACCGTCCTGTGTGTGGGTGACCTGCCCCAGCCTCTCTTGGTGCCCCTGTAGCTTCGTCTCTAAATCCGGGCCAAGAAGAGACTTCTCGAGTCTCTTCGAGGCTGGACTGAGGGGAAGCATTAGGCGCGCCTGGTGCTCAGAAGGCCCCATCGATGTTCTTCTTCTGCTGAGCAGTGGAACCCCACGTGGAGGGAGCCCCCCAGCCCCCCCACGCTTGTGGACATCTCAGGGAAAGACGCTGCAGGGTGGCTCTGAAGGCCTTGACCCTTGGCCATGACCCACCCCAGTCCCAGCCCTGCCCATTAATGGCCTGTAGGGCATCCTGCAGTGTGGCCATGAGGCGCTGGAGGCAGGGACGGGAGCAGACCGTCTGGGCAGCGGGCGGGCAAGCCCACCGTGGTGGCAGCATGGCCAGCCCCGCCTGACGGCTGCTGTGGTGCCCCTGGTGTTCCCGGGACGGTCCTGATCTGTGCTGGGCCAGAGGGTGAGTGTATCTCCAGAGAGCGTGAGCTGGGACAGCCAGCGGGACAGAGCTGGCCCCAAAGACCCACACGGGCTTTGTGTGAAGGCCTCTGTACATGACTTTGCTTCCTGGTGGCTCCCTGAGTCCCAGACTTGGAAGTGTTTGGGGTGGGGCTGGGAGGCCTCAGGGTCAACCCTGTGAACCCTGTGTGAACCCCAAGTAGACCTCACTGATGGCATCTTCCCTGGGGGTGACCCAATTAAAAAAAAAAAACCCAAACTGGGACACTTGGCCAGCTACATGTGTGTCCATATGGGGACAGTGGGACAGCAGGTGATAAATTGGGGCAGTGGCTGAAAACCTGGAGGCTGGGGTCGCTGTGGCTCTGTCCTCGCAAGGGTCTGTGCGGCATGGTGACGGGTAATGATGGTGGGCTTGGAGACCCCGTGCAGACGCAGGCTCTCCTGGAGACTGGCTGTGTGACCCTGTCACACAAGGCCTCCCTGGGCCTCATGTCCCTCATTTGTGATGATGGCCGTCTCAACGGCATGGATGCCCGTGTGGTCTCCGCAGAAAGCAGCACGCAGCCGTGAGGCCCCGCGCCCCAGGAGCGGGGGCCCATTACGGGGAGGCAGGGGCTGGGAAGTGAGGCAGTTCCTCTGTACCTCGACACACTCCAGTCTTCACACATTCGGGGTCTCAGGGGGATGTGCACAGTCATTCTGAAGGGACACATGGCCCCAGGCCAGCAGGGGGTGGCTGGACCCATTTATACGTCTAAGGAAGGCACAGACAGAGTGGGACCCAGACCCTCTGGTCTCATCCGGTCTCCTGTCCAGGCTGTCAGGAGGCCCTGACCCCCAGCCCTGCTCCCGGAAGGAGTCCTCCGTACCTTCCCCACCCCGTTCAGGCACTCCAGGGGCGGGGACAGGGTGCTCTGATTTATGGGTTTGGGATAAGTTGCGGCATAAGGTGCCAGGCCTGGGTGGGGGTGGGGGGGGTGAGGTCATTTCTGGGTTCTGGAAGAGCAAGTCTTGCTGGTGTTAGAGCTTACACCCCATTCTCCGGGCTGAGCCCGACCCCGCATACCGAGTTCTCCTCTCCCTGTCAGGGGGAGCCTCAGCCTTGGGCAGCAACGGGGGTGCCATTTATTAGGCCCCCAGACACCCCAGCCAAGTCCCTCAGGGGGAGGAGGAAGGAGAAGGATCCTGAGTACAGAGAAGGCCCGGGAGCCCTGGAGGGCGGGGGTGTTGTCTCTGACCCCCTGCCTCCCTGGCCACCCCCAAACCAGACCCTGCGGATCAGCAGGGGTGGCAGGGAGGTGGCTGAGAATTAATTATGCTTCGGCTTTGTAAACAGGCAGCTATAAAAACCTATCAGCAGTGCAGCACCTTCTCCATAAAACAGGCTCCACTGGATTTATAACCCGAGGCCCTGGTCCAGGGCTGCTCTCCGAGGAGGAACAAAGCAGCCCTCTCCGCTCTGAAAGGTGGTGCCATCGGTTGTAGAGAGCACAAAAAAGCAGGGACCGGGAGAGAGGGCATGTCTGGAGTTCGTGGGTTAGATGGGCTTTGTTGCAGTAAGAGGCTGCATTTGGCTGGGGGGTGTGGGACATCTGGGAGAGGAGAGAGGCAGAAGCAGAGGAAGGCTCACCCTGCTGAGAAGAGACTCACATGTTTGAGAGGACGTAGGTGAGGTGCGAATCTTTGGCCCGCAGTTTATTGGGCACATACCGCGTGTCAGATGCTTTGCTGGGAGTGGGGACCATGGCCATCGATGTGCTTGACAAGGTCAGCGTTCCGAGGAGTCCCCAGAACAGTCTGGGTGGCAGGGAGGAGCGTTGGGACTGGCTTCCCAGAGGAGGTCTTGGGTGGTGGGAAGGCAGGGAGGGCTTCCTGGAAGAAGTGCAGTTGTTCAGTATGTATTTATTGAGGCCTGCTATATGCAGGCATTGAGACTGATTTGGGGGAGACGGGAGAGACAGGGTCTTGAGCAAGCTCTGGGATCTAAGGAAGAGCAGGAGAGGGGAAGATGGTCCCAGAGGGTGAACAGGGAGTGGGTGGCACTGAAGGGGGAGGAGACAGAGGCAGGCCTGGCTCAGGACTCCTTATGGGTGTGGGATTGTTACCACCTCCTGTTGACAGGCAAGGAAATGGAGGTGGGGGCTTCACCGCTCCTACGTGGGTGGGCTGGGATTTAAATCCAGGACTACAGACGCCAAACCCAGCCCTGCCACCATGTACACAGACGTCCCTGCACCCCCGGGGCTTTGGGGTGGGCACCGTGTCCAGGACGGCCCACGGCGTTCGTCGGCGGCCCCCCCATCGGCCTGCCTTCTCTGTTGGCCAGGATGCTTTGAGCAGGCGCTGCGGGGCTGGAATCCCCCAAGCTGACCCACTGTGCGCATCATCTGGCGTTTTCCTTCAAGCACTTGGCAAACTTCCAGAGTCCGGCTGAGCTGCTGCTCGATTTTTCTCTGACCCAGATGAAGAGCTGGGTAGCCATTCACCCACTAAAGTGAGAGACAGACCCTGAGTTCAGGTTAAAATGGAGATGTCGACGGCAGGTGAGGGAAGCCCGCATTTGTGGACTAGACGCCGGACGCTGGCCAGAGGCCCCAGCCACGGTCCTTATCGTGATGACCATCGGCAGTTGGTGCTGGCACCCCTTCCCCCCAGCCCCCCGAGGCTCAGAGAGGTCAGGCTTCCTGCCCAGGGTTGCACAGCCAGTAGGGGGGTGGACTTAGGATTCAACCCAGCCTTGTCTGACTCCAAAGTGTATGCCATTTCCACCACACCCGGCATCTCCCAGAGCTAATTCTGCTGCTGCCTGAGACTCCGCCCCCAAAGCTCTCTAGGGCACGCAACAGGGGTGACAGAGAATTGGGAGGGAATCCTACAAAAACAGGGCGTGGCAGCTCTCCCAGCCGATTGGGATCTGCCTCTTTTCAGGGCTCTCTGCCCCCACCCCCCAGCCCTGTTCCTGCACCCCAGACCTGCTGTTTCCCTGGAAATCATAGCTCACCAGCATTTGCCTTCTGGTGAAAGAAGAGAAGATTCTGGCCCCTCAGAGCAGGGAGACTGCGTGCTGCCCAGGTGGCCTGGCATCCTGGGATTTCGAGATTTGCTTCCCTGCTGAATATATATATATATATATATATATATATATATATATATATATATATATATATATATATATGAGTCCCCTGTCTGCTTTGGGCAGCACTTCCTGCCATGCATGGGGGTGGACGTCTTGGCCCAGGGCTGGGGCCTGCGGAGGAGGCACAGGGCCGTCGGATGGCTTGGGGCCGCAGGGTCCTCGCTTCTGTACGGCTCCGTATTTTCCTTTCTCTCAAGCACGTGTTTTGTGGACTTTTATGAGCAGTTGCTTTTACAGTCATTAAAAAAAAATCAGACTCCTTTTATTATTAAAAATTAACATCACGTATTCATACGGTAAAAAATGCTGGGAGCACGCAGAGGAATAGTATGAATATACTGTTCTTCCTGAATTGGCCCGTAGAGTTGTGCCCTGTTGTGTTTAGCGGCTGGAGAAAGTTCTTGGTAGGGACAGAGCTGTCACCTGTTAGATAGACTAGCCTGTGTCGTTTCGTTTTGTTCCCTATTTTGCACGATGCTGCGAATGAACACCCGTGCCGTATATTTTAAGTAAGGTAGCCAAATCTATGGTGCCTGTTTCCCCAGTTCTCACCAGCACTGGGCTTTATGGCTTTCCACCCTTTGCACAGCCTTTCCTTCAGAAACAGTCTCGAGGCGGCCTCTGTGCTGCCCGCCGCCCAGGTGGGAGGCCGCTGAGCAGAGCCCGCCCAGGCCCTGCCTGCAGGTACGCGCACTGCACCTGGCTGATCCCACAGGCGCCTTCTTAGGGAATGGAGGTTGGCAGGTTGGTGACTAGGGCTGACAGTGGGGCTTCCGAGGGGCTCTCTGTGGGAAGTGCCATCAGCAGGGACATTTCGGTTGCCTGCTGGGGTCAGCACTGCCCCCCAATGCCCATTAACACGATCTCACTTAACCTGATGTAGGGCCTTCCTGTGGCATGTTCCCTTTGGGGTTATAGCCACTGGCTTGTGGTTCCTTTGCTCTTTGGGGGCGAGGGGGAACAGCCAGATACAGATGGCAGTTCCTGTCCTTGGCCCCACTCTGAGAGTTCCTGGCTGAAGGCCCCAGGGAGGGTCTGTTAGCTTCCTGGGCCTCAGCTTTCCCACTTCCCAGGTCAGCAGAGCTGGAGCACCTTGGCCTTGGTGCTTCTGGCTGGAGGTTCTCCCTGAGTCCCAGGAGCCACGGTGACGCAAGGGAGGAGTGGACTCTGGGACTAGCTGGAGGGATGGGATGATCCAGATGGAGGGGATAGTGACATACAACATAGGCCTGGGGGGCGCCCTCGAGGGTCAGGTTGGGTCCCAAGCCTGAGCCTTCATCTAACCATAGTTTGGAGCTCCGGGAGGTGGGCTGACCCTGGCAGGGCAGGGCTGGGGGGGGGGGGCCCAGAGTGGGCTGTGAACAAGTGTCAGGGGACCTGGGCCTGAGTCCTGCCCTGTTACCCTCCCCACGTGACCTCTCGGGGCCTCAGTGTACCCATCAGCAAAGTAGGGGCAACGGTTCTCAAAGGTGGAGGGTGGCTTTGAGAATTGCATGGCACAGAAAGTGCTCGGTACGTGTTTGTGGCAAGTGCTGTTCTCGCTAGCCCGGTGCTCTCCTTCTTCTCATTTGCCAACGGCACGTGAAGGCTGGTGCACCCCACAGGGAATGCACGGGAGCCCCCCACTCTCCCTGCCCCTTGCAGGGGCTCAAAGTTCTTTGGTGGCGTGAACCAAGGAACTTCTGCGTGATATTTTAGGATTATTAGGCCAGCACGGTCGCACTGCAGGGGGAGGGAGGCAGTGATTTCTGAGCCGTAGATTCTTCAGACTCTGCTCTTACTGGGGTGACAGACCAGGGTGCAACCCCCAGGCCACGTCCCTGCAAACCTGGGCCCGAAGGGAGACAGACAAATGTTCTAGGTGCCAGGGGTGATTTCCTCCTTGTTTTTCACTTGCCAGGGAAGCAGTCTTGTTGCCCCCCTGTGCCGGCTGGGAATCAAGGTGAGTCTGCCCCCAGGCCCCTGCTCACCTCTGCTGCCGGAGTGAGTCAGGGGGCGGCATGGGGCTGAGCCCTGGGCCTCGAAATTTCCATGGCATCCCGTGTGCGGGTGTGGGTCCGCCTCCCTCCACTCCCTCCATCACATTTATCCAGAGTGCTTCCTCCGCAGGGAAGATGGCAGCCTGCTGTGGGGTTATTTCAAGGGGATCCCCATGGAAACGGAGAGTGGGAGGCTCCCTCAGCACTGGTGTGCTGGGAGTTGCCGTGGCTGCCTGGCGGAAGGGTGTGAGGGTCTCAGCTGGGCCTCCCTCTGCACCTTGTGGGTCTCAGGCCGGGGGGTCCCGGGCCCAAGGGAGGCTGCTCCCCTCCCTGCTCTGTTCCGCAGGCAGGTGTCAGTCACAGCACTGCCCCCCACCCTCCAGGCTCCTTCATGTGACACGGAGGCCGGCTCACAGGGCCCTCCAGAGCCGTCCCTGGGGCTGCTCTTTGCTTCAGCAGGTGGAGGCTGCAGCCGCAGCCTCCCGGGTTCTCTGGGCACAGCCTCAGCACCTTGAACCTGTTCACCGGCTGCTGCCTGAATAAGGCCTGGCTCATCCCTCACCCCTCCATCCAGCAGACTTGCATTTTATCAGCAGAACCCTCTGCTGGGAAACGTCTGGTGTGGAATGCATAGCCCCCTCCCCCGGAGCCTCCCTTTTCTCATCTGATCAGTGGGGGACATGGGCGCCTGCCCTGCTTGCCTCACAGATGGCTTGTAAGGAGCGAGCTCCTGGAGGCCAGGGGACCCCGGGGAGACCTGCAGAAGTGGCCTCGGGCTGGCGAGGCCCATCAGCTCTCGCAAGCCCCTGCGTGTGCATGGCGCATTTCAGCCTGCAGCCGGCCTTGCCACTGGTGCCCTGTGTGTTGATGCTTCCACCGGTCCCGCGAGGCAGACGACATTCATTTCCATTTTACAGATGAGAAAACTGAGGCTCGGGGAGGCATTGGGATCTTTGCCCACGTCTGGGAAGGGGCAGAGCTGGAGCTCAAGCCCAGGTCTGATTCAACTCCGGTGCTCCAGGCAACATGCAGCTGCTGGGGGTAGGGGGGGTGGGGTAAGACCACACGGTGCGGGGAGGGATGAGGCTCAGCGGGGGGTAGGGCTGGAGAAGTGATGTGCTCTTCCAGGTCAGGCTGCACTTGGTGGCAGTGGGGTGGGGGTGGTCGAGGGGGAGGTTGAAGATGCTGCAGGTGCACCTCTGAGTTCCGGAGTCTCAGGATAATAACCGATATTTGTGGGCACTTCCTATGGATCAGGGACTGTCTGAGATCTTTGCCTTACTCTGCCACATGACCCCCCAGAGTAGGTTGTCACTGCCGTTGTCACTGGCTTTCTACAGGTGAGGAAACTGTGCCCAGGGTCCTTGAGCCAGGAGGTGGCAGAGCCCACACTCAGGAAATGCCAGCTCTCAGGGTCAGGGTGTGGTCCTCGGACAGCACCCCGATGAGTCCCTTCGGGTGGACTTGAGGCCATGTGGCCATTCAGGGGCTTCTATTCCTACTTCAAGCTTTGGGACACATGAGAGCCGAGGCTTGGGGGGTGGGGGGTCCCCACGCTTCCCTTGGAACACCACGTGGGCGTGCGAATGTTTGGAGCGAGCAGGAACCTTGGTGGTCAGAGCGGCCTCTTGAGCCACTTGGGTTAGTGAAAGTTACACGTTCAGAACTCCGTGTTTCTTGCAGTTTTAGCTGTGCGATCTCACCAGCCTATCTGTGAAGCTATGCCTTTGTGTAAGATGAGAGCGGCCACCTCGCTTGTTCTTTGCATGCTTGGTTCACAGATGCAAAGCTGGACTCCCTCTGACAGTCTGTCCTTCTGCACACTTAGTTAATTAACTTCCCCAAATTGGTTCCAGTTGGATTAATTAAACGCGCAGTTGCTGATGCAGATGTGCAAATGATGCCAGCGTGTCCTGTCTTACCTGGGCAGTGAACACAAGAATCTGGAATAGTCTTAGCTGGTGCCCGGAGACGACCAGGAGTCACCCTGAAAAGGCTTGGCAAGAGGTTTTTGATGCCACCGGGCCATGGATGGGAAGGTGCCCCGCAGAAATGACCCCTGGACATTTCTCTGATCTCTGCGCGATCGTTATCTTATGTCACGGTAAAAACTGCTGAGTGCAAAGCCATCAGCCCAGCTAGTCATCACTCGGAAACACGGGGACAATGGGCGTCTCTGCACCTTCCATGTGCAGCTTACTTATGTTCAAAGAAATGTAGAAACTAAGTCCCTCTACCCTTAGCAGCGTCCAAAATGCAGAATCATGGTCTCTGAAGGCGGGGACCAGGGGTTGGCAGAGAGAAGGAACGTGGTGACTTCGAGACCCTTGGGGGAAACTGCACGTGGAAGAATGCTTGAGAGAGAGCGGCATGGTGCATTTGGAATTCCCAGCACTTCTAACTCCCCTACTTCCTATCCCGGGGGTCTGGGGCAAGTTATATGACCTCCTTAAGCCTCAGTCTTCTCATCTGTAAAATGGGAGAAGTAGCAACTAGGCTGTGCTGTTGCTGGGAGGACCGAGAAAGAAAATGGGTGTGGAAAATGGCTGTCCTGGTGACCGACACCCCTCCTGGGCCCACCCCCCAGCCACCCTGGCCTCTGCAGACACAGACCTCCTGTAATAAGTGTCAGGGAGTAGGCTTTATTTATCAATCTGGTTTCTATACCTGGAGAGCCTATCTCACATCTGCACTGAGCACTTGGTAGCTGTTTGTACTGTCAGTCTTTGTGCATTATTTCATTCTGGGCTGTAGTTTTCCTGATCTGCCAGTTCTTTCCTCCATCCTGGGCAGAGGGCTGCAGGCAGTCCAAATCTGCGCCCGGGTGCTGGCTTAGGCTGCTGTTGTGCTGGGCTGGCTCCACACTCTTATCACGCTGCTTGCAAGCCTGCGTGGGCCAGACGAGGCAGCCGGAGAAGATGCACCCAGGAGCCATCTGTTCCCAGCCCTTGGACCAGATGGTCTGCAAGGACACCCGGGGGTGGAGGGGGGAGGGAATACATTTACTGAGCACCCAGCGTCTTCCGGAGTCTCTCTATCGCCCTATAAGCCTGGTAGGGCCATTGTGATCATACGGACCAGGAACATGAGGCCCAGAGGGGTCGAGTCGCTGGTGAAGGTCACACAGCCAGGAAGTGGTGGGGTGGGATTTGAACCCAGGGCTTCCTGATGCTTAGCTTGTGTCCTTTCCACCAGGCTGCTGAGGTTCGCCATCGTCTGGCTGAATGTGGCAGCAGTGACTTATGGGAAATATCCTTAAATAGGGAGTGACTCATGCAGGAGTGAGCCAGCTCCTCTCACGGTGCCTGATGACCCCCAGGTCCCAGGATGTCCTTGGGCTTTTGCACGCTAGTGTGGACTGCTTCCTGCAGTGATGTTGGACAGCCCGGACGGGAGGTTTGGGCTGGAGGGCACCCTGTGTGTATCACGGGATACCCATTGCTCATATAAACTTTCCTAATAAAATCAGCAGAAGACAGAGAAGCCAGAGTCACTTTTGAGAGATGACGCTGATCATATTAAGGTTGATCAGGCGGGTGTGTGTGCTGAATTAGTCCTGCCAGGCGGCTGCTAGGTGGGCTGGCCGGGATCCTCACCAGAGCAGAGCTGAGGGGAGAGGGAAGGGGCCTCATCTCTCCTGGAAGTTTAAAAATTTGGGGCCCCTGCAGGGCTTTGTTCTCCATGATGCTGAGAGTGGGAAACAGGGTTTCCCACAAAGTGTGGGACTGGGTGTGGATGGTGGTAAGCCGGCAGGGAGGCAGTCAAGCACGTGATTCAGGACATGGGCTTTGGAGCCCAGCAGACTCAAGGTCAGGTCCTCCGCGTGGCCCTGGGCAAGTCATGCAAGTCCTCTGAGCCTCGGTTTCCATGGCTGTGATAGGAAAAATACAAGTGTCTTCCTTCGGCGAATTCTGGGGACCCAGAACTCCTTACGGAGAGCGCTGGGCTCCGCCTCGCAGCCCGCAGCCACTCCATACGTTCAAAGTCCAATTCCCATAGTCCATAGTCTCTCATGTTTCATTCCCCCTTCTGATTACCCCCCCCTTCTTTACCCCTTAGACCGGTGATGGGTAGTAAGGAGGGCATGTATTGCATGGTGCACTGGGTGTTATATGCAACTAATGAAGCATCGAACTTTACATCGGAATCCGGGGATGTACTGTATGGTGACTAACATAATATAATAAAAAATCATTTAAATAAATAAATAAATAAATAAATAAAGTCACTAAAAAAAAAAAGTCCAATTCCTCTTACTGGCTGTGTGGCCCAGGGTTAGTTGCTTAAGCACTCTGTGCGTAGGTTTCTTCATATGTAGAACAGGGACGACAAAAGGGTTCTCATGCCTTCCCTCCACACCCACCCTGCAAGCTTAAATGATTTAATTCATACAGAACACTCGGTGAGTCCCTGGGACACAGAAAGTGCTGTTTGTCTTGGTGGCCCCCATTATCGCCATACTAGCAGCAGTATCACCGTGTTCTTTCCCCAGCCCCCCGCGCCATGCCATTCATGGTGCGCACCAGGGCCCCAGGGCCTTGAAACTAAACGGAACTGAATGGTCAGCAGAGCGTTGCGATCATGGCTTGGCGGCCCCAGGGGCTGAAGCAGGTGGCTGAGGGCAGTTTTTGCTTCCCCTTGAGAGTTCTGGAGTGTCCAATAGGTTGGTCCCGAGCCCAGGCCTCTGCCCACTCGCCCAGCTTCCTGCCAAGAGGACGCAGGAGCTGATGCTCCCCTCTGGGCAGGAGAATCCTCTGCAGCCCGAGGCCCGGAGGGGAGCGTGGGCCTTCTGCTGGTGGGGCAGATGGCGGGGAGTGGCAGCCCAGGTGCTGGGAACGGACACGGGAGATGGCACGCTGGACAGGCTGGTGGCCTCCTCACCCTGGGGCCACCCAAGCCGCCGGCAGTTTCCTTGCATGCTACGATGCCACATGTCACAGCTTTCTGAGTCACATGAGAATGTGACAGCCTGAGCTCAGCAGCTCAAGGAACAGGGCGGATCGGAGAGTGAGGTGGTCGTCTTGGCCAACTGGCTTTTCCCACCCACAGTCAGAGTTTGACTCAGATCGGCCGTGTGCTGGGTTTGACCCAGGTGGCTGGGTGGCTTCTGCCGTGGCCTGTGAGACATGGGAGAGGGGAGGAGCCACTGCCCAGCAGGTGTTTAGTTCCCAGGGCAGGGCTGGAGGAGGGTCCTGAGCTGCTGGGGAAGATTCGAGACGCGGGTGCTGGGTCCTTGTGCAGAGATACACGGTGCCTGGTGGAGCCGTCAGCTCACATGCGTGTGGGGGCCATCCCCTCGCTTCCACAACACCACCCCTTTGTTTCTTACCCGGTTTACCCCCGAGGTCCCTCTGCTCCTCGCGGGGATGGCCACTAGGGCCGCGGAGGCCCAGGCTGAGGAACGGAGGTCTAGGCGAGGGTGAGGAGCACGGACATGGGTGTGCTGAGTGGTAACCCAGCTGCAGAGGGTGGTGATGTCTGTGTGGCAGCGGGTGCAAGCCTGGGGGGCTCTCAGGAGGAGGTCACAGCAGAGCACAGGCCGGACAGAGGGCAAGGGTGCATGGGGAGACTGCAGGCTATCCAGTAAGGCTGACTGTAAAACAGGGTGGGAGTTGGGGGCTGCGGGTTTGTGGAGGCCTGTGGGGCTGGCTGAGGAGGCTGGATTTTCCCTGGGGCTGGTAGGGTTGGGAAGAGCTTTGAGCTGAGGAGGGAGAGACCAGAGCTGGGTTGAGAAGGGCCACTGTGACATCAGTGAGGATAGGGGCTTTGGCCAATGCTGTCAGGCCTCTGCCATGTTCTCTCTGAGCCCCGTACTTTTGTGCATAAGGACCCCCAAAGTACTTTCTTTCCCAAGAGCCTGCACCTGGGTCTTCCTCAGGCTGCTGGAGCTCCCCTTGCCTGTGCCCTGGGGGGCTTGATGTTCCTGGGCATCCGTGTCCTCTGAGGGGCAGTAGTGACTGGCAGGTGTCATGGTAAAAACACCCTGGCCCCTTGCTCCTGATAGGGACGCCCTGGGGATGACCTACACTGTCCCCAGAGTTCCCCTCGGGCTGAGCCAGGTGGTCCTCTGTGCGCCTTTTCTTGGCCTCACTGCCCTCTTGGCCTCCTTTCTGTCCTGACCCCGACTCCCCACACTCTTCCCAGTTTTTCCTGGGAACATGCACGAATCACTTCTGCTCAGAACCTTGCCTTGGAGTCTACTTCTGGACCCAACCTAAGACAGGGCAGCGAAGAAGCCGGGCTGTCACTCAAAAGGACATTCAGGGGAAATACGATGAGATAGGACCCAGTCAGTGGCTGTCAGTTCAGCCAGGAGGCTCGGAGGCTAAGGCAGATGGGGAGGGCGGTGCTGAGGCCCTAGCAGAACTGGAGTCTGAAAGTCAGCACTGTGGACAGCGCCAGATTGGGGGGGAGAGGGAGGGCACCTGGGTTCTTTACCTTGGGTCTCTCCATTGGCTGGGCCTTGGGGACCATAGTGGGGTTTAAGAACCTGGGCATTTTACATCATTGCCACTGCTGAAAACCATCCCGTGATCAGTGCCATCCTGCCCAGGGGCTTGGGCCTCCCTTACTGTTCCCTCCACACCCACCCTGCAAATCCTTGGCCCCAGGGTACAGGATCAGCTAGGGCTTTGCATTTCCCTGTTTCTGCTTCTCCTGTGCATGGGATTAGAATTCTGCCTTGAGCTTGCCAAGACATAGGACTGATTGTTCAGGCACGAGTCTCTGAAGGTAGATAGATACCTTTCCCCCAGGACTTCCCAGGAAATGAATCTGTGAAGCATCTGTTCACCGGTCCACCAATCCACCCACCCAGCATGGATTGCTTTGCATTCATTTGTTGACCCCATGCTAGGCCCTGAGGACCTAGGAACGGCTCGGTCCCCAGGGTCATGCCTTGGGGAAGTGGTTGTGGAGGGGGAGACAGTTGGACAAAGAGACAGCTATGTTGTGTGTCATTTTGTTGAGTCCTGGGAGGGAGGGCGCCACAGGGACTGTGAGACCTCTGTGTGGTGATGGAGGGATGGGGAACGTGTCAGTGTTCCTTGAGCTGGTCTTAAGAGCTTAGCAGAGTTTTCCAGGCAGTGAAGTGAAAGCAGAGGGCAGGCTAGGTGGAGGCGTTGGCCCCTGAAGAATGTGAAATAGCGTGGTGTGCAGGAAGAATGGTAAATAGCAACGTGTGGGTTAAGCTTAAGCTGGCTAAGCTGGGGCTGAAAGTGTGGATTTGGTCAGCAAGGACTCACGGACGTGTGCCAGTGCATTTGGACTTGACCCTGAAGATGTAGCCGTCCAACACAGGTACTTGAGCCGGAGTGTGGAGATGAGGCAGGGGAGCCCGGAGGCAGGAGAACGTGGGGAGACTTGCAGACTTTCCAGGGGAAGGGAGAGGGCTGGTCCCAGGGTCTGGCCTGAGGCTGTGACCAGAAGCATCTGTCAGCCCAGATCACGCCTCCCTAATGTAGAAGAAAATGACATGGAAGATACTTGTCATCTGTGCTCTCCTGCGATGGAAATGAACTATTTTGAACCATGCCAAAGTTAGACTTCTAATTTTCTTCTTCATCTGCGTCTCATTTAGAGCACTAGAAACTGGGAAAGCGGCACAGTGAGAACGTCGTGCCGTAAATCAGAGCACGTCACAAGCTGTAGAGCGAGTCATCTCTGCACGAGCGCACAGCCTGCATTTATAATAAATCTAATTCTTTATCTTCCTGGGCTTCAGACTAGAGTAGTTAGTAATTCCTGCTGATGCTGGGAATCCAGCGCTGACGCAGGGTTAATGCAAAGCAAGTTTATTTGAACTGCTTTTGCCGTTGCTAATGGATGTCACCATGGGCTCCTCTGCCTGGTTGTAGAAGGGAAACATCCCATTTATTTTGTTCTTGCCTTTTCCATAAATAGGGGTGGCAATCGTAACAAACATGTACTGAGTTCTTCCCACATCCCCCCGGTGCTGCTGAGGGATTCAGCACGAAAGGATCCTCTGTCCAGATGTCGTCTGCTCTGTGTGTTCCGAGGTCCTGGGACTGATCTTGTCGCTGGCTTTGCCCTGTGCCCACGCTGTGCCAGGTTTCTACCCCCTAAACCATAGTGGGTCAGGGACCGCCTCTGCACAGTGCGTGTTATTATTAGCTTAGTGTTTTTCTGTAAAAACTGGCCCTCTACCATAAATGGAAAACCAGCAAATCAGGCCGAAAGTAAAAAGTAACTGTAGAGACGAGTGTGAGTGTCTTTGCTCGAGCAGGAAGCATATATCCCTGGGAAACCTCTGCACTGGGAGAATCGCATGCTGACCCCAGGCTGCTGGGCAGAATGAGGCCAGCGCAGAGCCCCGGAAACTTATGCAGCCTTGAACCGGAACACTAAGAAAGGTAGTAACAATCCTCTAAAAATCGAGCACAGTGATAAAAAACATGTTAGGGGCACCTGGGTGGCTCAGTCGGTGAAGCGTCTGCCTTCGGCTCAGGCTCTCTCTCTCTGTGTCGAATAAATAAATAAAATAAATAAATAAAAATCTTTGTAAAAATACCTGTTAAATTCGTAATAAACATTGGAGCAATTATATAATTTTCTTTCTTTTTTTTAAAAGATTTTATTTATTTATTTGACAGAGACAGCCAGCGAGAGAGGGAACACAAGCAGGGGGAGTGGGAGAGGAAGAAGCAGGCTCATAGCGGAGGAGCCTGATGTGGGGCTCGATCCCATAACTCCGGGATCACGCCCTGAGCTGAAGGCAGACGCTTAAGGACTGCGCTACCCAGGCGCCCCTAATTATATAATTTTCTCCTGTAAAACAAGGAGGAGGTTGTCTGATGTATTTAGTGGAGACAAGTCCCAAATACAGAAGAGAGACTTGCCCACCAAACCCTCGCGGACTGAGCCAAGAGGAGGGAGCAGGCGAGCAAATGGGCACGGTTTTCTGTGCTGTCTTCCTTGGCGGCCTGCTGCGTTGAGCTGTTCGTGGTTTTTGTGTTCACTGCTTCCACTGGCTGGCAGAAAACATTCACACACCGAGAAACATCGTGCCTGTGCCAACCCGACTTTTCCGTTCTCCTGACATCATTCTCCCACTTGCGAGTCACACATGACCCACTTTGCTTTGCAGCAGCACTGACTGTGGGGTGGCAGGCGGTGTCGTTCCGTGCGGGCTAGGGATGCTGTGGCAGGGCTGGGACCAGGATGGTTTGTCCAGGCGCCTGGGATGAGAAAGGACGGGAAGGAGAGGTTTCGTGAGGACTCTGGTTTCAGTGCACTCTTATGTGCCTTCCAGAAGATCTGGCAAAACGGCAGTCAAGCCAGCAGTGCTGCTTGGGGATTGGTCCAGACCGAAAGGAGGGAAACGAGCTGAAATATCGCTATCCCCTCTCTCACAAGGGTCCGTAGTTCCGTTCCAGGAGGAAACCTGTGGAGGCAGGAGTTGGCAGCTCACTTCTGCAGGTGTGGTAGGTGCTTTATCTAAGCGCAGGGTGTTGTGAGGATTGGATGACCTAGCGTATGGAGGGACAGACAGCAGAGGAGGCCGTGGCATCGAGGGCATCGAGGTGGCAGAGACTTGCTTGTGCCACGGAGAGCCACCGCTTGTCGCTTCTGCAGGAAGCTGCTGTGCCTGCCTTTGTGCACCAAGTTCCTGGGCGTGTTTCTGAGTCCTTGACAAGAACATCTCCATAAACACAGGAGACAGATGGCAAGAGACACGACTCCTTCCGCTGTCCCTCTGCCTCGGTGGAGTTCAGCTTTGAAGATGGGGCCCTCGTGGGTTTATAATGACGGAGTCCTGGATGGAGGGACGTTGATGAGAGCTCTGTTCCCGGCGTCCCTGGCTCCGGTCAAGCCAAGCTCCTCCCCGGGCTCGCGTTCCCCATCTTTAAAAGGAAGGGGTTGCGCCAGATGGCCACAAGACGCCTTTCCAGCCCTCGCGTCTCAGATCCCCCTGTTGCCAGCAGGACAGAAGGATGGCTTAAGCCAGAGATGAGATTTCCTTTTGAGTGATTCCAGTCATGTCTCTTGACGGCCACGTTCACCCAGCACTTTAGCAGCTTTTTGAGGAAATGGAGCCAGAGGCATGTCCTTCACGTTGGTGACCAGTACAGCTGGCTGCCCCAGGAAGCCAGGCAGGTCAGGCAGTGAGCAAAGTACGGCATGTGTCAGGAGACACAGTGCGGTGCGATGCCGGGAGTGGCAGAGGGACGCTCCATGCAGGTGTCAGGGAGGGGTGGGGACCGCCGTGTGCTGGCAAGTGTAGCCCTGGGGGACTCTAGAGTGGCCAGCTCTTACAATTTCTGGGAAGAAATCAGAAATTCAGGTTTGCGTGTCAAATCTTGCAAATTTCTAACTGTTCACTGAGATATTTTCAAACGTCACGTGGGCCAAAGTGCCTGTGTGGGGTCGGCTTTCCCGAGGACAGCTGTGACCTCTGCATTCTAGTCCACATGAAGGCTCAGTAAATGATGGCCCACGGGCCACGCCTGGACTGTCTCCCGTTCTCGTAGATGGAGTTGGGGTGGAATGCAGCCATTGGGATCTTGTATAGACGGCGGCTCAGGAAGGTGAGTCGTGGTCAGTGAGAACCAGCCGGAGTCCGTATGGAATTACTCTAAAAACCAGGAGAGTAGGAGGTGAAGAATGTACATGAGAAACAAGTTGCCACAAAGCCGAGGACAGTCTCAGCTGTACACAATGTCTTGGTTGAGGGAGAGGCACGCAAGGCGGTCACACCTGTAAGACAGAAGTGCCGTGTAGGGGTGCAAGCACTCAGGAGAGGGGGCAACATGGCAGAGCCCCCTGAAACAGATGGACTGAAAAATACACTCTTCTGAGAGGTGAAGTCCACCATGGAATTATCACAGCGGGAAGTACAGAGACACTGGGAGATCTGGAGAGTGCGGCTGGGAAGAGCCAAGCAGATTCATATAAATCCAAGAGGATGAAGCAGGTGACACAGGAGACAGAGGGGATCCAGCATACACGTAACTGGGGTTCCTGGAGATGGGAATGGAAGTGATTAAGTAAACCAGTATTTCAGGAAACTTCCAAATGTGGAGCGTTTGAATTTGTGGATAGAAAGGGAGTGTAGTGAGTGAGGAAGAGGAAAAACACACTCGGGAGAATTACAAGGGAGGATGAGGTCACATTTTTGTCTGTCATAGACACAAGGACCAAATGGCCAATGACGTGCGTGCTGGCGAGGGCGCAGGGGAAATGGGAACACAGGGAGCGATCACAGGACTGGACTCAGGGAGCCCACTGCTAACCACTGTCTACTAAAGACGCTCGCACAAGTGAGGAATGACACGGGTCCGTGAGATGCATTGAGCCGTTGTTGCCAATGCCAAAGGGTAGAAGGAACTGATGGCCACCCGTGGGGACTGGCCAGATGAACTATCCCAGAGTCTCGTAACGCTTGGTGATGGAAAGTGTGAGGCAGCCCGAAGCACCCTGTGGTGGGCTGATGTCTACGATGTTTTAGGTGAAATGGCAAGGTGCAGAGTAGTGGGCGATCTGGGACACCGTGGATGATGAAAGTGGGATATGTCGTCATTGCTGTCCGTGTGATATTTCTGGCAGGGCGATGCACTTGACAGTGCTCACATGGTCGCCACCAGGCAGGAGAGTGGGTGGGGAGGGAGAAGCACATTGGGGAGACTCATTGCCACTGTTGGCTTTGTTGCATGACCAGAGGCTGCCCAGCTTAGAAAGGTGGTGGCCATAAGCTCTGGAGAGCGGGTCCACATGCTGGCTGGGCCACCTACCCTCTGTGTGACCTTGGGCATGTTACTTCCCCTCTGTGGTCTCAGCTGTGTATGGTGGAGTCAAGGATAGTACCTACCTGCTATGGTCTTAATGTTTGTGTCCCCCCAAATGCATATATGGGGTCCTAACCCCAAGGAGGTGATATTAGGAGGTGGAGTCTTTTGGGAGATGATGAGGTCATGCAGAAAGAGACCCCAGACAGCTAGCTTGTCTCTTCTGCCACATGGAGTCCTAGTAAAAAGACAGCTGAGGATAGGGTTCCTCATTGCGCAACGAATCTGCCAGTGCCCTGGCCTTGGACTCCCCAGCCTCTAGAATGTGAGAATAATTATTGCTCCTAAGCCCCCCGATCTATGGTATTTTGTTACAGCAGCTGGAATGGGCTGGGACACTACTGTGTAGGGTTGTTGAGGATTAAGGGACTTAATTCAAGTGTAGGGATTAGGCAGAACCATAATACAGGAAAGTTAGCTATTATGATTATTGTGTCCATGGTGGAATCCAAGGCCCAGATTCGGAGCCTGTGCGCCTCTCGGCCCGGCAACCGATCAGCCACAGCCAGGAAGTCTGGAGCCGGGCGCTGAGGAGGGACAACCAGCGCGGCCTGGGCATCAGGGCGCCCTGCGCGGGGGTCACCATCCCGCTGGGTCTCAAGAGTGGACGGGGAAATGAGGCGGTCCCGTTTACACCCCCCAGATGTGCCGAACTCAAACGGCACTAGCGGCAGGCGTAGGGCGGGTGGAGAAGCGGAGATGTGCGTGCACGGCCGTCGGAAGCATAAATGAGAACAACCGCCTGGACGGGGATCTGCCAACATGGAGACACAGCCCCCAGTCCAGCTGTCCCCTTCCCAGGGAGGTGGGACAGAAGACTCTTGTGGTTCTGCACAAACGAAAACCATTCACCCATATTCTCCAATCCTGAAGCTCCAAAAACCGGAAGATTTTTTGTAACCTGCTTGGCCCCAAACCTGACTTCAGTTGATGTCTAGGGTTGATTGAGAGTCTTTATTTATCCCTTGAGCATGAGTTTTCATATGTTTTGCTGCAGAAATGGAAACATTCAGTTTGGGGCACTGGCCCAGATCCTCGTGCCGGGATACGCCGTGTGTGGAAGGCAGGGTGGGGACTCCTCTGACTTACGCGCACTCCCCTGCCGCTGCGGGAGTCTGGGTCAGAGTGGGCAAGCATTCAGGGGAGCTGGAGGCCAGGTTGGGGGCCTGGATGGTGGGGAGAGCGGAGAGCAGGTGTCTGGAGATGTGTCCGTGGACCCTGGTCCAGCCTCCACCCCAAGTCCACACAGCTGGAATGCGTCCGAGGTAGGCTTGAGATCTTGAGAACCCAGGCTCTCGGGGGTGGGGGAGCTTCCCCAGAAGCTGACCCCGAGACCAGACAGGAGTGCTAGTGATTTCAGGTGAAAGTAGTTTCTGGCCTGATCCTGGTGGATTGTTGTCACCCAGGGTAAGGCAGACAGTACGGCTATGGGCCTGGGCCGGGGGGTGGTCATCACCATGGCCAGGCACTCCCCACTCTCTCTGGGGTAGGAAAGCAGCTCTAGGAGCAGGAGGGCACCTTCCTTCCCGAGAGTTCTGGGTGCAGATGGGCAGAAGCTTGTACACAGAGAAGCCGGGGGGATGGGAGGAGTTTGGAAATGGGGAACAGGGGATGGGTGGAAAACAGCGTCCCTGGTGCAGGCTTGGCGCTCAGTCCCCGCTAGGACACAGACTGGGGAAGGGCAGACTTACAAAGGAACCGGGGCGCGGTGGGCTGACCTCGGGGTCCTGCTGGCTTCTGGCGGCCTGCCGTTGTCTCTGGCGGGCTGTCCTTGCTGCAGAGGCCCTTGGAAGCCCTGGGGCCCTGGCTTATTTTGTCCCGGGAGGAGGGCCTCACCCCATCACAGGCTGACGATCACGTTGGGAAGCGGCTCATGCTCATGCTCACTCATGAGAGCCTGTGACCGAGCTTTTCGTCTTGTGAGCTGGTCAGTATCTTGGTAGCAGTTTGAGCTCGGCCACAGTTTGAGTATTTTCCCCGTGGCCATGGCCAGATGCTACAGTCGAGCTCCTCCCTTGGTGGTTCAGCCGCTGTCTTAGGTGGGCTCACTTTGAGATTATGAGTGCTTGGCATGACTGTGGATCTCTGGCTGTGGGCCTTACCTCACATGGACTCTGATGCCAGTTTTTCCCAGCACCCTGTGGTGGCAGGGTCTTGTCACTTAGGGGAGTCCCCTTTGTCTTCACAAGGCACTAGAAGCGGGGCAGAGAAAGCACAGATTTTGGAGCCAGACCACTGGGGCAGGCTGTGTGACCTCAGGCAGCTCGCTAGACCTCTCTGGGCCTTGCCTTCTGGGAAATCTGAATGATTATCATGGACCTCCCAGGCTTTCAAGGGAGATCAAGGGAGACCATGAAGGTGTCAGCCATTAAGGGTCTAGTTATGGCGGACTCATTGATATTGGTGCTGGGGAAAATGCAGCTCATTGTGGGGAAGGAAATGGATTCACGTGGCCACTTCTTAAGTGGAAGTGCACATCCCAGCTTTGGTCTGGGCCCAGTTGGGAAGGGATAGGATCCACCAGGATCATATGAGCAGCATCCCTAGCCTAGGCGACCGGGGCACAAGGTGGGGGTCAGGCCCCTGAAGACAGGATGTGTGACCTTGGGCAAGGCCATTGGCCCCTCTGGGCCTGTGCCCTCGTTACCCCCTCTCTGCACCGACCAGTTGAATCAGGCCATCCCCAGTGAGGACCCCCTCATCCTCAGACCTCTGGAAGCTTCCTGGGAGCCAGCCTGCGCTCCTGGATCCTTTCTTCTTGGACGTGACTGGACATTCGTTTATCCCCTGACCGCAAACTGTTCCATCAAGAATTGATGTCCATGGTGTTAGCATTACAATAAAGCTTCAAGGAGCTGGCTAAACGCTAGGAGACAGGTCATAAATTCTGCTTTTCATCCCTGTCAGAGCTTTCTCACTACAGACAAGGGGACGCAAGACAGCAGCACCGTATATTCTGCGGCGGGCTTAATCTGGAGCAACGGCCAGGACCGCGGGGGCCCCGGCGCTGTTCGTGACCATGGACGGGGATGTCATTCTGATTGACGGCGCTGGAATTAATTCTCTCATACCTGACTGCTCGCGTTTGGGTTTCCCTTTAATATCTGTGGTTGATTTCTTTCCTGGTTTCCTTCCTTCTAGTCTTAAATTAAAACATAGCCTAGCGAGGCTTGGGGCCTTCCTCATTTTATTTATTTATTTACCACGTAAGAGGGCCTGAGATTTATGGTTAATTGACTATCGATTATCTGATTTGAGCCACACGTTAATTTTTTTTTTTAAGGGATGTGAAAATAAGCTTAGAAATGAAAATAAAAGGGGCGCCTGGGTGGCTCAGTCGTTAAGCATCTGCCTTCCGCTCAGGGTGTGATCCCGGCGTTATGGGATCGAGCCCCACATCAGGCTCCTCCGCTGTGAGCCTGCTTCTTCCTCTCCCACTCCCCCTGCTTGTGTTCCCTCTCTCGCTGGCTGTCTCTATCTCTGTCGAATAAATAAATAAAATCTTTAAAAAAAAAAAAGAAATGAAAATAAAAGATGGCGGCATTTAAGTTAGAAGAACGCAAGGTCACGGTCAGAATTCGCACCGCGTCTGCCTGGTCTGTGGGCTTTAGAACCGGCATGGCAACGACAGCCCACCGGCCAGACCCAGCCCACTGCCTGTTTTATAACTGCAGTTTTATGGGGACGCAGCCACACCTCTCATTTACAGATGGCGTGTGTCTGCCTCTGCACAGTCACGGCAGAGGCCGTGTGGCCAACAGACTCTCTCCATGTTGACTCTCCGGCCCTTTTTTTACAAAGAGTTTGCCAGCTGTGATGGTTCTTTGTCAGCTTGTCTGGGCTGTGGTGCCCAGACGTCCTACATTATTCTAGGTGTTCCTGGGACGGCATTCTTAGACGTGATTAACATTGCAATCAGTAGACATTGAGTTAAGCAGATTACCTTTTATGATATGGTGGGCCTTGTCTAATTCGTTGATGGCCAAAATAGCATGAAGGCTGACATCCTTTGGGCGTGGGGGAATTCTGCCAGAAGACAGCCTTCAGACTCACACTGCAACATGACCTCTTCCTGAGTCTTTAGGCTGCTGGCCAACCCTGCAGCTTTTGGACTTCTCAGCCTCCATAATCACATGAGCCAATTCCTTATTAGATTTCTTTCTCTATATAAACATCCTGTTGGTTTTGTTTTCCCTGACTCATAAGCCAGCCCTTGGGATAGAGGGAAGCGTGTGGCTCAGGGTCAGACCACCTGTAGTGAAAGACTGTGCATATCCTGGGAGTCAGGCAGACCTGGGTTTGAATCCTAGCTCTGCCCCTTCCTGGTTGGGACTTGGGGCTGATCCCTTACCTTTCAGGGCTCTGGTTCTGTTCCTGGAGATTGCAGCCATCTGCTGCCCACTTCGCAGGGCCCTTGTTCATGACTGAGACAGTTAACAAGGGGCCTGGTGCCTGTTCCGGTCGCTGTCAGTGTTATCACCATAAATGAGTTGCCTGGCTTATTCATCAGTCTCTTGTGAATTTGGTTCAGAGGAGTCAGCTGTCCAGGCCTGCTAAAACTCCAGCTGGCCCTGACAAGAGGTGGTTTTCTTTTCTTTTCTTTTCTTTTCTTTTCTTTTCTTTTCTTTTCTTTTCTTTTCTTTTTTTAAAGATTTTATTTATTTATTTGACAGAGAGAGACAGCCAGCAAGAGAGGGAACACAAGCAGGGGGAGTGGGAAAGGAAGAAGCAGGCTCCCAGTGGAGAAGCCTGATGCGGGGCTCGATCCCAGAACGCTGGGATCACGCCCTGAGCTGAAGGCAGATGCTTAACGACTGAGCCACCCAGGCGCCCCAAGAGGTGGTTTCTGAGCCAGAAAAATGGAGGCCCTGACCTTTGATGGTAGAGCCACAGGTGGCTTTGTGACATTGGTTTCCTCCCTGTCCCCCATCCTCCTCCACAGAACCAAGTAAGCCCCTGGCTCAGGAGCTGGACACTGGGATGGTGTCACTTGACATCAGCTCCTGCAAACGTGGCTGGAAGATGGGAGCCTCAGGCCAGCCGTGCCCTGACTTCTTGCTATGAGTGAGTCTTGTAGAAAGGTGTCTGTCCAGGCAGCTGCTAGAGGGTATCAGGCACAGCCACGATGATAAGAACCAGAGGCGAACAGAGGCCATGAAGGTCTCCTCCCAGGAGACCCTTCCAGCCTTCTCTTCCAGATACCCGCTGGCCAGCCTGGCTGTGGACTCGCTGCAGGAGAGATGGGATGAACTCGTGGCAGGTGCACGAAGAGGATGATTCAGGAGGTGCCGCCTTGCTGGATAGCCTGGGAGGTGCAGGTGCTGGCATGGCGCTGTCCTTTCAAATTGCAAACCGCCGCTGCTCCTCACCTGGTCTGCTTGGTGGCTTGTTTCCTCATTTGCAAAGCAGGGGCACTGGTGCCCACTCTGCGGCAGGAGAGGGACTAGGATCATGGGTGACCCTGGCCTAGGAGCCTCCTTCCCAGCGTCCTGCCTGTGCTGTGCCCGTGTAGGTTGGGCACCCGAAGCCACTCCCTCTATACCTGTCAGGCCTGTGAGATGGTACCCTTCTCTGGTTTCAGCTGCTTATGGGGCTTTCGTGGCCGCTCCCACGGGGGGCTCACCATCAGGCAGGAGATGCGCAAACAGCACATCACTGGCCAGTGGCCGTGAGAGGTGAGGGTGGCAGAGAAGGGGGTGGCTGTCATCCCTGGGGGTGTGGGCAGGCTTCATGAGGAGGGAAAGGAGGGGCATGGCCCTATAGGCCAGGCCGGGGGCCGGCTGTGTGAAGCCCAGAGGCATGGTGGGGAAGCTGCTCCCATTTCTGTCTGCCTGGACCTGAGCACGGGAGAAGGGGCGAGGAGCCTGGGATGCTGGCTGGACGGCCTCCTGGGAAGGCCCCAGGGTGGGAGCCCCTGGCCTGGTTGCAAACGGCAACACTCAGGAGGATGTGGTTGTTGAGTGAGTCGGAAGGAATTGTCCAGGATTTCCTGGTCTCCATTTGAGCACCGAGGTACTGAGTGAAGAGTCCTTGTTCTCCCGCTCAGGTCTTTTATTCATTCCACAAACATGTATGGAGTACCCGCTGTATGCCAGACCTGTTCTAGGCACTGGGGATGCAGCGGGGCCTGACAGGCCCCTCCTGGCCCTCCAAGCCCCAGGGGTGCAGAGCAGTTAGTAGGGGTCAACTCAGCTGGGCCCAACTCAGTTTGGGTCCCATTAGCAAAGAGGGACTGGGCCAAAGAGGAGACTGGGGCAGGGGGGCGGGGGGCGGGGGGGGAGAAGGCAGGCTTGTCTCAGAGCTGAGTGTGAATCCTGCTGTGCCATTTGACTACCCGATGACCTCGGGCAGCTGACCGACCTCTTGGGGCTTGTTTCTCTTTCTATAAAAGGAGGCTGAACTTGATTTCTTGAGGGCCCCGGCCAGCACCCACCCTCCACGATGCCGTTCCTGCTCTGCTCTAGAGTGGTCTGGTCTGTCTTCTGACGCCGCTGTTGGGAGTGCTTTGGAATGCTGGCAGGGTACACAGAATGAAGTGGGGCTGCTGCAGGCTTCGTGGGGCTGACGCTGTCCTTGCTCCTGAAGCATAAAGACCACGTGGTCGTGCAGGTGGGATTACCTGTAGCAAACACACATCTCCCTGGGCAGACGGAGCCGGCCACTCCCCAGGCTGGTCCCAAACCCCGTCTCGTTTCTCTCCCTCCCCAGGCCTCAGCCGGGGGCCCAGCGCACGGTAGGCATGCAGGAGGAGCCTGCAGAAACACACGTGTGAATGGAAGGGCTCCTACTGTCGGGAGTGTTGAGCAGCTGACTGTGCAAATAGGCCGCCTCTCCCCTCCGCAAGGAGCTTGGCAGGTGAGGGCTGCAGGCTGCTGGCCGCTGTCTGCTCCCAGGAGCTGCTTCCTGACACTCCCAGGCCGGGCAGAGAGACCCAGTGGGTCCCCGGGACTGAGTGTGCCAGGGAAGGAAGTGATTGGTCATGGCCCCACGGGCACCATAGCAACGGCTGGGTGCCTCCTGGCTCCTTGGATTGGCTGTGTGGCTCCGAGCCGGTCTCTGGGAGGTGGCCCGCCCCACCCCACCCTTGCTGCAGAGCCCCCCAGGCCCACTCAAGTGTTGATTCTGGGACCCTGTTCTCCCTGCACGTGGATTGGCCCCCGCAGATGCCACTCCCACTGTCTCTGTCAGCTCGGGCTGCCCTGACCAAGTACCGTAGCCTGGCGGGCTTGAGCAGCGAACACTGATTTCTCACCATGTTGGAGGCTGGAAATCCATAGTCAAGGTGCCAGCCAGTTTGGCTCTTGGGGAGGGCTCTCTTCCTGGCTTGCACTCGGCTGCGGCGTTCTTGCGGCCTGCTCACAGGATGCAGAGAGAAGCCTGCAAGAGTGCTAATCCCTCTGAGGGCTCCACCCTGGTCACCTGCTTCCCTCCCAGAGGCCCCACCTCCAAATACCATCCCATTGGAGTGGTTAGGGCCTCAACATGTGAATTCTGGGGAGATACCAACATCCAGTCCACGGCCCCCAGGATCTGATGCTGGAGTGGCTGTGCTGCTCTGCGGGAGACGGGCAGGGACAAGCTTTTCTCGGGGTTCCTGTGTGAGCCGAGCAGGAAATTGCAGCCGCTTGGGCTGCCCGGGGCTCTGTTCCTGCTGAAAGGCAGGGGTTTTTGCATTTGCTCCGAAACCAAAAGCCGCAGGTGCATACACTGGGGCAGGCGGCAGAGGTGAACACGCGGGGCTCCTAAGCACGTTCTGGATGCTTGTGGGGAGGGTGTGGCTGAACTTCTGCCCTGGGCGCAGGGCCTCGGAGGGGCCAGCGGGGAAGAGCTCACTAGGGTTGGGGAGGGCAGGCTGCAGGGGAGTGGAGCGGCCTGCTATAGGGACCCGGCAGAGAAGGAAGGCCCTTGACCCCGCCTCTGCCTTAGGGCACGGAGCCCTGCCACATTCTGCCAACGCTGTCTCTAGAGCCTTCCGGGTCCCAGGCTAGTGCTAAATTCTTCACCTATTTTCACTTAAGTCTTCCCCAGGACAATCCTGGAGCTGGAGACTTGTATCCCCAAGTCCCAGAGGAAGAAATGGGCACAGAGAGGCCAGCTAGGCAGCTAGGCAGTGCTGGAGTCAGGATTTGAACCCACAAAGCCTGGCTCTGAGGTCTTCGGGTTGGCCATGCGTGAGTGAAGAAGTAGACTCTCTGAGGTGAGGTCATTGTCCCGCGTCTTGTGGGAGGGGTGGCAGCCGGCAGCCTCACTGCCCCACCCGCCTCTGCCACAGAGCTCTGCTCACAGGGCACAGTGCCGTCCCTGAGCCCTTGCACAACCAGCTCCCCTGCCTACAGTGTCCTTCATCTCCCAGTGTCAGACCCACCAACAGTCCAGCCCCATACACAGGCCTGCTTTGAGGAGGCCTTTCCTGGGCTCCCCTACGTACCCCTCACCGACTCTGTTTGCCTGTTTGGTGTCCGTCTCCCCACTGGAATGAAGTTTCTTAAGGACACTTGTTTCTTGCTTACTAAACTGCCCCTCCCCATGGATAGCACAGGGCCTGGCACGCAGTAGGGCTCTGAATACTGGTTGCAGGAATGAGCCAGTGCGTGTGTATGCACTGCAGCCCCTCGCATGCAGGGCCCGGCCTAGGGAGGAAGGGAATGTCTGCAGGCCCTGGGACAGGATGTGAAGCCATGTTGCCGGTCGTCCCCTGGCTGAGACCAGCAGTGGGCACTCAGTCAGTGCTGGTTATTATTCTTTTGAAACTTCGGCAAAGCAGGTGTGACATTTATTGAGGTTTTGCTATGTGCTGGAGCCTTTACATGTGTTACTGTTAGGGGCTGACCTGTGTGTCCCCCCAGATTCATACGCTGGGTCCTCGCCCCCAGCATCTCCGAACGTGACTGTGTCCTCTCCAAAGCTAGTGCCAGCTGGCTCAGTTTCACCTGCAAGCTAGGGTGGGGGGGGGCGCGGGCGGCTCGGAGGTTGCTGCCCACATCCTTTTGTAGAATGTACGTATGTACCTGGCCTGGTTACCAAGCCCTTTTTCACCTGCATTTCCTTTGATGCTGACCACACCCCAAAAACGGCCGGATCTGAGCAGGTGCAGAGCGCGGGGGTCAGGCCCGGTGCTCCCCTGGCAGCCCTGTGCCAGGCGCCCTCCTCCCTTCCCTCCGCTCGCTGGCGGTGGAAACCACCTGGTTGACCTGCACTGTGCCAGCCAGGTCTGCAGCAGCCGGAGGGCACCTGGCACAAAACAGGTGACGCTCCCGCTCCAGAGCTGTCCGTCACGGTGAGCCACAAACAGTGTAACACCTCGGTGCCAGGTGGGGTGCTCTGATTGACAGAAATGGGACGGGCCACTGGTCCCAGCTATGGCCTGGAGACCCGGCCGGAGCCGCAATGCCAGATTTGTCATCGGCAGCCTGGGAAGCTGGGAAGTGGGAAGGCTGCCATGCCCTTGGGTAGGACAGACCCGCAGCAGGACCTCGGGCCACGTGGCTACTGCTGAATTCTGGCCGGTTCTCTTACGAGCATCCGATTGACCCGCACAGGTCATGTGGCAACCAGGAAGTCCGTGATTGGCGGAGCCCGGGTCTCATGCCTGCATGTGGTTGGGGGCGCAGAGGGGGGTCTGGCTGTTGCATATCTGCCGACCACGTGCAGTGGGGGTTCACCCCAAATAGTAAGGGGGAACACACAGAGCAGCCAAAAGGACATCAGACACCCACCACTCCCACTGTGTGTCCCCCAGTGCGCTTGGGGTGAAGGGTGCTGACATGGGGTTGTGCCTCTGTGCCAATAGCCCCAGCGATCCCTTTCCCGGAATACCCTCCATGCTCTTTAGAACCCAGCCCTGCACCCCTCCTCCACGGAGCCCTCCTCAAGCCCCCCCCCCCCCGCCCCATCCCCAGCAGCAGGAGCCTCCCTCCCAAGGCTGTTTGCCCAGTCGGAGAAAGCTTGGTAAACAGGTGATGATACATTGACCTAAAATATCTGGTGAGTGACATTCAGCAACGTATTTAGTGAGCATGTGCTGTGCGGGCACAGTCCTGGTGCTGGGAATGTCGGGACCATGTCTACATGTCAGGTGCCCATCCATCCCGTCGTTGTCAGCCGCCGGTACTGCCCTGGTTGGCCACGGCGCCTCATTTTACCAACCTGCTTTCTTGCACAGTAGGCCTGTTTTTACTGTCATACCATCTACCGCGTCCCAGAATTCATCACTTCCATCTGCACGCAGCGCTGAAGAGCACGGTGACAAACCTGAGTGATGTTGTCCCCAGCAGATCGTAGGGGCTCAACCACCAGCAGGTCCCTTTCCAGACCCAAGCAGGTGGGAGCCTGAGGTGGGCATGGGAGGCGGTGAGGGGCCTGCCCCTGCGGCCCACGGGCAGAAGCTGACACATTGCAGAACAAGTGGACCAGAAGCTGCACGGGCAGCTCCGAATCGCAGGCTGGGCCCCCTGAAAGCGTCGCTGCTTGCTTGATGGGAGGGAGGGGACGCTCTCGATCCATGCACAGCAAATGATCTTATTCTCACCTTTATCGCCGGTGGTGCGATGGAAGGAGACATTGGCGGTGGGGCTTGGCAAAAAATAAGCCATTTGTTGTGGCCGTGTGCCAGCCTGCGTGTTGTCGCACAACCTGTCCTTGGGAAGCCTTGCCCACCTGTCATGGGGAGTAGAACATCTGTGTCCGTGTGTGTGTGAGACAGAATTGTCCACACCCTTGATAACACACTTCCCCAGGGGAGACGGCATTAATGGGTGGAAGAAATTGGGGGTCTCCAGACTGTAGTGGGTTGAATAGTGTCCCCTCAAATTTGAATCCACCCAAAACCTCAGAATATGACCTTACTTGGAAGTAGAGTCTTTGCAGATATAATTGCTTAAGATGAGGTCATACTGGAGTAAGGTGGGCCCTGAATCCCCTGGCTGGTGTCCTTAGAAGAGGACACACAGAGACACAAGGAAGAGTGTCATGTGAACCCAGAGGCAGAGACTGCAGTGACACGCCCACAAGCCAAGGAAGGTCAAGGCTGCAGGCCACCGCCAAAAGCGAGAAGGCAAGGACGAGCTTTGGCCTGGAACCTCCAGAGGGAATCAGCCCTGCTGACACCCTGACGTTGGCCTTCTGGCCTCTAGAGTCGTGAGACAATATGTTTCCATCGTTTCCAGCCTCTGTATTCATAGTGGGAAAGACATAGGCCCAGGCCAGCCCCTAACTTGCAGGCCTCAATTTTCTTCCTCTGCAGAGCGAGGTGTTAGACACTGGAGGGGCGACACACGTTTGCTATAAATGGCCAGGTAGAAAATATATTTTTGATTTTGCAGGACTCAAATACAGTGTCTGTTGCATAGTTTGCTTTGTTATCATTGTTCGTTTGTTGTTTGTTTTACAATACTTAACAAATGCAAAGATCATTCTTTTGTGGAGGGGGAGGGCAGAGGGAGAGGGAGAGAGAGAACCTTAAGCAGGCTCCCTGCGGACCATGGAGCCCGACACAGGGCTTGATCTCACAATCCTGAGATTTCATGACCCTGAGATCAAGACCTGAGCTGAAATCAAGAGTCAGATCCTTGGGGTGCCTGGGTGGCTCAGTGGTTAAGCGTCTGCCTTCGGCTCAGGGCGTGGTCCTGGCGTTCTGGGATCGAGCCCCACATCAGGCTTCTCCGCTAGGATCCTGCTTCTTCCTCTCCCACTCCCCCTCTCTCACTGGTTGTCTCTCTCTGTCAAATAAATAAATAAAATCTTAAAAAAAAAAAAAAAAAGAGTCAGATCCTTAACCGACCTAGCCACCCAGGTGCCCCGACAAGCGCAAAAAACATTCTTAATCTTGTATCGGATTTGGCCCACTGACTGCGGTTTGCCAGCCCCTGGATTTAGGCATGAATTCTGCCTGCGGGGAGTCCTAGCCCCGCGCACAGCCATCCTGGATCAGGGTCCTGGGTTCCGCTGTCAACCACGTGCTGATGGAGGAGTCGGCCTGGAGCCCCCCAGGCCTCGGTTTTCCCACCTGCCAGTGTGGATCAGGGCTGGTTTTCCTGAGCGAAGGCCACGGGCCAGCACTAGGCGGGCCCGTCTGTCTTGTTCACACTTCGTCCCCGGTACTGGGCGGAGGGCCTGGTGCGTTGCAGGAGCTCAGGGGAGAGTGTTTGAAGAATGAAGGAAACTTTCCAGAAGCTCTCTCTGGGTCAGGCGCCCTCAGCTCCTGCTTCCACAGCAGTGCCTTGTGTGCTGTCATTGTCCCTTCGGGAGGGCAGGTAGTCTGCTGGGTCACCTCCGTACTGTGTTTGATGACGGAGAGAAGAGTCCGCAAAGTGAGGGATGCCTGGCGGGTGTTTGGGCTATGGTCCGAGATTTGAACTGCACCTGACGCTGGCTCAGCAGAAGGGCCGGGGCCCGGCTTCAGTCCCGCAGGTGCGGAATCTAGAAAAGAGGGAAATGATTTCTTTCTTTCTTTTCTTTTTTTTTTTTTTTTAAGATTTTATTTATTTATTTGACAGAGATAGAAACAGCCAGCGAGAGAGGGAACACAAGCAGGGGGAGCGGGAGAGGAAGAAGCAGGCTCATAGCAGAGGAGCCTGATGTGGGGCTCGATCCCAGAACGCCGGGATCACGCCCTGAGCCGAAGGCAGGCGCTTAACCGCTGTGCCACCCAGGCGCCCCGGGAAATGATTTCTAAAAGCAGTGGGAGCTGGTCCTGGGAGCACGGAGTTCAGCATCAGACGCGGATTTGAATTCCAGTTTTGCTGCGTGGCTGCTGTGTGACCCTGAGTGAGTGTCTTCACCTTGCTGGCCTTCAGCCTCCTCTCCAGGAGGGCACAGCA
The DNA here is from genome assembly GCF_024610735.1 of Ursus americanus. Taxonomy (NCBI): domain Eukaryota; kingdom Metazoa; phylum Chordata; class Mammalia; order Carnivora; family Ursidae; genus Ursus; species Ursus americanus. The sequence goes on along the minus strand of NC_142134.1, from coordinate 79,004,116 downwards.
AGCCTCCTCGTCAGGTGCAGCCCGACGACAGGGTGAGGAGGAGCCTGGCGTATGGGGTGCTCGCTGTTAATAACAGGTTTGTTGCCCTGTGGGCTCGGAAGGATGAAGCCTCGCGTTTTTGCCAAGCCCTCTCTCCTTCCAGAGTGGGTTTGTGTTCCTGTCCCCTTGGCCCTGTGCAAGGGTTGCTCTGGTCACCCCCATTTTATAGACGAAGAAACAGGCTCAGCAAGGGAGGTGACTTACCTGAGGCTGTAAGACAAGGTATGGGGCAGAATGGGGACCACAGCCGGGTCCTCCTCCTGCCCCTCCCCCCCCAGTCACTGCCTGCTCAAGGCTGTGTCTCAGCCATGGATGGTTGGGCCACATGGGCCAGAGCTAAGAGAAGCCTCCATTATCTCAGATCATTGGATTGAATGACACAAATCCATCAGGAATGCTGCCATTTGAGGCGTGGTGACTCCACTGAGCCCCTCCCTGCTGGCTGCTCCATGCGCCCACCTTCCTTCTCCCTCCGCTCCCCTCCCTTCGCCTCCCTGGGCACACACAGCCGGATCCCACCCTTGAGTAGATTCTCCAGGCTTTAATCAGAATCTGCCCCGAGAAGGCCAGTCTGATGGTCCTCACATAGGAGGCATCTTTGAATTATTGCTGCAGGGCTGAGACCATGGGCCGGGTCCCTGGGGGCCCCGACGTGAGAGCCTCTGCAGGAGAAGGGGTTTACCCAGAAGCTGGAGCAGCGTCTAGAGGGAGCCGGGCAGCCTGGGGCCTGGAAACGCGTCTTGTTGAGCTGCCCTTGGGATTCGAGGAGCTGGAGCTCATTCCCGGCATATTGCAGGGAGGGGTGGGTGCTATCCGGGAGGGCCAGAGAGACGGAGGGGCGCAGGAGCCCCAGAAAGAGCGGTGCTTCTTAGAAGCATCCAAGGCCCGATGCTGGCATCAACAGGTGGCAGAACTGGAGGAAGGGCTGTGCCCTGAACGAGCGTAGCCGGAGGAGGACACGCATGAGCACCTCGTCCACAGGCCTGGGCGTCCCTGAGCCCTTCTTGTTTTCTTCTGTTTTCTCGAAAGCAGCATCCCCCTACCCCATCCCCGTCCCTTTCCACTCACTCGCTCCCCTCCTCATCCTTGATGACATCCTTACAGGGGGCCTGGGGGTCCTCCAGACAGGGGTCGAGGAGGAGCACAGAGAAGCAGAGTATGGCTTCTAGGGCTGTGTGGTGGCTACTGGCGGACACGGCTTAGTGGTCTTGGCAAATGGGCTTCCTAATAGTGAATGGCAGAATTGGTCTGGCGTACCCACCCCTCTCCAGACTCTGGCAGGCATGCAGGGGCAGAGCGCAGTGGGTGGGCTCCCTGCGGGCACCTGGCTCCCAGGAGGAAGGGTGGGGGGGCTGGACGCCTCCTGCCAGCCCTCCTTGCAGGTGCACCAGAGTGAGTCACCATCCCTCCCAGGGTGGGTGCCTCTCCTGCAGGAACACAGCAGGAGTCTGGAAGGAGTGTCTCCCCAACTCTGGCAAGCGGTCCCAGCCATCCTGTGAGGTGGTGACAGTGTGGCCCAGGGGTAGGAGCCCAGATCTTGAGAAGCAGAAGGATCTGGACTCAGAGCCTGGCTCTGCCACTTGGCATCTCTGTGGCTGGAGGGCAGGTTGGCAGCCCGGGCTCAGTCAGTGGGTCAGTGTAACTGGAGCAGAGGTGGGGGAGGGGAGGGGGGATGGCAAGAGAGAAGCCTGGTGGGAGTGCCGGGCAGGGGGCGGGGGGGGGGCTCGGCCAGGGCTCGGACTTCCTCGTGGAACTAGCAGCTGGTGTGCTGTGTGGGAGAAGCCAGGCTTCAGGGAGAAGGGGTGGCTGGAGGCTGGTCCCAGAAGAGCATGATAGGGGGCTTCGAGAAGACAGAAGGAACGGGCTGTGCCCTAGATTGGCCGTGACATTTCCACTGGGTTTCATTCAGACCTGGGTTTGAATCTGGGCTCTCATTCTGGGTAGCTTGTAACTTTGCCAGGTTGTATGACCTCCGTGAACCTCAGTTTTCTCATCTGTGAAATGGGAGAAACTCTCCCCACTGTGGGGTTTTTGTGTGTGTATAGAGTGCCTGGCCCAGGGCTGGGCACTTGGGCAGCCTAGTGAGTATAGTATCCTGGTCAGCATGTTGTCGTGAGGGAGTGGAGGGGCATTGAGCTGACTGGCTTTGAGGCTGGGCGGATGGATAGACATGGTGGAGGAGTGGGTTTATTTCGGAAGATGGTGGGCTCAGTCCTAGACATGTTGTATTTAAACTTCTGGTGTGGGGGTGCCGGGGGGGGGCTCAGTCAGTTCAGCGTCTGCCTTCAGCTCAGGTCATGATCTTAGGGTCCTGGGATGAAGCCCTGCATCGGGCTCCCTGCTCAGTGGGGAGTCTGCTTCTCCCTCTCCCTCTGCCCCTCCCCTGCTGGTGCTCGTGCACTCTCTCTCTCGAACAAATAAATAAAATAAAATAAAAACCCACTTCTGGTGAGAAATCCAAATAGACCCAACATGACAAGCAGGGATTAGAACAAAAAATTGAACCTGGGGTCCCTATCACTTGTGTGGATTCTAGAGCTGGGTGCTCTGTGTGGACCCTGAAGGTAAACTGGGATAAAAAGGGGAACCCGGGAGGGGAACACTTGGGGGAAGTATGTTCTCACAACTGCAGCCACCTTAAGTTGAAGTGGGTTGGGCAAAGAGGTAGTGAGTTCCCCATCATGGGAGGTATGAGAATCAGCTGGAGGTCTACCTGGGGGGCTGTGGAGAGAGGACAGCAGAGAGGGCTGGACTGGATGACTTTCAGGTGCCCTCCTGTGTGTTCGAAGCTCTTCAAAGCCCTTGGCATCTGCCCGGCCTCTGCATAGGATTCAGGGCACAGAGGTGCTCTCCAAAGTGTAACTGTCACCTGGTCCACACATGCTTGAGCCTTGGCTGGGCAAGCTTATCGAGGTTTGTTTGTTTGTTTGTTTGTTTTTCTTTTTTAGCAGAAACAGTAAAGCAGGCACAAATTTGCCTTTAAAATAAGATGCTGAGCGTCTGCCAAATGCAAATGGATTTAAACAGCTGGAAGTCTAACCTTGAGACGTGTCGTTAGTTGTTTCCGAGGGTCTCTGAGCCCCTTGCGGGCTGTCATGGTGCACCCGCTGTCATGGGCGGGTGCGGGTCCTTGGGGAGGCATCCTGTCCCGGATGTTCACCTCCGAGTGAGGGACATGCCGCTGGTGCTTGAACACGTGGACCAGGGAGCGTGATTCACCAGCTCTGTGCCAGGACAGGGCTGTTTGTCCACGTCCTGGCGTTTCATGGCCTGTCTCCGCAGATAGCTGCACCCGTTGCTGTCACCGCCCGCCCCATCATTGGGAGCATGAGTGAGATGGTCCTTTGGCCCCTGGGAGCTCCCAGAGTCACGGCAGCAAGCTGGTGTAGCAGGTGCTGAGTATGACAGACAGCCCTGGGCAGGAGGTGCCTTCAGATGAGCCCTGAGGCTCAGAGGGGTTAGGTGACTGGGCTGAGGTTGCACAGCCATGAGCCCTGACCGAGCGACAGTTCCCGCTGGGGTCTCCACTCGCTGCTCCTCCCTCCGCGCTGCAGGGCCTCGTTCTAGATAAACCCAGCACAGGGCCTTGTGAACACACCAGCGGCTCACTGGGAGTGCCTTTTCCTGTCTTCTTGCTTCTCTGAGCCTCAGCTTCCCCGTCTGTACAATGGGAGGAACACCTGCCTCTGTTACAAGGCTCTCTGAACTTGAAGTGAGAGCCAGATACTGGCTCTGCATAAACTCTAAGTGCCTGTCGCCTTCCTGGGGAGTAAAAGGGACTGTCGTGTTGGCCTGGTGCTCCCCACGGCCTCCTGCTTCCTGTCCAACCGCCCTCACCCCAGCAGAGATCAGAGCCGCCCGCATATTCATTTCCACTGGAATTCCCCCCCCGCACGTGGACAGAGCATTCATACACCCAGCTCAGATCTTTGGAGAACTGGGGCTTCTCCTAGGGTAGAAAGTAACACAGAGCACTTCTGAGTAAACCCTGAGTAACTTACCCTGAGTAACTAGCTCAGACTAGTTCTAGCTCCAACCAGGAGCAGGACAAAGACATTCTGGGTGGTGTTTTGTTTCTTTGAATGTTTATCTGTTAAGCCACACAGCATACCCACATGCACGCACACACACGCATGTGCACAATTTATAGTGCTGTCCCGAGCATTATTCGGTAGATTTGGGCCCCATCGACCTGTTTCTGGCAGTTGACTGGCAACCTGACCGCAGAGCCGCGAGGGACAATTCTCCGATTCTGATGCAGGCGGATGAAACCTGTAGGAGGGAGTGAGCAGGGGCCTGAGGGGCTGGTGGCAGCTGGGAGCTGGCTGGTCCTGAGTGGGAGTCTGGCTCCACCTCCTGCTAGCTGTGACCAGCCAGTCACCCCCTTCTCAGGCCTCAGCGTCTCCACTTGCCAACAAAGGGTTGTTGGGGTGTCTAAACTTAAAAATGCAGGTCACGCAGGGGAGACCGAGCCAGCTTTGGCTGTCAGGACACAAGGCCTGAGCTCTTGTGCTGGCGGAGGGGCCAGAGGGGGGCCTCCACCCGTGGGGGGCAGGTCGTGGCTCTGATGACGCGGCCAAGACAAGTAGCCCCAGGCTCGGGGTGTGCCCCACACCGTCCCCCTGCCAGTGTGGCGCTGGGGTCATCAGTGGGGCTTTCGAAGCGATAAAGTCAGATGACTCTGCACATCTGAAGGCCCTGGCTTTGACCCCAAGCTGCTGAATAAATGGGGGTTCTGCTCCAGCTGGTGTGAGTATGAGTATGTGTGTGTTCGTGCTGTTTATTCTTGGGGGGAAGAGCAGGAAATCTTGAAGAAGTGATTGCACGTCCATCCCGTGGGCGCGGGCTACGGGTCTGTTAGAACTCTCTTTGGTACCTGGCTGACCTTTGCGCTGCAGGGCGCGAAATGAGGCTGCTGTGGGGTTGTTCCAAGCGCACAAAAGCACAGGGTTGGGGCCTGCGAGGCTCTCAGAGCCCTTGGGTCCTCACTGCCCGCAGGGGTGGCGCTACTTGGGTGGTTTTCATTGTTTGTTCAAGTACCAGCTGGCATCTCAGGACACCTGTGTGCCAAGGGGGACATGCAAATAAGGGCAGGGGTCACTGTCACCTTTGGGCAGCCGGCTTGACCTCCCCGAGCCTCATTTCCTCCCCTGTAAGATGGGGTGATGCCACCTATGGTGGGGAGGGTTATTTTCAGGGGTCAGTGAGTTTGAACCATGACAACATCTCGCCCAGGGCCCCGCACGTTGTTTGTAAATATGTACTCTGTCCCAACTCTTCACATCCTCCTCGCTGCCTTTGGCAAATGACGATCAGCTTCTGAAGTTGTTAAGAGAATGTCTTGTTTATAAATGTCATGAAACCTGATCTTTTATGCAAGGTAGCTTTTTAAAAACATTCTCACCCAGTGTGAATTTACTAGGCGCCTTCTGCATGCTCCTCGCTGGGCGCGGAGGAGCCGAGCTGTGAAGGGGCAGACCTGCTCCCAGGCACGGGCACTCCTAGAAGCTCAGGGCTGGAGGAAAGCCAGCGCCCAGGGATGGCTTGTTTCCCCCTGCGGCATCTTCTGCTCGCACACGGCCAGTGCCAGGGAGCTCACCATCTCCCTGCCGTTCCGCCTTCCGCTTTGACTGTGGGTTTAGCCATAAACTGAGCTGGATTTCTCTCCCCAAGTGTCCACCCACTGGACCAGTTTGGCTTGTGGGGCCACAAGACCAAGTCCGCTCCCTCTTAACCACGAGAACCCACCAGACACCTGCAGACGGGGAGCCTGGTCTTCTGTGAGCGTTGTCTTCTCTTGGCCAGACATCCCACATTCCTTCCAAGATGCTTTTGGAATAGGGTTTCGGATCCATTCTGCCCCTTAGTGCTCTGCGCAGAATGCACTTGGGTTTGTCTCTGTTGCCCTAAATAATATGTCAGTGATCGAACCCAGCTGCCCAGCACGCAGCCGTTCCGACCACCGTCTGCCTTGGTCCCCAGGGCACTGTTCGAAGTAGGTGGCTGTGGTGGGCGCCCTGGTCTTTGTGAGCACACCCCCTGCTGAGTGACAGAAGGGTGACATTGGAGAAGTCACTTAAACCCCCGATGCCTCAGTTTCCTCAGCTGTAAAGTGGGGGAATTCACTTAGTGCTTCGTAGGGTTGCCATGGGATTAAAGGCGGTACGGCAGGTGCGTAATGCACCCCGACGGGGCGTGGCACGTGCGTGTCCAGTCACAGTTGGCTGCCATGGTCATTGTCAGTTGGTTATTGGTCCGGACCCCTGGGGAGCTCCTTTACGGAGCTGGGCTGGCATCTGTGACCCGATATGAAGTCTGCTCTCATCAGTCTGATACAGGGATGGCCTGCCACCCACACCCCCACCAGCAGGAAGGGCTAAGGAAGAGAAGGGACACAGCGACTTTCGTTATATTTAACACTTAAAGAGTGTTGCCAGGCACTGTTCTAAGTCCTTTTCAACACTTAACTCATTTAATCCTCAAAACAGCCCCTTGAGGTTGATTATCCTCATCCCCAGGTGAGGACCCCGAGGCACCGTGAAGATTATGTAACCAGGTAAATGGCAGAGTCACCAGGACAGCCCAGGTGGAGAAGAGACACCAGTTTGAAAACCTACAGAGCACGGTTGGTTTAGGGAGAAACACAAGTTGTGTAGAGCAGGGGTGCAGAGGAGGAGAGATGAGAGGAAGGTAGGACAGGCTGGGAGAAGCGAACCTCCCTCACGCTCCTCGCTGCACGCCAGGCGCTGTGCCTGAGCACCATGCATCGGCACGAACACTCACAGCCCTGGAGGCAGGCACGGACGGCCTGGGCGGGACTCCCGGCCACACCCCTTCCTGGCTGTGTGACAGTGGGCACCTTCCCCGTCCTCTCTGACTCTTGGTCCCGTCATTATTAAAATGGACGTAATAATTGTCCCCACTGCACAGGGCTGCCGTGTGGATCAGGTGCTCAGTGTATGTGAAGGAGTCTGATCCGGTGTGAGGATTTCTGAGAGAGCCACTTGCCCGGACTCGCTCCTGTGGTCAGTGGCAGAGCCGACTTCATCCTTATCTGTCTGTCTCTGGACACACCACACCACCTCCTGTTCGACCAAGCCCTGTCCGCACACCGGCCAGAATGCCCCTCTCTGGCCCCTTCCTTCATACCCGACCTTCCTGCCACTGCACCAAATGCTGCCACCTCGCATCCCCCTCCATTTTCTTTTTGACAGTTTACCTTCCATCTCAACCAGAACTCAAATCCCAGACCCCCCCCCCCCCAGCTTCTGCATGAGCTCCCCTCTCCTAGTACTAGAGCTCCTTCTGGTGCATACCCCGTTACATGGTCACTGCCGCTGCTCCCCGAGTCGGGCTGGGGTCCCCTCCTTCGCGGTGGGTGACTAGGGCACACCCGGAGCAGAGGGTTAATGAAATCACACAGCAAGGCTTGTAGAACATGGGATGCTTCATTAGGCCCTGCGTGAACAAGCACGCCCAGCAGCCCGCGCAGGCCCATGAGCTGGTGTAATTACAGTTACATGTGGCCCCATTAGCTCGGAGAGGCCCCCGGCGGGCTTCTGCCTCGGGCCCCACAGAGAGCGGTCCTCAGCTCGGAAGAAGCCCAGTTCTAAGCAGGCACACCCATCTCCTGCTGGCTTGCTGGTGGCGCCGAGCTGGGGCCCTCTGTTTAAGGGCATCTGAGGGACACGGGAGGTTCAGATGGTGACATCCGCGTAGCTCCTCCTAGAAACTCTGCTTCCTGAGAGAGTGTCCTGAACTCTGGAACGAGCTGGGACTTCAGGTGGAGGTGAACTGGAGTTTTCATCAGACAGATGCCAAAGGAAAGACAGGAAGAGCGTTGCAGATCCATCTGCTTGAGTTAGGGGGCGGAGAGCCTGGCACCCACCGGCCAGTTTTCCAGGAAGCTCGGAGGCCATGCTGGACGGGAGCCTTGCGGTGAGGCTACCCTGGGATCCCGTCGGGGACCCTGAGACAGTGACGCTCCTGGCTGGCTCTGGCCCCTTGAACTGGACCCCTGATCTGTTCCATCTTCCCTTCTCTACCCACTGACCTCTGCAACTCTTGTGCTTGGGGTTTCTCACAGTGTGAACCACAGACTTCCTGTGGCAGACATGCTCAGGGGCTGGTTAAAACCCAGCTTCCCAGGTCCCACCCAGACTGGGGACAGGGCCAAGGAATCTGCATTCTTAACAAGCACTGCTGAAATGGTCACGCCCTGCTCTGGATTATTCGTGTTTCTCGTGGCCTTGGCTTAATAGGTCTTGCAACCTGGAGGAATCCTTACACCTGCTGAACTCAGGCCACTACCTTTCACGAGCCCCCTCCAGGGACAGCAACGTGATTGGCTCAGCTCTCTGGGCAGTTTGGTGATTGGCTGCCTCCAAGGGGGTGTGTCTACCTCTTGATCCAATCAGCTGAGGACAGCGTGGAGGTGTGGTCATGCGGTAAAGAACCACTGAGGGACGTAGCTGGTGGCGGATAAGGGACCATGAGAAATCACTGCGGCTAGTTGATCAGTTGAACATTTGACCCCTTTGGGGTGTTGCTGCATCATTTTGGGATCCTAGTCTCTTCTGCCATTTAATTTTTTTTCACCAGCCAAGTGGCACACACAATTTTTAAACTCCCAGTAATCACCAGATTTGCAGCCTACCCTAAATCAGTAGTAAGCAATAGAAATGGCATGGAGCCCCGTGGGGAATTTTGGATTTTCTAGTAGCCCCATTGCACAAGCAAAAAGAAATAGGTGCAATTAATTTTAATGGTTCATTTACATATCCAGAAAATGATCAGCATAGAATCACTACAGAAATTATTGAGATATTTCACATTCTGTTTTTCATACAAAATCTTTGAAATCAATCTATGCTTACTGCATAGCTCAGTTCAGTCTAGCCGCGTTTCAGGGGCTCCGTGGCCACATGTGGCTGGTCGCCACTATCCTGGGCAGTGCAGTGCCTGGGATGACTTTATGTCCTGTTGATTGTGTTTTTATGCACTTTGAATAGTTTAAAATAATTTAAAGACTTTTCTGTCCATTGGCTAAGAGTATTCAACCTCGAAATGCATTATCAGCGATAAATGCTCATAAAACCTGTTGGAGTTTTGGAGGATTAGGGCCCTTCTTCCTAATTCACTCCCTGTGTCCTGATTTTTCTGGGTCTTTGTTGACCAGGTCAGGTAGCCCATCAGTTTTGGTTAGTAAATGTATTCGTTTTCTGGGGCTGCCCCATTTATTACTACAAACTCCGTGGCTTAGAACAACAGACATTTATTTTCTCATTGTTCCACTGGCCAGAAGGCTGAAATTGGGGTGTCGGGAGGGCCACACACTCTCTGGAGACTCTGGGGAAGATTCTTTCTTTGCTTCTCTCACCTTCTGGAGGTATGACTTGGCTTCTGGCTAAATCACCCCAATTTCTGCCTCGTCTATCACATGGGAGTGTGTCTCTCCTCTGTTTGTCTCTTTCAAGGACACTTGGCACTGGATTTCGGGTCCACTCAGATAATCTGGGATGATCTCATCTCAAGAGCCTTAATTTAGTTATGTCTGCAAAGACCCTTTTTATAATGAAGGCCACACATTCAGGTTCTTGGGGATTAGAACGTGGGCACGTGTCTTGCAGGGTGACCGTTCAGGCCACCACAGTGAAACGTTGGTGTTCCATAGTACAAATGAAAATGTGAGGAGGCTGAGATGCGGTTTTCTTTTTCTGGGCTGCAAAATGCCTACAGCAGTAGTGGGCTGTATGAAAGGCACACTGACCCAGCAGCATCTGCTGGTCCCTGTTGACTGGGCTTTCGACCCCTTTGGCTGGGACTGGGCAGGAGTTCATTGGATAACCAAATAAATCAGATGCATTCAGAAAGACAAACTGAAAGAAGGCAGAAGGACAAGAATGTCTTACATTGTTCAAAAGTGGATGTGGTAATGCTCGGCACATGCTCTGAGCAGGGCCGGGCTCAGCACAAGTGCTTCTTTAATAAATGTTAAATCTCATCATTGCACCTGTGACGGTCGTGATTGTATGTTTATATCCATCTCGTACACCTTGTGTTACTATCAAGGGTGATCATCGATAACCTAGGAGAAGAAGAGACCCCTGCCAGCCTACGAAACAAAGAATTAAGCTGAGTCTGTAAGTCACCAAATGGGTTTCGGTGACAAAACCCTTTCTTTATGAGCTCTCCCGGCTCCTTGGTGATGCCGTTACCCATGGTCATGCTCACTCACGGCTCCCTTTATGTGCCCATCCTTCTTGTATACGATCATGAGGACGGCATTAATTTGGGTTTGCAAATGAGGTTTTTTTGATGTTGTCATGTCAGCGTCTGGATTCAAGATGGGATGCTTCCCAGACCTGGACCCTCCAGTGTGGCCTGGGGCGCAGGCCTGGCCCCTCCCCCGATCTAATCACCCCCAGGAGCCGGGGGGATTTGCTAATGGGCCCGGGAAACCATGAACAGTAATGAAAGCGTGTCACTGTGGGCGCGGGGTTGTCCTTCCCGTCATTACATTGGGGATCTTCCTTCTGCCTTTGAGCTGGATGAGAAGGTTCTTTCTCCCTGTGGCAATCATTCGTCCCTGCATCTCCCCTCCCCCTTTTATCCATTTGTTATCCATTTATTCATCCATTCATTTGTTCAGTAAACCATTGTCAAGTCTCCGCTAAGAGCCAGTTTCAAGCGCTACCCTTCCTGTTCACAACAGAGGAGTTGGGAGGTGGCCGGGCTCCCGCGGGACAGGAAAGAAGGGCAGAGGGGTCTTCTTCAAAGAGCGGCCCGGCTGACCTCACCCAACTTTCCTGCTCTGGAGCCCCGTGACCTTGGGAGAGTCCTTCAACTCTTCTCACTTGGGGAGACTAATAGAATAGCAGCTGTCTTACAGAGCAACTCTAAGAATTAAAGGAGGTCGTGGAAATGACCCCCCACTCACTGCCTGGCACAGGGCAGTGAAGGCCGTGAGAACCCTGAGGCTTCTCTAGCGCTCATTCTGTGCCAGACGCTCTCCTGAGAACCTTACACCCGTGAACCCGTCCCGGTCTCCCATAGCTCTCCGCTGCCTGCCTCTCCGTACACACTGGTCTACTCGCTGCACACCAGGACCTCCACTGCAGTCACCTGGTGCCCCGAACCCACCCTGGTTTTCCATACCTACCTGCCCGCATGCCCGCTGTAGCCCCTGCCTCCCCCGAGGAGCCCGTCAGATACAGATTCCTGGGCCCCCTAAGTCAGAAATGTCAGGGCCCACCATCCCCTTACAAGCCCCCTGGGAGATTCTGATGCACCTGCCCGTTGGAAAGTTGTTCTGTAGGGAACTGAAGGCCGTGCCCCCAAGTCTCAGCTCCTCTGTCTTAGGATGGCCAGCACACTGCCGGGGTGCTTCACGGTTGGTGTTGCAAACACGCCACCGAAACGCAGGAAGCAAACGCACCTCGAATCTGCAAAGCGCTTTGTGGATGGTCAGGGTCGTCGGGGCAGCGCCTCCCCGCGGACGTGGGTGGTTCTGGTAGGATGGGCTGGAAGCAGCTACAGTAGCTGCTTTCCGGGCTGTGGAAGAGCAGGTTCAACACACGCTTTCTGGGCGTCGTCTGTGTGCCGGCCCCTTACCTGGCCTGGGGCAAGAGAGGGTCACGTGTCCTTGGTGCTCCCTAAGAGCTTGGACTGCAGGGAGATGAAGGCACCTTCAGCCAGGCCTGGGGGCGGGAACCGTGAAGACCTGCCTTTTCTCAAGGGAGCTCACCAGAGGCCTGCTACAGAGCCCAGAACTTGGGAGCAGCCTGATTTGTTGGCTCAGGAAGGAAATTTCCACAGTCCCTGCCCAGGGACAGCAGTTCCTCCGGGGGAGAAAAGCACTGAGCACCTCTGGGAGGGAGCCAGGAGCGAGCAGGGAGCTGGGACACCGCAGGTGGTTTCTGGTCCCGGCTCTGCCGCTTGGCCCTGCCATTGAACCTGAGCCCCAACTTCCCCATCTGAGAAATGGGTACAGTAATAATTACCTTAGAGGAGGTATGGGAGGGTTGGTGACGTGGTGCATACGCATTCCTAAGGCAGTGTTGGGAATGCAGCGGGAACTAACTAACCTTAGTCACTGTGTTAACCAGCGATGATCCACACTCTGGGGAGGCCTGCGCAGGCCTGAGCTCTCTGTCTGGTGGAGTGTGGCAGGTGGTCGGTCAGCTGACTGGAACCAAGCTGAAAGGGGTGAGGAGGGGCGGTTTAGAAAGGAGGTCCCCGAGAGTCACTGAATGGGGGCAGCTGCAGAGGACGGAGCTCGGCTCAAGGTCTGGGAGGGACACGGGGTCTGGGAGTCTCCAGGTAGACCTGGGGGCCCCCCATCCACCCCCCCCCCCCCCAGAGCGCAGGGCGGCTCTGGCCTTGGACCGGCTGCGTGAACCTTGTGGTCAAGTCCCGCCACACTTGTGGGTCTACCTTTGCTCATCTTTACAATAGCAGAGCGACAGTTCCAGCCCCCAGGCTGTCGTGAGAGACACACGGAGGCACGCTGGAGTGTCAGGAGCGAGGTGTACCCCTGGAGCTGCAGTTGCCACTCCGAAATCATGGCACCTGCTTTTCCTGCCTTGGTGATTCTCAGACTGATCTGGAGGGGTTCCGACGGGAGGCCCGTGCTCCACCTCCCCACCCGCCCCTCCTCCTCCTCCCTCCCTGTGAAAATCACGGTCTAGTCTATTGAGAGTAAGTTGTGTTGCCAGATTTAGCAAATAAAAAGGTTGCCCAATTAAATTTGATTTCAGAAAATAATTTTTTTTTTTTAGAATGAGTACGTCCCATATAATATTTGGGATCTGCTTATAGTAAAAAATGATTGGTTGTCTATCTGAAGTTCAAATTTCACTGGTGTCCTGTGTCTTATGCGGCAGCTCCCGTCCCTGTGTACGTTGTTGGGAAGTTGTGGAGTGGCAGAGTCCCTGATTTCCTGATCCAGCTCCCACTGCCCACTTCACAGATGACCAGACTGAGGCCCTGAGAGGCCAAGCTCCAGAGCCAAGGTCGACAGCGAGGTGCTGGCAGGCTGGGGAGGCAGCTGGGGCCCTTGACTCCACGCCAGTGCTCCTCGCCCCCATGACGGTCACGGGGCGGAATGGCAGAGGGTAGCCCCCTCATATGCGTAACCCCCAGGACCAAATATCCCCACCAGCAGAATAGGTTCGGCTGCTCCAAGTGAGCACGCTTGGAAACAGAGTTGTGATTTCAGTGTCCTTTCTTTTATCTTATATGTTTATTTTTTTAAATTAAATAAAATGTGAGGGAGTGGCGGGAGGGGAGGAGGAGGACGGAGTGGGTCTTCTGTTCCCGTCTCCAGACCGGTTGCTGATGGGGGCTCTGCCGCACTCCCGTGTGTCCGTCTCTGAGTCTCGGACCCCTCGGATGGACAATCCGCCCATTTAAGTGAGACCGAATTGCTCCAGGACCCCGCTTCGTTTTAATACCTCGCGCCGCCAGCGACGTTCCAGTGGACTTAATCACCCCGCAGATGTGGGGATGCGCTTCCTGCCGAGAGCGGTAATTGAGACCCTCAAACTGCTCTGTAGTTCTAATTAGCCCAGAGTGGCTCCTTCTGGCCTCGGTAGAATTTACAGCTCCTCCCCCTCCTGATTTACCAGCTGGGCCTGGAAGGTGTGAGTTAGTCCCGCGACAGCAAGAGGATGCAGATTTCCTGACTCGGTTGGTCTTTCTCAGCAGGTTGGTCAGGGCCTTGCAGAGAGGTGGCTTTTGACGACCTGTCTGCCTCCCCTCCTCCACGGGCTGGGTGCTCCAGCCATGCACGTGCCTGCCCCTGGCTGCCCGGAATGCCTCCCCACCGGCTGTGTTTCTGCTCATACTGACTTCACAGGACCCAGCTTCAGTACCACCTCCTCCAGGAAGCCATTCCTGATTCCCCCGGCTGGGCCCTCCCAGTCCCCGTGTCTCTCTCCGCTGAAGCACTGGCCATACCACATGGTGCTTGTTTGCCTCCCTGACTCCCCGACGAGACTGGGAGCTTGTGAAGGCCAAGGGCCTCCTGCCTGATTCACTACCTAGTGCGGTCGCGCAGCATGTGTCTGCTATAACAAAGGAGCAGGGGAAGGAAGAAGGGAAAAGGCAAGGAGAGAAAAAAGGAAGGAAGGGAGGGCAGGTAGCACTGTGCCCATTTTGCAGCTGAGAACACTGAGGACGCGTGACTGCGAAGGGGCAGAGCCAAACACCCCATCTACGAGTTCATCCTGCTTTCCATCTTGGGTCTAAAATAGCAAAGAGGAGCTTCTTTTTGATTTGGTGGAACAGGAACGGCTCAACTAAAAAGCCACAGGTAAAGTGCAAAGTGCAGAGGGCTTGGGGGCAGGCAGATGCTGTGCAAGACCCAGCTGTACCTGCCGCAGGACCTTGGACAGGGCCCTTCAGCCTTCCAGGGTGGCTTTTCTCCTGCCTCAAGCGGAGACCACAGTCCTCACTCACCTCCCGGGTTGCTGGTGGGTGGGAGGAGGCGGGTCAGAGCAAGGAACACCATCCCAGACAGTGTTCCAAGAGTGTCACCGGTTGTTCCCCCCGCCGCCCCATGAGTAACTTGGCACCCACTGTATCAGCAACTCTGCTGTACAGATGAGGACGCCAAGGCACAGAGATGTTGAGCAACTGGCCCAGCGTCACACAGCTAGTGCATGACAGAGCCAGGATCGGAAGCTGGATTGTCTGGCTGTGATGCTGGGGCCACTGATCATTCTGCTCGACCGCCTGAGGCGTGTAAGCTTGCCGCGTTGTGTCCGGCTGCCGGGGGTACTTAAGTGGCAGCCACTGTTATCATGCCAGCACACTCCGCAGGATTCCCCACAGCTGTGTCCAGGTGGAAGTCTCCCCTCCCAGATTCTGCTATTTGTGCAGCCGGAAGACAGGGCTTGTTCCCCTGTCTTGCTCATGACTTTCCTCCGTGAGCTCACAGCCGGGGCACTCTGGAGCTGGTCTGTGGCCCCTGGAGCCAATTGGATAAAGTGTGACAGCAGAGAGCTGTCAGGCTCGTGGATGTTGCACGCGAGCCCAAGCCCTCAAGCCCAGCTCCAGGGCATCTCAGACCAGGATGCGCCGGGGTGTAGGGCTCTGAGCTGCGTGGAGCCCCAAGCTGCTATTCCACGCGTGCCCTTGCGTGGCCTTGCCCTCAGTCTCTGGGAGGCTGAGGAACTGCCTCATTGTCGTCTGAACCCTCGGGGATCAGTGGTCCAGAATCACTGAGATTGCTATTCTAGTCATCGTGCATAACAACTGCCGGGCAAGCGTGTGCAGAAATATTACAACTAAACATACAGCAGAGGGAGGCGTATGAAGGCTGGAAGTACTCAGAAGCACCTTCCGAAAGCTTTGGCCAAAGTGTCCATCTGTGAAACCGCATCCTCACTGTCAGCTGGGTCCAGGAGTTGGAGAGAAATGTTGTCAACCTCACCAGTTTTTTCTAGAACGACAGGCAGGTTGAATAGCGTGCTAACATTTCCAATAGGATTCATGACTCAAGTGTCGAATACAATTTCAGATTTATTCTCATAACCCAGAAGTTTTTTCTACAGCGGTGACATTTGCCTTTGGCCAAATATTGATTGTAGCATCCAGCCGTGCACCGCGCACCGTGTAACATCCAGCTGTGCACCGTGCGCCATGTAGCCGGATATCCGGCCATTCGCCGTGCACCATATGGCCAAAATGTGCACTGGACACAGTACTGCTTTTGACAGAATATGTATATGAGCTGAGATCCTTCTTCCCCTTGGAGATGTTCTCTTCCCTCCCTCACTCCCTTGACCACAACAACCGCGTGAGCAGGGGCAGGGTATCGTCCGAGACGGGAGCAGCCAGCCGGCCTGTGCGAGCTTCGGCCCAGTTCTAGGATGTTTGCTGTCAGGTTCCCATCAGCTCACTTTCACGTCTCCATTCGGCTCCTGGTATCTTGTGGCAGATGGCACCAGCCTAGGAGCACGGAGAGTCCTTGATGGACCCAGGAGCTCTAAGGACTGAGGAACGATGCATTTGATTAGTGACACATTCATAGATCAAATACCCGCATTGCCCACCATACTTTGTAACCTTTAAGGTGTTAGGAGCCCTTTACACTCTTAAAAATTATCGGGGATTCCCTAAGAGCTTCTGCATATGTGGGCTATCACCACTGATATTTACCATTTTAAAATGAAAACAGACATTTAAAAAGATTTACGTATCTATTCATTTAAAAATAAGAATAATAAGCCCATTATATGATAACATAAATAACATTTTTTTTGGAAAATTACTATGTTTTCCAAAACAAAAAACATTCATGAGAAGAGTAGCATTTCTGTACATCTCTTTAATGTCTGGCTTCATAACGACAGCAGGATTCTTGCACCTGCTTCTGCACTCAGCCTGTTCGGATCTGTTGTCTGACTTAAGTGGTAGGACATCCAGCCTCATGCAGATACGTAGTTGGGAAAAGCTGGACCACGTGAGCCGCCAGGGGTCCTTGGACCGCATCTGAGAACTGCTGATTTAGGGCATTGATGAAGCTGAGGATGAAACCGAAAGAGAAAGCCTGTCTCCCCCCGGCCCGGGTCACTTCATCCACTGACAAGGAAGCTTAGAATCCTAGACAGGATCCAAAAAGAGGTACTGGGAGGAAAATACCGGCTCCGACCGGCTTGACCTGAGACCCCCAGCCAAGACTCCCATGCTTTGGCTCAACTGTCCCCCACAGTTTTATCCAGCTGCAGACTTCTGTTACCGGCTGGACTGGACATTTCTGGTGGCAGCTTGCATTTGACGCTGTAACGGCTGCCCGCTGGTTTTCAAGCCTCACTGCCATATGGCCCACCCTGACCCCTCATATCACATCAAAGTGGTCCTGCCTCTGCCTTTGCTTGGTGGTCAAGCCTCAGCATCTGAGAATGCCCTGGAAAAGACTTTGACCCTGGAGGGAGACATCAGGCTGACCACACTGGCTTCTGGCTGCCCGTCGGCCATTGAGGAGCTCTGTGCGCCTGGGGAAGCAGGATGATTATTAATTAATTCAACATGCAATTAATGAGATTATACCGAGCGCCTGGCACGATGCATTTCTCATGCCCAGGCCAGGGTGTGTGAGACCTCCTTAGACAAATCGAGATGAATTAGCAGCTTGATAAATATGAATGATCTCAGTTGATGAAAAATGAACCAAATGACTGTTTTCCTTAATGTAATTACTCGGGTGGTCAGTTTGCCTATAGAGCCCTGAGGGTATTAAATCAGCAGTTTTCTGGAGGCTTCAGAACGGGGAAGGTGCCTGCTTTGGTGGCTCCCCTCCCCTTTTCCCCTTTACTGCAGACAAAAAGTTAAAAACAGTGTCCCTGCTTTAAACCACATCTACTCCCAGTGCAGAGTCCCCATCGTTCTGACAGCTGTAGACACTCAGGAAGCTGCCACCACGATTAGGATCCAGAACATTTCTATCACTCCCAAAAGTTTCCTTGTTCTCCGGCGCTGTCTCTCCTGGACCGTGCCCTGTGTCCTGGCGACCACTGAATCGCCTTCTGACCCTGAATATGAGTTTGCTTTTTCTGGAGCTTCAGATACACGGACCACATATGCTTTTGTCTGGCTTCTTTCCCTGGGCATAATAATTCTGAGATTCGCCCGTTGCCGTGTGTCTCACTGGCGTGTCTGTCTTCGTGGCCGAACGGCATTCCACTGTTTGGACATACTACAATTTGTTTCTACACTTGCCTGTTGACGGATACTTGGTCATTTCCAGTTTTGAGCTCCTGTGGATAAAGCTGCTATGAACACGTATGGGCAAGTCTTCATGTTCATGGGCTTTGTTATTTTTGGTGCCAAGAAATGGCTGGGTCATATGGACGGTGTGTGCTGAGCTCTGCAAGAAACTGTCCAGCCCTTTCCCGCAGGGCTGATAGCACTGTGCGTTTCCACCAGCCGGGGGGATTTCCAGTTCTGTCCCGTCCTCACCAACTTGGTGTGTTCAGTCTTTTTAATTTTAGCCCCCATCATGGATATGTACTGGCCTTTCATTGGGATTTATTTATTTACTTTTATTTATTTTTCCAAGAGAGAGCAAGAGCATGAGCTGGGCGAGGGGCAGAGAGGGAGGGAGAGAGAGAATCTTAAGCAGATTCCACGCTCAGTGCAGAGCCTGGTGCAGAACTCGATCTCACGACCCTGAGATCATGACCTGAGCCGAAACCAAGAGCTGGATGCTTAACTGATTGAGCCACCCAGGCGCCCCGCTCACTGGGATTTAAATGTGCATTTCCCGTGACCAGTGTGTTGAGTATCTTTTCATGTATTTAGTGGCCATTCATATATTTTGCTTTAAGAGGTGTCTGACCAAATCTTTTACCCATGTTTAACTAAGTGGTTTGCAGGCTTCTTACTGGGTTATACAAGGTCTGTGTACACTCTGAATGTGGGTAGTTTGTCCGATACATGTATTGTGCATATTTTCTCTCAACCTGTGGCTTGCCTTTTTGTTTTTATAATGGTTTCTTTCAAAGAGCAAAATTTAAAATCTCGATAAAGGACAACTTACCCATTTTTTTCTTTCACCATTCATGCTTTTTAGCTCTTGCCTAAGAAATCAAAGCTGCAAAGACTTCCTCCTGTATTTTCGTTCAGCTGTTTTGTAATTTAGCGTTTATGTTTAGGTCTGTGACTATTCCGATATAATTTTTACATGGCATAAAGTAAGGGTTGATGTTAACTTTTCTCCCCATACGTTTATTTGTGGATTGGGAGGACCATCCCTCCTTCATCGAATTGCCTGGGCATCTGACCATGGATTTGTGGCTCTATTTCTGACCTCTCCGTTCTGTTGTTCTGCAGGTGTGTCCTCGTAGCGATACCACAGGCTGATTACAACTCTATAGTGAGTCTTGAAGTCAGGCTGTAGGGCCTCCAGCTTTGCTCTTTTGCTGTAGAATTGTTTTGGCTGTTCAAGGTCCTGATCTAACATGAACATGTGCTCCCTCATTTAATCCTTACGGCCCCCGAGGCGGGTTTGAATGTTTAGCCCGTTGCATAGCATGCTGGGGTCTGGCCATCCTCGGCGAGCACCCTGGTCCTGGCATCCATGATGCCGGGCCATGCCGGGTGGGGGCTTGGAAGCTGTGGCGAGGGTCCTGCTGACTGAGACGTGGGGCTTCCAGGCTCCTCCGAGGGCCGTGATGGGGCTGTGTGGGAGGAGTCTCACTCGGAGGCCGAAGGCTGGGACTGAGGCCGGGTTCAGGACCCGTGCAGGCGTGGACATGGGGGACTCTGCCCAGGGACGTGCCAGAGCTATCTTGTGTCAGGAATTTGGTGCCCCAGCCCCGGTTGTTACGTTTTTAGGGATTTTGCAGGCCCATTATTAAACTGTGAGTGGCTTGAAGTCTCAGGCTCAACAGACACACAAGTCAGGGTGTCCACTCTGGTTCCCCCTCACCCCCAGAGAGCCGGAGGTCAGCTGTTTACCAGCACAGCACAGACCCCACCCTTAGGGAGCCTCCGTTTCCCCATCTGTAAGTGGGGGAGAGTCATGCCACCCCAGAAGGCCATCACAGCCATTAGGTAAGGTCATAGGTGCGAAATGCTTACAGTGATCTTGATGCCAAGTTTAAGGGGTAGTTACCACGCTGGCCCCACAGTTGGCACCCACAGAGCAGTTGCTGACTGCAGTGTGCTTGGGCCTGGGTTTACCCGCGTGCAAATGGCAGAATGGCCTGAAGTCCCAGAGCTGGGGTGGGATTAATGTGCCATGTGGGTAAGGCTCCTGGCCCGTGCCCAGCCCATGGTGGCTCTCAGTGAGTGAGCTCCCTGAGGACCCAGGTTCCACCACGGTGTCCGGCGAAACCATGATGGGGACATCTCCTTGCCCACGGCCTTGGTATTCCAAGCAGCACAGCCCAGTCATCCTCGAGGCTGGGAGAGAGGAGCTCCAGGGAAACTGGGACTCCTTCCCACCGGGTAGCAAGGCAGGGAGCCTAGTGGCCCGAGGATGCTCCTTGCCAGTGAACGAGGCCCCATGGAGGACCAGCAGCAGCGGCAAAATCAAGTGGGCTCCACACTAACCTTTGCCTGCAGCACCCCATTTTGTAGGCACAATCGTGCCCATTTTACAGATGAGGAAACCGAGCCTCTGGGTGTTGAGCTGCCAGCGGTCCTCAGCCAGTGCCCAGCTAGAGGGACCCTGCCCTTTCTGCTGCCAAGGCCTTGCCCTCACCCTCGGCCAGCTGCAGGGCACCCCCAGTGACAGGGCTGGAACAGCAGTTGGGGGTGTCTAGGCACTGTCTACACCCCAGGCTACCACTTAGCGGGGATGCACTGTTACCCCACACTGGGCTGTCACTGAGTCTGGGCCACAGGGCCTTCCCAGGAGGAAGGGGAAGGAGAGTGTGTACAATGTGCAGTTTCCTGTGGGCACCGTCCCTGCCGACAGATGCTGGACAGTTGGGAGGGCCTGCTTAGTGCCCATTTGGTGCACTGCTGAGTTCCCGTGGCCTAGCGTGAGGTCTGGCACTTAGTCAGTGCTTACTAAATATTCATTGAATAATTAAATGGTCCCACCTGGGGAGACACAAAGAAGTCCAGGCTGGCTCAGGGGCTGGGGTTGTGTTGGGAGGGAGAGAGAGGCAGGCGAGGGCAGTGGGGAGCCACAGAAGGTTTTAGGGAGGGTCATGATGTAATGGGGTTTCAGCTTCATAAAAGGCCCTCTGGCCTGTGTGGACCGGGCCAGACAAAGGCAGGAAACCCCAATCTTCCAGGAGAGAAGTAGTGATGGCCGGGACCAGGGCAGAGGCAGGAGGGGTGGACAGAGGGGACGGCTGGCTGTGCCAGCCATGACCTCAGCACCCAGCTCAGTTCCCAGCCCTGGAGCAGGGCAGACGCAGGCCTGGCAAAGGAACCAGTGGACACACTGATGTGATGAGGCCCGAAGGGTATCCTTGTCATCGGGCCATTTGGCCCTGGTTGCCCATCTGCCAGCAGGGGTCTGAGGGCCTGGCTGCCTCCTGAGCCGAGAGGCCGGGGCCTACAGGACCCAGGGGCTGGGAGGGCCCTGGCCAGCTGGCCCAGCCGGACACTGGTGGTCAGTCTGGGGTAGCATCAGGCCTCCATCCTCCCCTCCACAGCAGGCTCATCGACCTGGCCTGTGAAAGCATGTTGTCATTTCCAGAACCCTCCAGCACAGGCAGCTCTTGCTATGACCATTACACAGAGGAGGAAACTGAGACTCAGTGGGGTTCATAGCTGGGTCCCCCAACAGCAAATTCACCACATCTCAAACCACCCCCTGCTGTGTATTAATTCTTCCTCTCTGCCCTTTCTCTCAGTATCCAGATGGTTCTGTTGGTTTGTGTGAATAATAACAACATACTACTGATTACAGCTCTATGTTAAAAAATATTTTATTTATTTACTTGACATAGAGAGAGAGAAAGGGAGAACAAGCAGGGGGAGCAGAGGGAGAGGGAGAAGCAGGCTCTCGGTTGTGCTGGGAGCCCGACGCGGGGCTCAATCCCAGAACCCCGGGACCATGACCTGAGCTGAAGGCAGATGCTTAAGCGACTGAGCCGCCCAGGCGCCCCTGCTTCTCAATTTTTGAGCAGTGTCTTGTTATCAGACACTTTTGTATATGTCTCCTCAAGTCCTCACAACCAACCCTGAGAGATGATAGCGTTGTACCCACTGTAGAGATCAGGAAACTGAGGCTCAGGCAGCCCCAGTGAAGTGAGACTCTCTCACTCCCAAACCTGCCCGCACTTCACCAGCGGCTCTCAAATCTTGGCACCGCACAGAAGAACCTGTCGAAATGCAGATTCCAGGTGCCGGCAAGCAATTCTGATCCACTGGGTCTGGGCAGGGCCCTGGGAATCTTCCTCTTTAGGAGAGAAGCCCACGTGACGGTGCTGTGGGCTTTCCCTGGAGCTTGTGCTGTGAGGAAGCAGGCAGGGAGCAGGTGGTCTTCTCTGGGTCCCTTTCACCTCGCCCTGTCCCCAGACCGGCTGCTGGGCCCAGGCCTCCTGGCCACCTTCCGGGCGCACAGGGGTCTGATTGAGGGGTGATGCCTGGGGGCTCTGCTGGACTCAGATCTGGGGAGTGGCCCCTGCTCTGAGCACAATCTGACCTGGCCCGAATTCAAACGCAGCGGCCTGACCAGGTCCTGCTGACCACAGGCAAATCCACCGCTGTCCCCACACCCCTCTTCGCCAAGCCCATCTGCCTCTGTACCGGCCAGGCCAACGGCTACCCAGCAGGCGCCCATCTGGCCTGGCAGGGAGGAGCTGGCAGCCACAGCCCCTGCCCTGCCTGGATCCCGCCCCTCGGGGAGCAGCCATGGAAGGGGCAGCACTATCCCACCCTCGCTCTGGCTCCCGCAGCAGCCCCCCAGCTGGCAGGGCTGGGTGCACCGTGGGTTGGGGGTCCAAGGGTGCAGGGCCACTCACAAGCTTAGCCACCACTCAAGCTTCTGGGGCCTGAGTTTCTGCTTAAAGGGAATGGGGCCTGTCCTAAAGAGCATCTTGACCACAATGGAGTAATACTCAGCCGAGAAAGGACTGAGCAGCGGCAAACACTGCACGTGGATAAACCTTGAGAACATGCCAGGGCAAAGAAGCCAGACGCAGAAGGCCCCCAACTGTATGACCCCAGTGATAGCAAGTGTCCCGAAGACGCAAAGCCACAGAGACAGAAGGCAGGTGAGTGGCTGGCAGGGAATGAGGAGCGACTGCTAACAGGTATGGGGGCTCTCTTTGGGAGTGAATGGAATGTTCTGGAATTAGGTAGTGGCGATGGTTGCACAACACAGTGAATACACTAAAAACCGCTGAAGTATGCCGTTTGAAATGTGAGTTTTATGTTACATGAATTATACCTCCATTTTTAAAATGTTAAAACCAGCAACAACAAAAACATCGTGATGCCAACACCTGTCCTAACAGCTGAGGAACCAGAGGGAGACACAGAGAACCTACGTAAGGCACGTGGGCAGCGGGGATGGGGCAGGCTCCTGCCATTCCCCGCTACGTAACCCTTTCCTGAGAGCCGCTCAGGTGCCTGCGCCGGGGAAGGGAAGGGGCTCTGCCCCCCACCTGAAAGAGCTCATCTCCCTCAGTGAGAGACACGCACGAGGGTAGCAGCAGCCATTAATCCTTGTCAGAGCGGGGAGCCCCAGCCCAAAACGCTCTGCGCTTTCTCCTGTCACTTGGAATCAAATTCCCAGTCCCGCCTTGGCCTGCCCTGCCCAGGGACCTCACCCGCCCACCACTCTGAGCTCAGTCCTGCCCGTCACCTTCACGCACACGCTGTCCTCCTTGCTGACCTGCAGCAGACCAAGCTGACTCCTACGTCTCAGGGCCTTTGCACCTGCTACTCCCCCTGCTATCTGTGTGGCTCCCTCCTTTGCTTCCTCAGGCCTCTGCTGAAATGCCCCTCCTCCAAGAAGTCTTCCCTGACTTCCCCAACTAAAACAGCACCTCCCACCCCCTCCATCCCCTTTACCTTTATTTTTCATCTTCGCTCTTACCCCTCCCCAGAAAAATGATCATATTTATGCAAAAATTTCCTTATTGGTTGTGCCCTTCAGTAGAGAGCGAGCTTCCTGTGGGGAGTGTATACGCAGAGCTCCCCGTGTGTGCAACGGTGCTTGGATACAGTAGGTGCTCAATTAGCATTTTTTTAAATTAATTGTTTTTGGCGTCCCTGGATGGGCCCAAATAAATTAAACTTCTTATTGTAAAATATGCGCAAGATAAAATGTGCCATTTTAACCGTTTTCAAGCGGACATTTCAGTGGCATTAAGTACATGTACAGTGCTGTGCAACCAGCCCCACTGCCCGTTTCTAGACCTTTTTCCTCATCCCAAATAGAAAATCTGTACTTGTTTTTGAGTCTTTTATCCAACAGACTACATTAAAACATCAAACTCTAGCCAGCATTTTCCCTTAACACAATAACTAACTCCTCATTAACTAACATTCTTTTGAGAGGATAAAATGAATGGTGAACGGGTTTACCCAGTGCCTGTCACGTGCCAGGTGATGGCAGGTCAAACTTTCAACCACCTTGGAAGGTGTGCATGGCCATCTTTGTTTCACAGATGGTCAGGTGGACTCAGAGAGGTGAAGTGCTTTGTCCAAGGTCACACAGCTCGTAAGACTGGGCTGTAACCCACTTGGGGAGGGAACGGGTTGATGGGGACCCTCCCCTCAGCACCTGCTTTCTCCCAGGAAGTGTTTTTACCCACCCCCACTCCCATCTCTGACCCCTTTAAATGTCTGGAGAAGCACCAGGCTGGGGGTCAGGTTCAAGGACCGTGGAGCCAGCTTGCCTAGGAGTAAGTCCCAGCCCCGTACACACCAGGCAGGCAGCTTTCGGCAAGTTATTAATCCTCTCTCTGCCTCGGTTTCTTCATCTGTACACTGGGGACTACGGTATCACTCCAACTTTTGCGAGCTAGGAGGATTTAGTGCTGTCTGTCAAGTGCTAGAACAGCTCCCAGAAAGTACCAGGAGGTTAACTATTACTATGACCTGTCCTGGTCCGATGGGCCAGCGTCCTGGGGCCACACGCAGTCCAGGTTCTCAGAACTCCCACTCTCGCCGTCCTGATCCCTGTCATATCAGGCCCCTTGTGAGTCCAGTGACATTACCCCTGTTTTCCAGGGGAGGGAACTGAGTCTCAGGGGATGGGACTTACTTCAGGTCACACATCAGTGAGCGGGGAAGGCTTGAGCCCAAGTCTGGTTTTGCCTCCCACCCCCAGGGCCGTCACTGTCCACCGTGACCCGAAGGAACCAGGTGTCAGCATGGAGGGCTTGGTGGCTTCTCCAGAGATGGGACATTTGGGCTGAGACCTGGAGAACAGTTGGAGTTGTCCAGGTGAACCGGGAAGGGACAGCACCGTGGTCAGAGCGCAGTGTAGATGAGGCCCCTGGGTGGGGGAAGGAGTGTGCACCTGCCCGAAAACCTAGGCGGTAGTTGAGAGCTTGTTCTCAAGGGGAAGGTCTCCCCTTTTCAATGACTGTCCTACTTCCGAAAACAGGTCATCTCCGGAGCAGAGCTGGATGGGTGGCCACTCTTTGTTTTAAAGACGCTGTGATGGGGGCGGCTGGGTGGCTCAGTTGGTTAAGTGTCTGCCTTCGGCTCGGGTCATGATCCCAGAGTCCTGGGATCAAGCCCCGCATCGGGCTCCTTGCTCAGAGGGGAGCCTGCTTCTCCCTCTGCCTGCCGCTCCCCCTGCTTGTGCGTGCTCTCTCCTCACTCCTCTCTCTGTGTCAAATAAATAAATAAAATCTTACCAAAAAAAGTAAAGACACGGTGATGTGGCTCTGCTGGGCACCCTTCTGTCCCGGTCAGCGCCTGCCCCGTAACAAACCTCCCCAGAGCTCCGTGGCCTCAAACAGTAAGCATTTAGTTTTGCTCCCAAGTCTGTGGGTCATCTGGGTGTTCCTTGCACATTGGCTGTGCTCACTCGTGCATCGGCGGTAGTTGTGCTCAGGAAAGTGTCCCGGCTGCTCTTTGCAGGCTTTCTCTCATGTGTGGGGACTGACTGGCTGTTGGCTGGCCCAGGGTGGCCTCAGCTGCGGTGGCTCGTCCCTGCCTCTCATCCTCCAGCAGGCTGGCCTGGGGTTTCGTGGTGGAGCAGGGGTCCAGGAGAGAGGGCAGCAGCCACAAGGCCTCGTGAGGCCTGGGCTTGGAACCAGCAGCTCTCATGTCCACC
This sequence comes from Ursus americanus, assembly GCF_024610735.1. NCBI lineage: Eukaryota > Metazoa > Chordata > Mammalia > Carnivora > Ursidae > Ursus > Ursus americanus. The sequence goes on along the minus strand of NC_142134.1, from coordinate 78,978,369 downwards.
CTGGTCTGTTGGCCAAAGCAGGTCACAGGCCCGGGAGGGGTCAGGTGTGGGGAAATGGGGTCCGTCTCCGGACGGGAAGCAGGGTAGTGGCTGTGGATCCAGGAAGCCATCAGTGCTGTCAGTCTGCCCCTCCTCCTTGCTCCTCAAGACCCCACGTGCGCGCTGCCATTTCCCGGAGGCCCTGGCCGATCCCACCCCTCCCCATCCCGAAGTCACCTCCCCCCCAGCCACCTCTTCACCTCCTGCGTGTGGCTCCCTGGACCCAGAGCACCCTGTTAAGGGCAGGCCTGGATTCCCTTGCCGGCGTGGCCCCCTCCTCCCAGGGGTCCCGGAGAAGATGCTGGGGAAGCCCGCTCACCATGCCCTGTCCCCGGCTCGTGCCCGCCGCCGGGGCTCCTTTCTCTTGCTGAACTTCCCTCCACGGCAGGCAGACTCCTCTTCCCTCCTGTTTCTGCCCGCACCTCCCTCCTCATCGGCCTGATGCTTCTGACAACACTAATTAAAGGGAGTGCTCCCATCAGAAGGGTCAGGCTGGGCTTTCCAAAGCCCCCCTTCTGTGGGGTGATGGATCTGATGGATCATTAATAGTGTCGACAGCACTTACAGTGACGGATGGTGATGGACGAGCAGGGAAGAGTCCCCCCGATGAGCGTCTTAATCTCCCCGTCTCATTTGCAGGCTTCTGCCAGAGTTTCTGGGAACTTTCCAGTCCACACATAAACCCTGGAACTGTGGCCAGGCAGGGATGACATTTCCCATCCTACCAATGCAACAGTCAGGGCTCAGAGAGGGTGAGTGATTTGGGTGAGGTCACACAGCAAGCACGTACAGGGCTGCGACTGGCATATGTTCCTCTTGCTGACAGCCACAGTGGGTACTGTGGAGATCCATGGGCTGACCCTCCCCCACATGGCACCAGTAGGAGCCACAGCCCAGGGTGCATGCAGCCGGTGTCCTCCAGGGCTGGTGTGCACATGGTCTCTTGTTGTAGCCCTGTTCTCCCTCTTAGAACAACAGAGATCCCTCCTCTCACTGTCTGGAGGCTGGAAGACAGAAAGCAAGTTGTCGGCAGTGTCGTGCTCTCTCCAAAGCCTGCAGGGAAGCATCTGTTCCAGGCTCTTCCAGCTTCTGGCGGTGGCTCGCTGTCCCTGATGTTCCTCAGCTTGCAGATGCATCACTCCAGTCTCTGCCCCTGTTGTCACATGCCTTCTCCCTGTGTGTCTGTGTGTCCCCATGTCATCACGTAGCCTTCTTCTTAGGACACCATTGTATTTAGGGCCCGCTGTAAGTCCAGTATGACCACATCTTAACTTGATCATCTGCAAAGATGATCCAAATAAGGTCACAGTCCCAGGTACTTGGAGTTATGACTTCAACGTATCTTTTTGGGGACACCATTCAACCCACAACACCATCCCTGGCTCCAGATCCCAATCTGGACCTGTCACTTGGCTGGTCGCATCGGACACCACCTTTGACCTTTCCCTAAGCCCACGCTGGACCATGGTGTGGCTTTCTGCCTCCCCGACCAGGTAGCTCTGGGCCTTGCCTGCCAGGGCTGTGTGGTGCCCAGTTCCAGGGAGTTGACTGGTGTCTCTGTGTTCCATGGCCCACGCTGCCTCTTCCAACCCTGCCTTGCCATCCTAGAGCCACAGCAGAAGGCAGAGGGGACCTCCCAAGTGGAAGGGCAGCATGGGCTTTCATGATATTTTTCTGCACCCATGACAGGGTGACTTGGAGCACTCATGACTGGGTGGGCTTGGCAGACCTCACTTGGTGGCTGAGTTGGGACCCCATCTGAGCCTGAGGTTTTAGCGGGTGGCACCATGAGGCTCTATGGTGTGGGTGCAGGAACATGCCAGAAGCACACACTGCAGAGGCCCTGCTGCATGTGTGACTTCGGGCAAGGGGCTTGCCAAGAGCCTCACCTCTTAGTGACCCAGTGTCCTTATCTGTAAAGAGAGAGTGATGAGAGGAGAGTAGAATTGTGCCAAGGTTAGACTTCTGGTCCATGGAAGGCTTTAACTGAGTCTCCATTTGCTTTTCATTCTTGAAGAATATTTGTGCTGGGTACAGAATTCTGGGTTCACAGATTTTTAAATTCTCTTTCTGCACTTTGAACATCTTCTGGACTCCCGTATCCTTTTTTTTTTTTTTTAAAGATTTGTTTATTTATTTTAGAAAGTGAGAGTGCGAGTGGGGGAAAGGGTAGAGGGAGAGGGAGAGAGAGAATCTTAAGCAGGCTGCCCAGTCAGCATGGAGCCCAATATGAGCCTGATCCCAGGACCCCAAGGTCATGACCTGAGCCAAAATCAAGAGCCAGCCGCTCAACTGACTGAGCCACCCAGGCGCCCCTGGACTCCAGTATCTCTGACGAGAAATTAGCAGTCATTTGAGGCCTGGTGCCTCTGAATGTAACATGGTTTTATTCTAGCTGCTTATAAAATGTTATCATTATTTTGTTCCTTGGCAGTTTAATGGTTAGGTGTGGTTTTCTTAGTATTTATCCTCTTCGGAGTTAACTAAGCTTCTTAAATGTGTGCATTGATGTCTTTTCCCATATTGGGGATTTTTTTTCAGTAATTATTCCCTGAAGTCTTTCTCCTACTCTATTATCTCTCTCCTCTCCTTCTGGAACTCCAATTACATGTATGTTAGATGTTTGATATTGACCTACAGGTCCTGGAGGTTCTGTTCTTTTCTCTTCAAATTTATTTTCTCTCTATTGTTCACATTGGGTAATTTGTACTGATGTATCTTCAGGTGTACTAAGTCTTTCTTCTGTCATCTCAAATTTTCTGTTAAGCAGTTCAGTGGTTTTCTGTTTCAGATACTGTATTTTTTAGTTATAGGATATCCATTTGGTTATTTTTAAAATAGTTCCCCTTTCTCTGTTGAAATGTCCTTTCTTTTCATTCAGTGGGAGCAAATTTCCCTTTACATCGTTGAACTTGGTTGTAATACCTACTTTAATTTTTTTTCATTTGCTAATTCCAACATCGGGGGCATTTCATGGCCAGTTTCCATCAATTATCCTTATATTAAGTATGGGTGATATGCTCCTATTTCTTTGTGTGTCTTCATATAATTTTGGATTATATCCTGTAGAGATTCTAGATGTTTATTATGTCCCTCCAAAGAGCCTTTTTGTTTTATTTTGTGTTTGTGAGCAGTTAACTCGATTGAACTCAACTGCAAACCCCGACTCTGGGGTTATGGGCAACAGCACAAACCCCAGTTCACTTCTTTTAGCCGTAGCTGGGCTGCTTGGAGTCTGTCATGTGCGTGCATTTTTTGTGGCTAGACAAAGATTTGGGCAGAGTTTATGTGCTGTATTTGGTGACAACCCCCCCCCCCCCCCGCCAGGCATGCCCCTTTCTAGAATTTACTCCCTCACTTTCTGGGAGCTACTAGGGTTTCCCCCTCCTGGTTTATTAATCCTTAAGAGTAGGACTTTCTATCTGAGTTTCAGCAACTACATGGCACAGACTGGGGCCTGTCCTCAGACTAGAGGCCGTGAAAATGGCTCAGTGGGTGAGTGATTGCTAATTTTCCTGCGGTTCCACCGGCATTTGGTCCCCTCCAGTGCCTTCAGGTAGTTGTATTTTGTTTTTCTTTTGAGGCTTTATAGTTTCAATTGGTGAGAGGGTTGATCCAACAGGAGCCACCAGGCTATTACCAGAAGCAAAAACTCCCATGGAGAGATTTAGACCAATGCCTGGCAAATGAGCACTTAAGACATGGGAGTTGTTATTATTGAACACGCTGCAGGGTTCCCTTCTGTGGTCAAGATGAGAGGCAATGTGGACATAGACACCCCCATGTAGGAAGGGGTCCACATTCAATGAGGGGCATACAGTGGGCATGAGACTGTAGTTGTCGAAGAGACCACTGAACTGGTGGGCAGCGGTGCTGTCTGGGAGGCTTCCTGGAGGAGGTGGTATTGGGACTGGACATATGTCAAATATTCTAAGATGAGAGAATAGACTTTCTGATTTCAAGGTTTTATTGATAAGGATTTCTAGCTCTCATGGGAGGTAACCTTTCTGAAGGTAAACCCTGGAAGATACTTCCTGTAGCAACAAAGAGATGTGAAACATCCACCAGTCCAAAGGCTTGAGGAAGCAATGCCCTGGCCTGCTTACTCCATAGATATTTGCAGGATGGGACTAGTGCGGGGCTGGAAGTCAGGATCCCCAGATCTGCACCGTAAGCTTCGGCCACCACTCATCTTGCACGCTTCTGAGCTGGCCACTGCGACGTCTGTGCAGGCCAGAAGCAAGGATGAGAGGGGGCTGTAGTTTTCTGTCCAGGTACTTTTGGTAACCCCTCATTTCTCAGAGTCATGATCCTTTCTCCTGGACCCTTACACCCCATAGTCCCACTGGAGCTCCCAACCCCAGGCAGACTCTATTATAGCCATGCTCAGAGAAGTGGTGTGCCCAACCCAAGGCCACACAGCCAAGGTGCCGGAGCCACGACTCCAACCTGGGACTTCCCACTGGCCCACGAGCAGCTCGGGAGGTTGTCCCCGTGCAGGGTCCTCCATCTCTCTAGCTGCCAATGGGAATTATAGTGGTATCCCTATCAGGGGTTGGCGTGAGTTTCAAAGGAGGCAGCGGATGTGAAACTGACACATAAATTGTAAATTGCCTGCAGATGTTAGTGTCTGTTACTGTGGTAACCGCCCAGCATTTATGGACAACACTCGCTCTCAGTACCAGTGGTCACATTGGCATTTTAATTTAATAGCATTGTTATTCTTCTGTCATAAAAATAATATAAATTATGCATATGTCCAAACTCATCAAATTGTATATATTAAATATGTGCATTTGCATATCAGATATATCCCAAAAGAGCTATTAAAAATTACCTTCATTACAGAAAATTGAGAAAACATAGAAAAGTGGAGAAAGAAACAGAAATATTTTATTGCAGCCACCCCAGAGCACCCTCCGCTAATGGGGTGGGGGGTCCTTTTTTGGCTTTTCTTGCCTCTGCCCGGTGTGTTTGCCATTTAACACGGCTGTGATCACTGGTGTATATAATTAAAAACATTTTATACACAATTTTATATCCTGCTCTTTGTCCCCTTAGGGGGTGTTAATAGGAAGAGCGAGAACTGACGCCATGCCGTCCGGGACCCTGGCGCCGCTGGGCTCTGGCTCTGGGTCCGGTGTGCATGTGCTCCTGGGTCAGGCCCTGTGGCCCCGTGGAGGGCCCGACCCCTTCCCGGCTCCGTTTACACGTTCCCGTCCCCCGGCTCTCCTCGTCTTGTCTTGTTTTTCTAAGTTCAGTGAAATGTGCTTTTATTGTGATCAATGAACATGTCCAGTCCATCCTCCCGCTTCTAAACCACCTCTCTCCTCTTTTCCTTTGCTGTCAAAGCTGGCATTTACTTATGGCTCAGGAGGCCAGTGCAGGCCAGGAGTTGCCTCTAACAGGCGCTGATGGGAAAAGCAAAAGGTGTTTATTGAATAGGAAAGTGAAAATCACTCGAGGCCTTGAGATAAGAGGTAGCTGGTACTTTTAAGAAGCAGCAAGGAGCCCAGTCTGAGTGGAAGAGCGAGGTGGGCAAGAAGGGAGACGAGGCTGGCAGGGAGAGAGGTGTTACCTTTACTGAGTAAAAAACACAAAACTCAGTGGCATTCAACAACAAACATTTTTTCCTCGCGCACCTGCCGATCTCACTTGTCTTGGGCTGGGCTGGGCTGGGTGAGCAGGGGGCAGGGGCCCTGCTTCGGGCTGGCATGGCTGGGTGACTGCGGCATTCCTCCCCGTCCTCCTGGGACCCGGGAGCTGGCCTGGGTGGGTCCTTCTGGCAGGGGCAGAGGCTGGATGGTGGCTTGTCTGCTGGTCTCCCATAGGCCAAAGCAAATCACATGGCCAAGCGCAGCATCAGGGAGTGGTGGCAGGGATGGTGCTGGGGGGTGGGGATTGCCCAGCCCTGGGTGGAACACAGTACCATGCTCTGTGCAGGGGCAGGAGAAGGGTGAAGCTTTGGGCTTCCGATATGGTCTGCCTCTGGGGACCGCAGACTACTCAGGCTTTAGACCACTCTGAGACCTTTGCTTTACTCTGAGGTCAAATGGGGATTTGATCTAGAAGGTTTTGGGCGGGCTCCTTCACGCTCTGCTGGGGTTAGCTTAAGCAGGGGGTGGGAGGAAGCAAAGAGATCCTTTAGGGGGCTGTCGGAATCTTCCAGGTGAGAGGTGGAGAGCTGTGGGACATTGTGATGGCCTGGCTAGTAGGAGATGGTGTGTGGAGAGGGAGACAGAGAAAGGAGACAGAGACTCCGAGGCTTGGGCCCGAGCCAGGGGAAGATGGAGTGGCCACCATCTGACAGGGGAGGCTGCCCAGGAGGGCTTTGGGAGGAAACAGACTCCAGTTTTGGGAACCAGTGGAGGGTTTGGGGCCAAGTCACGCTGTGACTTTGGTCGCTGTAGGAGAATGGAGTGGGGGCAGTGATCAGAGCTGCGGTTTATTAGAGAGTAGCTCCATTATGCTAAAGCTGGATCAGAGTTTCTGGGGCCTACAGAGTCCAGGCCAGGAATGTGTGAAGATTATGGGGGTCCCACCGATGGGGAACCCATGAGTGGCCCCCAGAGTAGGGCTAGTGTCAGATTTGTGGCCCAGTCACCTGATCAGCACATGAAACCCCCAAACTGCTTCTGGAAGCAGGAGAAAGAGGAAGGAAGGAAGCAGGACAGAGAGGAAAGCAAGCCTGTGAACAGGTCTGTGTCCCCTGGCCAGGCGGGAGGGACAGGGGGACCATCGGCCCCTCGTTAGTGCTCCTGACCCCTCGGGCCCCTGCTTCTGGGTGGTGGCCCAGCCCAAGGATGCAGGCTCTGGTGGGTAGGGGGCCTGTTCTGTTGAGCTCTGTCGTACTGGGGTCCTAATGAGCCACACCTTCCTGTCTCTCCCCCCACAGCCGATATCATCTCTACTGTTGAGTTCAACCACACCGGAGAGCTGCTGGCCACAGGCGACAAGGGTGGCCGGGTTGTCATCTTCCAGCGGGAGCCGGAGGTGCGGCGGGACCTGGTGGTGGCGGGAGGGGCGCCACGCTTCAGCCGGGCCTTTGCCAGCTCTGTCCTGGACCCCGCGAAGCACTGAGGACAGGCAGGGCCAACTGTTGCCCTGAGTTAAGCCTCCCATTACTGGGTGAGCCGGCGCCATCCCGGCTAGAGGTGGGGGGACGGGAGGGCTGCGTTTTCTGCAGCCGTGGGGCTGCCTTCAGGTGGCGGTCGGCGACTTGGCTCAGCCCCAGGCCGCACCCTCCCGAAGCTTGTTGTCCAGCAGAATTCCGGGTAAGACAGGAGCGGCCCGCAACAACCCACCCAGGAGTGATGTTTCGGAACCACTACAAGACCCTCATGATAACAAGAACCCCATTTGTTGAGCACCTACTATGTGCGGTCACCTTGCTACATTCTCTACACGTTTTCTCATTTACTCTTCACTGCCCACCTCAGATGTTGGGGACCGACACCCATTTTACAGATGAGGACACCTGGAGAAGTCACCCAGCTAGTGAGCAAAGACCAGGGGCTGAAACCAAGGCCATGCGTTGTCACGTACACGCCGCCCTGCCTCAGAGAGGGGGCCGCCCACACACGAGCACGTGCAGGGATTAGAGGCTGAAGACGGGATGGCGAACACCAAGGAGGGGGAGGACGGGGAAGGGAGGAGGGGAGAGAGATGAGGGGAGAGGGAACAGGGGTGAGGAAGAGAAGAGGAGGAGTGGGGATTGAGGAGAGCAGGGAGGAGGGGGTTGGAGGCGGCAGGGGAAGTGTTGCAGGTGCGTCCCTGCCCTGTTCCTCAGGGCATGTGTTCCTCGAGGTCTGGCTGCTCCGTGTTACCCCCTCTGCCCCGTAACCTCCCTCACGACAGCCCCAGTGGTGCCATTAGGTGCTCTTAGCATCCTCGTGTCACAGATGGGGAGCCCGGAGCTCAGAGAGTGTGACCTAGCTTAGCCAGGACACGTGGCTGGGAAGCAGGCAGCTGAAAATCGAGTCCTATGGCCCGAGCGTGCCAGTTTCCCGAGAAGAGCCCGGGTAGCCCACTGGGGATGGCAAAGCCAAGGCTCCTTTTTGCAGAGAGAAATTAGATGGGTAGATGCACGTTTCTTGACTTTGGAATTTTTCTCCTCTAATTTTTTTCTCTCTTCTGGTCCCAGTGACCTTAGTCATAGACAGTGCTCGTGGCCACTGCAGGGACTTGGAGGCAAACATACAGAAGAACTTGAAAGCTTGTCAGAAGCAGGACAGGTGTAGAAATCTAGCAAGAGGTGATTTAGGAAAAATTAGCAGGAAACTTGAAATTGTCCTTGGTTAGCTGACTCCGTTTGCTCCCTGGCGGGTTATACGGTACCACATGCACTGAACTTGTCCACTGAGAAGGCCGCCCTGTGCCCACAGTGAACTCACCGCCTCACTATTTTGAGGGCTCTGTCACGACGGTCCTTGTTATTATGAGCTCTGCTGCCTAAACCAGGATGGGTCCATGGAGGAAAGTTCGGGGGGAAGATGGCCTAATGTCAGTCTAACATTCTAGAATATTCTGCCTCCGTGTGAAATCTGTTCCAAAATGCATGCATTCCATGAATCAGGACCAAGTTGGACACTCAGACTGGAGGATCAAGCCAGAGCCTTGCCTTGGTGTCAGACCTCAGAGGGTCGAGTGACAGCACTTAGTGGACACCTGGCCTTTGGGGGGAGCAGTCAGTTCACCTCTGAGTCTCCACTTTCTCGTCTGTAAAATGGGGAGAATTGCGGTGCCCACTGCAGTGAATAGAACAAGACTGGGGAGTGAGAAGCACTTTGCTCAGCACCCCGCACATAGTAGGTGCTCAGTGAATGTGAGCCAGCCTGATTGCTGGACTGAGGAGGAGACAGGGCTTGGCCACAGACACACGCCAAGTCATCGGCCATTTAAAATACAGAGTTTCCTTTGACCCTGGCATTGGATCCCCAGCCCTCCTGGACATGGGCCACCAGGCTGCGTCGGGCTCTCGGAGGGCTTGGCCAGCGTGCCCTTCACCCCTGCCCCTGCCATGCTGGAGCTCAGGCCCCCTTGTCCGCATTTTCTTGCAGAGTAAAAATGCGCCTCACAGCCAGGGCGAGTATGACGTCTACAGCACCTTCCAGAGCCATGAGCCGGAGTTCGATTATCTCAAGAGTCTGGAGATAGAGGAGAAAATCAACAAGATCAAGTGGCTTCCGCAGCAGAATGCCGCCCACTCCCTGCTGTCCACCAATGGTGAGGGGCCCGCATGCGGGGGCGCCAGCACCGCCGGCTCGCACATGCTCTTTTCCAGCTTACTTGGACTGAGCAGTTTTCTAGGTCCTGAGAACTCGAAAACAGTATTTTGAGCAGTGGGCACATTCCACCCAGTGACTGTCCCACAGCTTCCTCAGCCTTGGCCTGTGGTGGGACACGGGGCTTGTTCGCACCATGACAGATGGCTGTGTCGGAGACATCTCTGTCATTACTGTTCTTGGAGGGGGGGCGGTGGAGGGAGTTTGGTATTCCCGACGAAGGAGCCAAACCTAACTCTTCTGGAATCCCCAAACACCCCTGTGGGGTTGTCACTCGAGAGTGCGGGGGGTGGGGGCAGCAGGAGGAGCGCGAGTTTCGGAGCCTGGCCGGCCACTTGACCATTCTGCCCCGGGGAGGACACGTGCGCCCCCAGGCCCCAGGGAGGCTCCTGGCCAGAACCCTGCTTTGCTGTGCCCCACTCAGGGCCTGGCGCCTGGGGCCCGAGGCTCGGCTTCCCCCTGCTGGCCCTCCTGCTTCTCTCGACCCCGTCATCAGTGGTGCCTGAGTGGTAGGAGGACAGGCCTGGACTCTGTCCCAGCCCTGTGACCTTGGGGTGATGGCCTTGCTTCCCTGAGCCTTGGCTCCCTCATCTGTGCAGCGGGGTGGACGCAGCCCCCCTGGGCTGTGGTAAGGGTGACGTGAGATGACACCCCGCCAGCACCCTGAGACCAGCCAGCCCTGCTGTGGAGGGTGTGAGCCTGTCACGGTGATGCCACCTGCCTTCCCCGACACAGCCCAGACTCCGTGCAGCTACTAAGGCACCCTCGAAACTGCTTGGACTCAATCCCGCCAAACCTTGTGCCCGAAGTCTGCCCTGTCTGCCCCTTACCTGGCCAACCCTTCCGCATCCCTTAGACCTCCAGTGGGTGTCACTTTCCACTGAGCCTCTGTGGACTTCTCAGCTGAGCCTGCTGTCCCTGCAGTCAGTCCTGATACCCCCGACCCCTCCTAAACCCAGGCCTGCCCCCCCTGCTCCCTGCGTTCCTGCTGTTCTCATCCTTCACCCTGCCAAGTGCAGGGTCCAAGAGCCTTAAGGGTGCCTGGCCCAGGGCCACGCTCAGCCAGTGGGGCCCTTCCCCTGCACGGGAGAGGAGGCAGTGAGGGTCTCCCCAGGACAGGAGCCCCTCACATGGTTCACATCCTGGCCCTGTCACTTCTGCTTCTGTGGTTGTGTCTTCCTCGTGGGGGTTCTGGGGGGACGAAATGATATGAGGCCATAGCGAGTTAGAACGAGGCCGGTGTCTATGGAGCCACATACACGTGCTGCCTTTCCTTTTACCATGGGAGTGGCACATGTCATTCTCTTCCTGCCCCTCTGGAGAGAAGGTCAGCATCAGGAGCTCCCTACACCCCCACCCTCAAAGCTTCTTGACCCTGGGTTTAAATTCCAGCTGCACCCTTTCTGAACGACATGTCCTTCGGTACCTATCAAGGGTTTAATGATACCAGTTGTCTCCCTCTTTCTTCTCCTGAGCCAGGCTGTGTTTGTTTTGGCTGCAGTAGCAGCCAGGGTTCTCCAGGGAAGCAGGACTGATACGATGAGTGTGTGTGTGTGTGTGTGTGTGTGTGTGTGTGTGTGTGTAGGCTTGTAGGTAGGGACACACATGTAGACATAGATATATGGAAAGAGACTTATTTTAAATTGTCTCACATGATTGTGGGGCTGGCAAATCCAAAATTTGCAGGACTGGCTGGAAGGCTGGAGATCCAGGGAAGAGCTAATGTTGCAGCTTGAGTCTGAAGGCCACCTGCTGGCAGAATTCCCTCTTCCTCCAGGGGAGGGCCGTCCTTTGAAGGCCTTCAACTGATTAGATGAGGCCCACCCACAGTATGGAGAACAGTCTGCTTCACTGTACGGATTCTTTTTTCTTTTTTTGTGGCTTAACAACAGTTTATTTCTCATTCCCATAAAGTCCATCACAGGGCTGTGGGACTTTCCAGAACACCTGCTCTCCATGTGGGGGGTTCGCATTCCAAACTACTTTGAGTTTCTGGTCCCTGTTTCTGTATGGGCTTCCACAACGGAGGCAGGAAGAGCAGTAGGGTCTTGCACCCGCAAATAAAGTCTTCAGCCCAGCACTCTATGGAAGTAAGATGTAATGCCATCTAAAAAAAAAAAACCTTCACAGTAACATGTATCTATATTTGGCCAAACACCTGGTGGCTGGGCTTTGCCGCACTGACATAGACGCTGAACCATCCCAGCCACTCGGCTCCTCTTCTATGTTCATGGCAGGAGGCCCGAGAAGTGGGGCCACTGGAAGCTGCCCTCTGAATGGGCCGGATGCTGCTCAGGAGAGAGCGGGTCACCCTGCTTTTGTCTGCCCTGCAGGGCTTCAGAGTGGGAAGCTGCATCTGATATGCTCTTTCTGGGAGTGGGTTTGGAGTTTGTGGCTGCCCTCAAAGGTGCCTCCCCTTTGACCCAGTGCTTTCACTGTTGGAATCAGTTGTGAGGAGCCAGAGGAGGAGGACAGGTACCCTGTCCGCAGCCGTGTTCGCGGCGTGGGTGTGCAGAAGGAGTGGGAACCCGCGTGTCCGAGAGCAGGCTCCCGGTCAAGGAGTTCCCGACGCGGCGCACCTGTCTCGTAGGCTGTGCTCTGCGCTGGAGTTAATCATGAGTCTCGTTTCATTTGCTCTGTTTCAAAAGATAAAACTATCAAATTATGGAAGATCACTGAACGAGATAAAAGGCCTGAGGGATATAACCTAAAAGATGAAGAAGGGAAGCTTAAGGACCTGTCCACGGTGACGTCACTGCAGGTAAGATGTGAAACGCGGAAGGTTCCGGCAAGCGGGAAGCAGTGTGGGCTTCTTTTGTGAAACAGTGAGACTTTAGGACTTGAAGGGCCTTTGGGATTTGAGCCAGAGCCGGGTTCGGGTCCTGGCCGGGCTGCTTCCTGGTGGGGTGGCCTCAGGGTTTCCCTGCCTCTAGCCTCGGGCTCCTCGTGAGCAAAGCAGAGATGGTGCTCTTTCTCCTGGAAGTGACATGGGGATGAGGCGGGGTGACGCGTGTCCAGGAGAACCTGTGGGCTGAACTTGTGGACTCCAAGCCCTTCGTCGAGGGGCCAAGAGGCCTGGAACAGGTGATTCTTGCCGCCTGTATAGAGGCGGGGAAGGTTAAGCTGCGGGGCCATGCCAGTGCAAACTCTCGTCCCCATGTGATTGAAAGGCAAAAGCACGCCTCTTTCTTCCAGGGGAGAAGCTGTGAGACATGGCAGAGAGAGTTCTGGAGTCCCAGGATCTGGGTTCCAATCCTGCCTCAGCCACTGGCTGGCGGCGTGCCCCTGGGCAAGGCTCTCAGCCTCCCCAAGCCTCCGCCGACTCCTGATCTAGAATGAGGCACACATGGCCAGCCTGTGTCGTCCTAATACTCTGCCTACAGGACCTCAGTCCTCACCGAAGTCCTGTAAAGGGGGCACACGATTATCAACCGCATTTTATAGTTGAAATGAGAGCTGGGATCCAAACCCAGGGAAGTCTGGCTCCAGAGTCGGCGTCCTGTCTCCTCCATGAAGAGGGAGTGAGGTCCCAGCCTCCTGGGAGAGCCGTGGGGATGGTCAGTGGTGTCCTGCTGGAAGACTCCATGAAAGTCAGTCCCTGTCTTTCTCCAGCAGGGCAGGGGGCATAGCAGGGCCACCTTGTGTGTCCCTGGCTTCCAGAAGCCTGGAACATGGCAGGCGCTCTGCTCCTGTGTGTTGAAGGGGATGCTGGTGCGCAGCTCATTGGGATAATATTCGTTCATCGCACACTTACTAAGCACCTGCTTTGTGTCCAGCCCTGCTCTGGGCATGGGGAGACCGCAGTGAAACAAAGAGCCTGGGGGCAGGATTGGGTCTGTGTCTCAGTGTCCACTGCTCCTGGGACCGGCCTGGCTCTGAGCAGACGGCCTCAGTCCTATGAGTAAGCTTCAGAGGTGCTGCTCCCTTCAGCTCGTTTCCATGTTTTGGCCAATTTGGAAAAGGCTGGGTCACATTGCATGAACTGCCTGTCCTCCTGGGAGAGGGGGACCAACTCACAGCTCTGAGTGTGTGCCCCTCCAGGGGGGAGGGGGACAGTGACGAGGCCTGGCATGGGGGTGTTAGTGCCTCCCCCGGGTGTCCCGATGGCTCCCAGATCCACTCGCCACTTGTCAGGTGGCTGTAGGCAGGGCCCCGCCCCATGCCTCTGTTTCCTCCCCAGCAAAATGTGGATGAGAACTCACTTTCCCTGAAACAGCTTAACATACGCACTCACTACGTGTCCAGCAAATCGTCGTAAATATGAAACGGTGATCAATGTTGTTCCCGAGATGGAGAAATAAATGTTTAAGCATACTGGCCTCTAAATGACGGGCAAATTGTGCAAATAAATTCTGAGAAAGCCAGGAGGCCAATTAGCTTCCACATTGAGTAATGGGAGTGATGCGCCCCCCCACCCCTGCCCCCCCACCCCAGCCCCCAGGAAGTTTATGAGGCTTTCATCTGGTGGGAAGGATACAATTATCACCTCTTAATGGGCTTGGCATTTGCGGCAGAGCCCGTGGCCCGCGGGAATCCGTTTATTTCCCTCCCCCCATCTGAGACTTTGCTCTGTATCTCACTCACATCCCAAGATGGCCCTTAACTGTCCGTTGAGGCTGGAGGAGGAGAAACGGAGAAAGAACGGGAGCATCTGGGTCTTTCCACCTCTTGCCTGTTCCTTATCTCCTTCCATGTCACCCAAGCCACCTAGCCGTGTGCAGCTCTTTACCGAATCTGAGCCGTTCCTGCTGGAGGCTGGGCTGTTACTTGCCGACAAGCTGCTCTACAACGGGCCCCGTGCTGGACCCCAGGTGTCAGAGGTGGGCCCAGGCCCCCTAGGAAACAGACATGGAGTCACTCCACCTCGTTGATTTGGTGAACTCCTATTCATCCTTTAAAACCCTGTAGCCTTCTCCTCTGTAAAGCCGTTTCTACACAAGCCAGATAAAAACTCTCATCCTGCTTCTGCACCGTCTAGCCTTGTGTATCCCAGAATGTTCTGTCCTTAGTGTTCACATGTCTGCCCTCCTGCCTCTCACCTTGACTAGACAGACTGTGGCATCTAGAAGTGTTGGGGGAGGCAAAATGTTTTATTCATGAGACACGCAAACCTTCAGGGCATATTTATTTTCACTCTTCCTCTCCTTTGTTCTTTTAATGGCTTTGAAATATGGTTTGGGGATGGCAGTGAATGGCTGGAGCCCTGGGTGGAGGGCAAGGCTGCCGGGAGGGGAAGCGATGTTGCCAGAAGGAGGGGAGGCAGATCAAGGCTTTGCAAGGCCAGTGATGCTCTGACCTTCTCCAGGAACAGGTGTGACTTGAGAGAATCCAGAGGACCCTGGGTGGCTGTGCCTTGAGGAAAGGGAAGGAAAGATTAGGAGCTGACCTAGAATATCTGACACAGGGGGACATGGGCAGGGCGGGGCACAGAGCCGGCGGCACAGGAACGGCCCAGAGCCAGGTAGGCATGCACACAACGTTGCACACGCCCGCACTCATGCTCACACACGTGCACACTCACACCCATATTCATGCATGCAGATACCCCCACGCACATCCACACCCATGCATCCACCCGCACATATGCACCCCCCCAACACTGGTGCACACACATGCACACTCAGGCGTGCACACGCAGGCACACACATTGGCACATGCTCACACTGGGTCCCCTGGTGCTGTGCGTGAGAAGGAACACTGCAGCACCAAAGTGGTCACCTCCTGTCTCAGCTGTCCCTGGGGAGCTTGAGGGACACAGCCCATTCATGTATTCACTCACCCACTCACTCCTTCCCCTGCGGGCCTTTCTGTGTGGGGTCCTGGGCTGAGTGCCAGCCACACAGAGACGAACACGAGAAGACACGGTGTGCCCCTAACCGTTCCCAGGCCACTGCAGGAACAAGACAGCTGCCTTGTCGTGTGGCCAGGGCTGTGACAGACTGTGGCCACTCCAGGGAGCCCTGGGCCTAGCCTAAGAGTGAGGTGGAATCAGAAGAGGTCCTCTGGGAGAAGGAGATTCTCAGGTCCCACATCAGCCCAAGTCTGACCCGCACGGCCCGCATCAGCCCTGCTCCTGCGTCCCCTCCTGGTTGCCCATCCTACCCGGCACCACCCCTGCCGCCCTGTCACCCTGACCCTGCACCTGTTTTATTTTTCCAAACAGCACCTGTGCTCTATGAACTCTCATACACACGCACACACACACACACACGCTCACTTGTGTATTGGTTATTGTCTTTCTCTCCCATCTGAGGGCAAGCAGCCTGTCTGCCACAGCGCGTCCTCACCCAGTTCTGCTTGGATTCCCCTGACTCTACTTGGTAACTGCCGCCCCAGGCCCAGGAGCCCTGCAGTTGGCTGACAAAGTTGCACAGCCCAACACCGGGACCCTGAGCTCTTCCTCACTCGGAGCCCGGCCGAGCTGCCTCTCTCTCAGACGCAGTTCCCGTGGCCCCTGGAGCAGGGTCCCCCCAGGCCCACGCTAGAACCCGTGTGGCTGTGTGAGGCCTGTCCACCCTCCCATCACCCGCTAGGGAGGAGGTCGGGCACTAGCACTGAGAACTCACCATGTGCGGGGCGCCATTCTGAGTGCACTTGACCTGCATGAACTCATGGGATCCTCACATACCCCTCTTCACAGATAAGGAAACTGAGGTCCAGAGAGGTGAAGTCCCCGGTAAGGGTAACCCTAGTGGGTGTCCAGGCAGTAGGGTTTCAGGGGTCTGTCTTTCCGCCAACATGCCCTGGCGGGGCAGTCACCCCGGGCTCTGCATTTCCTGACTCTGGGACTTCGACACGTCAGGGACATCTTGGCATCCAGTCTTCCCACCCAGGACGGGATGGCCATGCCAATCCCCATTTCCTGAGCATCGAGTCTGGGCCAGGCCTGGGGGGAGATGGATGAAGCTGTGTCTGTCTGTCTGTCTGTCTGCCCATCCCTGTAGCTTCAAAGACCTCACGGTTTCCTGGGGTGGGGCCTTGTGCCCGACACACAGCGCAGCGTATGCTAAGAGCCTTGATACAGATGTGTGCAGTCTGCTGGGGGTGAGCAGGCCCGGAACCCCGCTCCCGGAGCAGGTGCACATCTGAGGGGCTGTCGCTTCTAGGCCTTGCAGGAGGAGTCCGCGTAACTAGGTGTTCAAAGGGGGTGAACGTTCCAGGCAGAGGGCACGGAGGGAAGCAAAGGTGTGGGATCTGATGCTGTCCCAGGGACTCCTCACACCAACCCTCTCAGGGGGGAGTTTCTATGAGTTAGGCTAACACCAGCAGCCGTAGCAAATAACCCTGGCATTGCGGGGCCGAACACACAGAAATGAATTCCTCACTCATGGAAAGGTCCAGGGTCAGTGTTCCTGGTGGACACATGACTCTCCTGCAGGGACGCAGCCTCCTTCCATCCCACGGGCCTTCATTCCTAAAGCTCAGGTCCTCACCTTCCTGCAGTGGAAGGGAAAAGCGGGTAGAGAAGGCACACCTGCCTCTTAACCGGCTTGACTTACAAGTGCCAGGTGTCACTGTGCTCACATCCTATTGGTCAGAACCAGTTACATGGCCACCCAACTGCAAGGGCAGCTGGGAAATGTAGTTCTTGCCTGGGCAGCCACTTCCTTGTGACAAGGGAACAAAAATGGTGGATAGTTGGCAGGTGCTGCCATGGTATCTTCTCATTCCGTTTTAGAGGTGAGGAAATTGGGGCGCAGAGGGGTTCAGCCACTTATTCAATTCACACAACAGGCTCAGAACCAATCCCAGGAGGCGAAGCTTTCCTGCAGGGCTGGCGGTGATGGATGTTGGCCATGTGGCGCTGCTTGTTTCCAACACGTGCATGATGGACGCCCACTGGCACATTCCCGGCCTCCGGTTTTGATCGTGCGGCCCTGGCATGCCGTTTCCTGCCTCGGGCACCTGTCCCCCTGCAGTCCCCCTCCATCACCTCATCACCCTGCTTACCGTCCCCTTCTCCGCAGGTGCCCGTGCTGAAGCCCATGGATCTGATGGTGGAGGTGAGCCCACGGAGGGTCTTCGCCAATGGCCACACCTACCACATCAACTCCATCTCCGTCAACAGCGACTGCGAGACGTACATGTCGGCAGACGACCTGCGCATCAACCTCTGGCACCTGGCCATCACTGACCGGAGCTTCAGTATCCTTTCCCGCTGTGGCCTCTGCCGTCGCCCGGGGCGGGGGGGTTTCCACGGGGGGGGGGGGGTTGGCTCAGTTGTGAGCGAGCCAATGCGGGAGCTTCTGCTTTTGTTCAGCTTCTCCAGTGAGTGAGGCCCAGTTTGGAATCCTGATGAGCTGGTTTGAAAATTTAAAGCCATGGCTGCCTAGGGTTATATTCGACCCCTTGCTTTCTCCAGGCGGATGTGTTCCCTGTCATTCTGAGACCGCATCAGGGACCTCAGAGGAGCTAGAGTCCTGGGGTCTGCCCTCCTGGAGGAAGGATGGTTGACCCACTAGAGAGTCAGGGACCCTCCTCCCTGTGGCCCAAGGCAGGGGCCTCAGCGTGTGATGAACAGCCTTGGGGGCCCACCCAGGGCTTAGAGTGACAGTCGAGGTGTCAGAAGCCCAGTTGCCTGGCAGTCCCGTATGTCTAGGCAAGCTAGGGGCAGTAGGATGGACTCCAGACCCCTCTGACTGGTCAAGAAAGAACTTGGCACCCAAGCACGAGCCTGGGAGGGGCCGCAGTGGACAAAGCAGCCAGGTTGCTACCACGTCACTCTGTGCTGACCTCAGCAAGCGTCCGTGTTAACTCATATCAGCCTTATGGCAACCCAGGAGACAGGTGCTCACACCTAGCAAGTGTCCAACCCAGGCCCCCCTCCAGCCCCCGACTCCCCATTTCCAACCTCTTTGTCCAACTGCGCTTTGTAAAGTTTGCCTCGAAGATGTGCAGTGGAACTGGATAGGAGCCCCCCCACCCCGAGCTCTCGTGCAAGCTGACAGTCTCCCAATGTCCCCTCTGTGCTGGATACCAGGCAGCTCCTGCTGCGAGAAGCTCCCCACTCGGGGTGTCGGACCTGCTATTGCTGCCTTACCCTCAGAGCAGAAGCCAGGGCTGGCTGGGAGGGCGTGTGGGAGCAGGAAGGAGCAGTCTGGAGGGTTGGAAGGAGAGACAGAGGGTAGCAAATGGCTTCTGAGGGCCGAGAGCCAGGGACTGGCCAGGGTCCACTGGGCAGAGAGACCTTGGGAATGGGGAGAAAGGGGGCTCGGAGGAGCAGAGAGCAAGCACATGCTGTTGGTCCTTGAGCCCAGCAGGAGGGTGTGGGGCAAACGCGGGGCTTTGGGGTCAGTGGGGGCCTCTGTGGGAGTCTCACTGTGTCCCCTAAGCTTGCTGACCTTGGTGAGGAACCAGATCCCTGGGAGCCTCCCTGACCCTTCCCCACTAGGACTGCAGCACGCACATTCAGTGAGCCCCTCCCAGATGCACCCAGCATGGAGCCGGTGCTCTGCGTGTCAGGGAGCGTGAGCCTGTCTCCTTCCTGCCCCGAAGGAGCAGAGCGCTCTGAGCCGGGGTGAGGGGGACGTGGATGGGGGTGGTCACAAAGGTTCAAGGATGGGCTGAGGCTGGAGCTGCTCAGATTTTGGAAGCTCAGATTTGGCTTGGTGGAGAGGGTGGGCTGGGCATCTTCCTGACCCTCCATTCGGGCTGGAAGCCCAGTGGGCCCTGCCCTTGTCCCTGGCGCTCAGAGCTTCAGTTGGTCAGGACTCCTTTGGTTGCAAGGCTTCGAACGCCTCATCCCTGCTGGCTCAATCAAAACATGGGCATTTACTGACTTATGGACCATGAGAAGCCTGCAGGCACAGCTGGATTCAGGGGCTGAAACGACATCATTAGATGGTTCTCTCTGCTTCTTGCCTCTGCTCTCTGCTCTGGCTTGTCTCAGGTGCCCTGTGGTAGCATATTGGGGCCAGCAGCACATGCCCTGCCCTCCCAGAATAAAGTCCAAGAGAAAAAAGACCAGTTTTCTGTGACCCGTCTCACCAAGCCCCCAGATGGCACCCCATGGGCTCTGATGGGGCCTCAGGGGCACCTCTGAACCCATGACTATGGGAGGGGGGAGCAGTGCTCTGATTGGCCAGGCCTGAGTCAAGGGTGCTGGAGGGGGTTACTGGGAGGGGGGCGTCACCTTGGGAAAGGAAGGCGCTGCCCCAGCATTTGGAGGCCGCCGTAGTGGACCGCACAGCCAGATGTCCACTGCCAAGTTTGAGGTGTCGACCAGCTTCCTAGCGGAACAAAATGGGTCACATGGGAGCCCCAGGTCTGCAAACGGGGTGGGCACAGGACTTGTGAGACTGCCGCGGGCTGTCCTCAGTGGTTCCTCACAGCACTCTACAGTGCATAGTGTGCCATTCGCCATCTCACTTGGCCTTCATGTTGGCACGAAAGCTGGATGCAATGGCACATTCTCACCCCATTTCGCAGTTGCAGAAATAGAGGCTCGGGGAGATTGGGGGCTGGGCTGATGGGGACAGAGCTGGGACTCGCGCTCAGGCCTCCGTGGCCTGGCCCCAGGCTGTTTGCTCTGCCCTCAGGCTGCCCGCTGCAGCTACCGTCCTGGAACCCAGGCTTCCTTGTCGCAGGACCAGGCTGGGGACGCGTCCCCTGCCGGACTGACGCTGTTGGGCTGCTGTAAGGACTCAGTAACACTGTGAATGCCCACGCCCTTTACAAACTGTGAAGCTCGCAGCTGTGTAGGGAATAGTGTTCCCTGATATTCAGCCATTAATTCCTGGTGCTTCTTCTGACCCGGGTCCATGCTGAGCCCCGGGACACAGGGACAATGAAAGAAACTCGGCCCTGCCAGTAGGGGCCTCCAGGCAGTGTCAGGGACATCACTCTTGCTGTGAGCAGGGCAGCACCTGCACAAGCTGCAGTGGGCATGGTTGGACATGGTGGGTGAGGACAGTGGGAGGGCCGTGTATGTGTGTCCTGGATGGATTAGATTCCAGTAGGCAATCCTGGAGGCCAGGAGCCCAGTGAGGAGATCCAGTGATGGGCAGGCAGGGGGTTGGCTGTGGACAGGAGGCAGTGGAGTAGTGGGGCAGTGGGCTATATCATAACTGTCCTTTGGACTGTGGTGGCCACAGGACATTGGAACAGGTTAGTCAGGAATAAGAAAAGAGGATTGGTCCACTGCATGACTGCAGGCATAGTCCTCCTGAGTCCTTACTATCAGCTGTGCCTCCTTGCCCCATTTATGCACAAGAATTGTGCCTCTCTGCGTGCTGTGGGAGCTGCCATTCACTGCTGTATTTATTGAGTACCTCCTGTGTGCCAGGCTCTATGCCTGACTTTGAATTAGATAAAGACCCCTGCCCTCTTGGAGCCAACAAACAGCAAACCATTAGTATAATAAACAAGTACCATACCCAGCCTGCAAGCAGCTGACAAGGCAGTGAGACCACCAAACACAGTGGTGTGCATTTTTTCCAGCCCTGTTTGTCTACAGGGCTGCAGGTGTGGGCTAGGCGGAGCGGGAGCCAGGGTGGGGGTTTTGCCCAGTGAATAAGCAGACATGAGGCTGATGGTGCCTGAATCTAGGCTAGGTGAGGAGGAGATGGCTCACGATGAGAGAGGAACATCAGTCATGGGGGGGTGTCCTCCTGGAAACACCTAACTCCGTGTTGAACGTGTATGCTGCCTCTTAATTTTGTGCAGGTGGCTTGGTAGTTGATAGACTATAAAGACGACCTGTCTCTTGAGGTCGAGGTGTGTGGGTGCCGCAGAACGCTGACGGTTGCCGAGCTGGGCTCCAGGCAGCCCCTGCCTGTGGAAAGTGAGTACCCAGTAGGCAGACAGAAGGAGCAGAGGGGAGTCTCCAGGGGCATGTGGTGGTTGTGGAAACCTCCCTGCTGAGACCAGCTCGTCAGGGAACCGTGTTGCACGCAGCACTCGCCCGGGCCCGCTGCTGCTTGGCCACCAGAGTGATGAGACCCAGGGGCTCCGTGCAGAGACCGGCACCCGCCCTGCGGAGGCCAGTCTCCTGGCAGGGAAGGCGTCAGGACTGCAGGCTGCGGCTGTGATGCCGGGTCCTGTGTAGCCCTGTGACTAGAAAAGGTGTTTCATTTCCAGCGTGGGAGGAGGCCGGAGAGGCCTGCCGAGCTGGAGAATTGCTCCGAATTGGGAGACCCCTTTTGTGCAAGCACTTGATGGGGGGTTCTGGGCCTGGGGTTTCATCTTCCTTTAACTCTCTCCCTCCGGTGTCTCGACTTGTCTCGGTGGGTGCTGCTGTTCAGTCTCTGAGCCACTGGAAGTTTCCTGGGGGCAGAACTACCTTCTTGTAACACTTTCCACCTAAGCAGAATTGATCTCTAGCAAAGGTTTTGAGAGAAAGAAAAGCCTTCTTAGTAAAGGAGAGAAGGTGAGTGTTGTTTTGACAGTGCAAATAGATAGAAAGCTGACTCAGAGGACCTTTGTGCTGCTAATTTGAGACTTGGCTGCTCTGCATGGAGAGGCAGGGAGCCCGGTGCTCATGGAGTCTCTGTGTGTGCCCGGGCACCTCCTTCCTCTCCCTCACCCCCAAGATGGAAGGAGGTGCCAAGCCCTTTCTTTCCTCCCCCTGGATGGCTATGGAATCGTGCCTTCTTCTCTATCCCTGCCAAAGGCGCCCCTGGAGCCAGACCATTCCTGCCTGGCCTGCTGCCAGCGTCCGACACTGCCCAGCCAGCGGCCCTGCACAGAGCTGTGAGAGAGGCTCATCAGAACCTCTGGTTTGAGCACGTCGGGCCTGGGTTTGAAGCTCTCAGTGCCCCCCCCCCCCCGGTCAGCTTCTGGAGAAAGTCCGAATCCCTCAGCAATGCCCAGAGGCTCATGGTGACCGGCCCCTGCCCACCTCCCCAGGCTCCTGTACACCTTCAGTAAGCGTCACTCACAGCCCCCTTCAGCCGGTCACCTCTGCTCTGTCCACTCCGCGTGCCTCCTGGGCCATCAGAACCCTCTGAGCCCACACTCCCTGGTCACACTGGGCTTTCCTCCTCTCTTAGTATGACTGCCTCCCCTGTTTTCTGCTGAAACCCTTGCGATGAGGTACGTCCCGTCTGAGCCCTCTCTATCCCCATACATAATGCAGGACCCAGCACATAGCAGGTGCTTACGAATGGTTGTACATGACGACTTCGGGTGGAGGAATTCCGGTCTCCGTGTGGTCTTAGGATGTAGGCACCTACTTGTAAATCTGGGCTTTGGGGGCTTAGAGAACCCAGGCACAAATGAGTGACGGTCTGGGCTCTGGGGTCCGGCAGACCTGTGCCCAGATTCATTGTGTAACCTCCCTGGCCACCAACTTCCAGCAGTATCAAATGGGCCAAATTCCTCGTCCTAAGGATATTTGTAAGGAATAAAGCAATCATGCTCGTAAAAGGCCTGACAGTAATCGGGCCTGGCAGGTGGCCAGTGTTTCCCTCCCAACCAGCAGCTCCTCAGGTCTCTGAGGCTGGCTCTCAAAATCGCTGCTTCATCTCTGATTCTTGAAGCCCCTCTTTCTCCCCCGCGCCGTGTCCACATCTGTTTAAACAGCCTCTCATGTCCTGCAATACCAACACTGGAGACAGGCAGCTCTGAATGATTTTTCTGGAGCTCGATGCCTCTTAAAGGTAACAGATTTGCACAGAGCATCTTAGCTGATGGGCCTCTGCTTTATTTTTAGCACTCGGAGAATTGTGAGGGTGGTTCAATTGATTTTTCTCCCCCTGAGCGATTTCTCATGGTGGAAGCTGGCATCGCACCAAGCCTCGGTCTGGAGCAAATTTCTAATTGCGTTTTACAGAGCAGGTCCTGAAGCGAGGTGGGATGGTGCAGCAGTTAGGGGCAGAGGCTCCAAACCTTGGTCTGCACATGGCCGCCTGGGGGCTGGGCATGTTCCCCATGCAGGGAGAAAAGGAGGGGACGGGCCAAGGACTGTGCTGGGGGCTGGGAGGGTGGAAGGGCTGGGGAGCACAGGGTCTGATGGGCTGTAGACACAAACCACACTGGCCCTGACCTGCTTTCAGGTATCCTGCAGGCTGCCTTGTTCCATCATCCCGTAGTACCACTCTACAGAGAAGGAACAGGAACATCTACTTGGAAACGCCCTGAGTCTGAATCCCCCAAATCAGTTTCCACCCAGAAAGCATGTGGTGAAGTTCTTGCCGGCGCACCCCTGTTTTGGGGGGCTCAGCAAGCCTGGGCTTCTAGCGGGGCTGAGTGCTCGTGTAGCTGTCCGTGGTGCTGACTGCATGGGCAGCCAGCGCTGGGAGTCCTCTTCCCCACCACCTCGCACACCACTGTCACCGTGACCGTCACCCCTTACTGAGCACTTACTGTGCCCAGCAGAGCTCTAAGCATGTACTAATTCTCTTTAATCCTCCTGACAACGCTGTGGAGTAAGCATTATCAACATCCCTCTTTTATAGATGAGGAAACGAAGCTACAGGAAGGGCAAGTAATTACCCAGAGTTACCTAGCTGGGAAGTGGCAGAGCCGAGGATTCAGACTCGGGGCCTCTGGGTGCAGAACGCATGTGCTTCCCCACACCGCCTCTCAGGAGGAGAGCGACAGCCCCCGCAGCAGCCACTGTGATTCTACCTCCGGCCCTTATGCGGCTCGCCCTGTGCTGCTGTCATTCCCTCTGTTTTGTGGGTGGTGTGGTGATGAGCTCTGAGAAGTAGGTGCAGTTGCCCATGGCCCGTCTAGCCCCATCAGTACAATGATGTTTCTTGGCTCTACTTTTAGACCCTAATGGAGAGTGGGTGCTTTTCTCCCCACTGCAGGACAGAGTGGGGATCGTTTGGTGACATAGGTGACAGGTGACACAGGCGCTGAGTGCACGGGTGATGGCAGCTCTATGTTCCTAACATGTCCTCTAATGATGGGAACATTTGCCTCTCCTGTGCTTCTGATCCCTCCTGACAGGCCTCCGTTTCATTTCTGAGACATGCTCCTGATTAAACCCTCTGCCCTTGACCCCAGTCTGGAGGCTCATCTCCCACCCTTTCCCCATCGGGGCTCCAGCTGGCTGCCCTGTGGCAGCTCCTCAGCCTTACCTCCCCTTCGCATGGAACATGCCCCCCCCCCAAAAAAAACCTACGTTTCTCAGTCCTCTGCTTAATGCCTCAGCCTCCCGGACTCTCCAGACCAGCTCCGGGCCTCCCCAAAAATCCTATCGCGGGCACCCTGTGTGTCTCTCTCAGAGCAGCATTGTGGGCCTCTCTGGTTTCACTGCTGGGCTGGAAGCCCTGGGAGGGGAGGTCAGGACGGGCTCAGTGACCATGAGAAGGCAGCCACTTGGGTGTGCGTCCCAGCTCTGTCCTGTCTGGGGTTTCTGCCCCAGCTCTTAGGAGCCAAGGAAGGCATGCAATTCAGCGCAGACCCCCAAGTCCTTGTTTTCTTGGGGAGAAGGGGCATACATTGCACCTTTGGCAATCTGCTTAATCTCCTGTTTTTCCAGAGGAAGGGAAAGACTCTGATTCAATTTAGTGAACTTTAATTATTGCCAAAAGTACTAACCATGCACTAGGGACTTGTAAAAAATTATATGTCTAAATCATTTTATTTACTTTAATTGCTAGGACCTTTGACTTAATGTCATCTCATTAAATCCTCATCATAGCCCTGCAAAGCGGATGTTATCAGTCCATTCTATAGATGAGAAAAGCAGGTGCAGGGAGATGGAGAAGTTGTCCAGGGGGTCACACAGCTGTGTACGGTGGGGCTGAACTATCAAGCCCTGGTCTTTGTGACTCCAAACTGAGTGCTCTCTTCCCTGGCTCGGTACTTGGGAATCACATAAGCTGGTTTGTGGAAGAGCTGTGAAGACTGGCTCACCACATGGAGAGGATATGCAAGGGCTTCAGTGGGCTTGTGCTGTGAGCAGTCACACGGAATAGCCCCTCTCCATGGCCCCCCATGACCCCAGTGACCCGGCTTTTCTCTCCAAGCAGGATTGCACCATCATAATTAGTAAGGTTCTCAGCAGAGAAGGGAAGGAGGCTGTTATGGGCCAAATTGGGTCCCATAAAAACACGTATGTTGGACTCCTAACCCCAGGACCTCAAATATGACTGTATTTGGTCTTTCAAGAGGTGATTAAGGTAAAAGGAATCCATTTGGATGGGTCCTAATCCAATATGACTAATGTCCTTACAAGAGGAGGAGGTTAGGACAGCATAGAGGGAAGATTATATGAGGACATGGGGAGAAGAGCGCCATCTACACCCTGCAGAGAGAAGCCTCAAAGAAATCAACCTTCTGACACCTTGATCTTGAACTTGCAGCCTCCAGGACTGGGAGAGAATAATTTATGGTTTGAGCCACCCATGCTGTGGCAGCCGTAGCAAATTCACACAGAGGCAGAGGCTGCCCGGAACCTCTTACAGGATCTGACGTGGTTTGGCCAGAGTGCTTCTAGCATATCTTTGTAGCCAGCTCACCTTTGGAGAAAACTGGCTGAAAAAAGCAGCTTTGCTGGCTGTTCCCCAACAAGACTGCCTCCATGTGCAGGAGGCCTTCTCCAGTGTCCCTGGAGAGCCCGTGGGGGAGGCTTCTCGTGGCGTGGTCCTAGGTAGAGCTGCCTCCATCCTCACGCGGTGGCTGCTCGGTCACCATGGTAACCGCCTCCCCCATCCTGAGAGTGTTTTTCCTGCAGAGACATCGAGATAAACCACACTTTGCTCAGTTAAATCAATGGAGCCCAAGGCTGCATCCTTCTCCTCATTGAACTCCCCTCACCCACGCTGTTAGTACCTCCCTTGCAGGGTCACCAGCCAGTCCAGTGTACCCCAGCAACATTGCCCGTGGGGTTGCATACTGTGGGGAGATGCACTCCCTCCAGAACAGGACGGGCGTAGGGAGGAGCACTGGCTGGGAGTTAGGAAGCCAGGACTCTATCCTTGTTCAGTGGTGTCCCACATGTGGCCCTGCGCATATCTCTTGCCGCCCCTGGCCTCCCTCTCCTCCTTCGTGGGCGTGGAGGGTGGGTGGTCCTTCCTGCAGGGATGCGAGATGCCTGGCCTGCAGGTGCAGGGTCAGGGACTGCCCACAACAGCTCTCTGAGGGTTTGACGCAGTTGCTGCATCTTAATAGAGTCCTTTGTCATGCTGCTGCCCCTGAAGCCTGCCGTGATGTTAGTTAATATTTCTGTACTACTTTGATGTTTATGGGGTGGTTTCCATTCCCATTTCTCACTTGAGCTCCTTCCCGAACAAACCAGTGATGTTTGTTCATTTCATGTACAGGACTCATCTTACGGCGGAGGGGAGATTTGGCCGTGGACGAGTGATGGCCCTTTGCACCTGTGCCCATCCCCCGTTCACGTAGGGGAGATGAGCCTCAGAGGTGAAGTTCAGAGGAACGAGGGCCCCTGGAGGTGCAGTGACCTTCTCCCTGACATGTCAGGGGCCCTCCAAGTGGGGCATTGTGGTGATGTGGCCCAGGGAGCGACGTGACCCTGGCTGGCTTCCGGCCATCAGGCCATGCCTTTGGCAGCGGATGATGAAGGAGCTTCTATAAAAATCTTGCAGACCTGATGACTCTGCAGACGGCCTGCCCGGAGTGCCCTGCGGTGTCCTTGACAGCGGGAGCTGCAGGCTCCGCTGCAGGGTGGGGCATGCGCTTGCTTCTGAGCTTCGCTGACTCCCCCAGGCAAGGGCCGGGATCACGGGAACAGCTGGACGGGAGGACAGCCTCGTGCTGGGGGAGGAGCCGGGCCAGTGGGGCTGATTCACTCGCTGGCCCTGCGTGGGGTCAAGAAGGGAGGTTACTGTTACAAAAGCAAGATTGCAGTCCTTCTTCTCGGCCTGGGGCCCCCACCGTACAGCCCGGGGGGCGAGAGGCACCTGTTCGTACTTCATGGGCGCTCAGCCGCTCCCATTCACGTCCATGTCGTCTGCACCAGCCTTGAAGAGCAGCAGAGTTGAAGTCGAGGTCAGATCTTCCAGCCAGCTAAGCCTAAAATGTTTACTCTCGGTCCTTTACAGACCTTTGCCTGCCCTGGGCCTAGAGCAATACACCATTCACACTGGGCCCTGAAGGAAAAGGGATTCGTTGTATGATATGGGGCAGGAGCCAAAAGCTGCGAGGGACCAGAGACCCACCCCTAGGCCCTGGCGCTCCAGGAGGCCGCACCCCTCCCGGCACGAAGTTGGTGCTTCTCAGCCCTGCTCGGCTTTGCCCCCGTCATGGTGGGTGTATTGCCGACTCTGGAAACCAACTTGGTCAGTCCTGGGCTGGGCCCCCTCTGCTGGGTCCTGGGAGGACAGCTCGTCCTGGCGGAGCTTCCGTGTCCTCAGCCACGGATGGGGTACACATCACTCATGGGCGGAGAGGTTTGAACGGGGCACAGCTGGGAAGCAGTGTGCCCGTGGCCCGCCCACGGGGCAGATCGGGGGCGTGCAGGTGCGTGCAGGGGCCAGGTGCTTGGCCGGAGCTAGGTGTACAGACAGGAACATGACCTTGCGCGCACTCAGAGGAGCGAAGCAGACAGGTCAGCCGGTGTTCGCCGCCTGAAAAGCTGAGTGCTAGCTGGTCTCTGAGCAGAATGCAGTGGGGACTGAAGGACGGCGCTGTGGGGAATGCGACCTTCCCGTGAACCTCGCAGAAACCAATGCACAGCGTGTTTCCGGTTTCCGCGGCGCCCTTGAGCACTTTTGTGGCTGCTGCAAGGCTTGCTATGCGCTGCAGGGGGGTGGCTCTTTTAATGAACCTTGTCAGTGCTGGTCCCCTCCTCGAGGACCCCCTCCCCCACCCCCCTGGTCTGGCGTCTCCCTGAGCCTGTGCTTCGCCACCACTTTAAGGGCTTCTTCCCCTTGAGATGGGGGGACACTCCCTGTGCTGCCCCGGCCCGGGTCCCAGGGGCCCCCGACACGCTGGGGGGTTCACCGACTTCAGCAGCTGTTCCGCAAAGCACCTGCCATGTGCCGGGCGCTGCTCCAGACACGGAATGTGCAGCAGCGACGCAGAAGGACAGGTCCCTGCCCTCACTGGGGAGGTGGGCAGCCAACCAGTAAGCGCTGTGGCAGTAGTGCCACGGCCAGGCCACTGCTGCCCAGCTCCCATAGGCAAGCCAGTGTCAGTTTCCCGTGCATGCTGGAACAAATGTCCGCAAACTGGGTGGCTTACAACAGAAATCTCCTCCAGTTCCGGGAGCCAGAAGTTTACAGTTAATGCTGGCAGAGCCGTGCTCCCTCTGGAGGCTCCCGGGGAGGCTCCGTCCTGCCTCTCCCAGCTTTTGGGGGCCCCAGGCCTTCCTGGCAGCCGCCTGACTCTGGCCTGCCTCCGTGGTCCTGTGCCCTCTGGGGGTCTCTTAGAAGGACACTTGTCACTGGTTTAGGGCCACTCCGGGAATCCCGGATGGCCTCCTCTTAAGATCCTTCATTGTATCTACAAGGACTCTTTTTCTCATTGAGGCCACATTCACAGTTTCTGGGGGTGAGGTTGTGGACGTGGGCTAGGGAAGCGACCAATTCAACGTGCTGCTCTGGAGAAAGACCCCCTGCGCTCAGTCGAACTGAGTGAGTTCACCTCCCTTCCTCCTCCTCCTCCCTGTGTGACCTGCACCTCTCTCCACCTTCCTGTCGGCAAACTTAGTTGCCAAGATGTGACCAGAGGTTAAACGAAAGCCCATCAGACCTGGGGGGGGGGGCGGGGTGGGCACAATGAGATGGAAAACAGCGCATGAATAATTCTACGGCTTTGCAGGGGAGGGATGGAGGGCTTGTAGCTGAGTCTAACTACGCCCGTTCCCCAGGGAGGCCAGCTTGCCTGGAACTTTGTGAGCCCCGTGTACAAGGGGAATTGATGCATCTGACCATGAAATGGGGGAGAGGCCACCTGGGGGGGTCAGTGCTCCAGGGTCATGCCCAACCCCCCATTTTGCAAATGGGGAATACTGAGGCTTGAGGAACGGGAATGACGTTTGCACACGGCACTGAGCTTTCCAGAGAGCTAAGACCACAGGCTGAGTCCCGGGCCCCTAGCTTCCCACCCAGCGTAGGTCGTGCCAAAGTCAAAGCCACCACATACGGTCACAGTTGGACCAGATGCCTCCCGGTCCACGTGCACAAGGCCACACGGGTGTGAGTCCAGGAGAAGTGTTTGCAGCATCCATGTGGGGTGCAATTATCACGCTATGGAGTCTTCTTCCAAACCTGCCTCCCTTGTGAGGAGTCTGCCTTCAGGCCCGGCTTTATGATCGGATGAAGGGAATTTGACAGGGACAGCCCCCCTCAGTACCCAGCTGCACCCGCGAGGAGCCAGGCAGCAGGTGTAGGACAGGTCCTGTGGTGAGCTGAGCAGGAGGTCTTGGAGAGACCGCCCTGGGATCAGGCTGGGTGGCCGTGCCCTGAAGGATGCGGTGCTGTCCCGGGAGATGCAGGCATGATTCAGAGGCGCGAGATTGCCTGCCCTGCCTTAGGGAGCCCTTGCCCTGCGGGGGCCCCAGCACGTTAGCCGTGACTGTGGTTTTGTCTTCCTCCACCGGGGTCACGTGGAAATATTTCCCATCCATCTTTCCCCAGCACCCCCTGTATCCAGAGTCCTTTGTTTGAGGCAGCAAGAGATTTCCTAGTGATGCTTGGGCTGTAAGAGCTGTGGTCCTGGGCTGTCAGCAGGACCCCGGCATCGGAGGCTCTGTCTCCCGAGCCCACACACAAGACCCTCGGTCCCTGTGCCTCGCCTCTGTGCTGCCTGGTTCGGGCCTGTTCACTGCGGAGGGCTGCAGACGTCATTGAGCCCCATGTACTTCTAAAAGCTGTCATGCCTCGTACCTGTTTCTAACGAGTGTTGTCAGGAGGCTGTCAGGAGTGGTTAAGCATGATGGGGCCGCAGGATGCATGCGCTCGGGAATCCAGCAAAGAAGCCACACCCATTCGCTTGACCTTGGGCCCCTTATGGGTCTGGGAGCAGCATGTGGGGGCTGGGAGAGGAGGCTTCTGAGCCCCCCCGCCCCGCGCTCCCTTCCCGGGCCCCGTGTGCACAGCTTCCCAGTCTTCCCATCTTGGCGGAGAGATTTTCATGAGCATCAGCCTCCATCTCCCCGAGCCAGACGCTGGGGACTGAGCTCCTGCCTGTGACTCATGATGAGCGACGGTCGTAAACAGTCATCGTCGTTGAATGTGCGCGAGTTTTGGTCTTGGTGCAGGCAGAGCGATTGGGTTCAGACGTCACACCTCTGATGCTTCTCTGTTGAACTGCGTCCTAGAACACCCCGAGGTGGGAAAGTGAAGAGGTTTGGATGCTGAGTGGGTCGGGAGGGGAGGTTCTGTGCAGAAACAGATGACTGGAAAGTCTCGGAGGCTTGAAACAGCCCAGGGGTATCTCGTAGCAGGCCCCCTGAGGCACAGGTCCCACAGCAGAGGGGGAAGTGTCCCGGCCTGCTGGCACTCAAAGCTTCAGCCCGGGAGTGACACCTGGCATCTGTCACTCTGCCCTCCATTCTTTGAGAAAAGCAACAAGGGCGCGGCTACCCTGAGTTCCATGGGGCGCACGGACAGGTGTCCCCCCACCCCGGAAGAGAAGCTGGAGTGGTGGGCAAGGCATTTCCCTCTTACCCACGAAGTCCTGCTCCCCCAGAAGTCGTAGCCTGATGAAACACGGTGTAAACATGTGTCCCCTAATACGTGACACCCTGGGTCGCCAAGCTGACCTGCGTGTCCTGAGGCCTGGGCACTTCTGTGTCCCCCAAGCTTCCTTGAACTTTTGTGGCCCGAGTTCTGCGGAAAGAATTTAGTTCCCCTGGTGCTCAAACAGGTGCTGTGCTCGTGTTTCATTTAAAAACGGCCGCATGGGCACCAGTTTAAGGTTGGGGGAGAAACGGAAGCCGTTCCTGAGCAGGCATCTGTAGGCCCTTAGCCCCTGAAGGACGGGGATGGAATTAGCAGCACGGAAGTCTTGGCTTTTTCCTCTCTTACTGTTCAGTCTCATTTTTCACGATTTGATCTCTGCTTCTTATCATCCCAGAAAACCACAGTTTCCTGGGAAACCAGGCCAGGCTCCTTCCTCCTCCTCTCTGTATTTTTATGTGATTCTAAGTTTCTGGTTAACAAGGTGCTTCCAGAAGCAATATTTAAGTCTGAGCACACACACCGTCCTCGGTGCCTCTGGTCACAGATTCAACAGTTTTTTGTGATGTTTTATAAACTCTCGTATTTACAAAAGTCACAGAATGTCCCTTTATTGAGGCTGCAGTGGGAGAGGAGGGAGGGCTGACGGCAGGCGAATCTCAGTGTTTCAGTCAGTATTTTCCAGATAATAAAAAGCAGTAATGTCCCTGATACTCACTGAGCTCTGTGATGTGTCAAGCAGCGAGCGAGGGGCTTGGCCTCTTCTAATTTTCACAGCAAGACTCTGTGGGAACTGTTGGCCCATTTTACAGATGAGGAAACAGACGCATGAAGACCTGGGAACTCCCCCTCGATTGCACGGGCAGCAGGGGCAGAGCTAGGATTCGAAGCCCAGACTCTGATTCCAGGACCCACACACAGATGCAGAAGGAGGAGAGGGCATTTCAGCCAGGGAGGACTGGCTGGAGAGCCCCACACAGGGCTGGGGAGACCAGAGACCAGGGTTTCCCTGTCAGAGAGAAAAGCGCCTATAGGGCCCAGTGACTAGTTGCATCCGAAGCTGGGGAGGTAGAGAGGGGCTCTGCCAGGCCTTGAGTGGTACAGCAAGGGATCGGATTTGCTGCTTTAGGCAACAAGCGATGGACAGGAACATAGACTTACTCCTTGCTGCTGAGCCATCCTGGGCAAGCTGCTTACCCTCTCTGGGCTCTAGAGTATCTGTCAGGGATACTTATTTTGCAAACAACAGAATTCTTGATCCTAAACAGAAAATGAATTTATTGGCTCCCACGCATAATGGTCCAAGGCTCATGGCTTCCAGTGCAGCCTGATTCAGGATTCAAATGGCATTGCTGGTCTTTGCCTCCACTGTCTTTGGGCCGGTCTGCCCCACCCAAAGGCTCCAGGTTTCCCTTGTCCCAGCACGTACAGGCCCCTCCTCTGCACACCACCCAGCCCAGCAGAGACGACAGAGCTGCTCCCAGCATGCCCTGCATCTCAAGTCTGGAGTCCCTGTGTTGGCACCTCTGAGGCCACGTGCTCATCCCTCGTGGAGATTGTCCGTGGAGTGGAAGGCACAGATGAGAGTGAGAATGCAGAAAGGCAGAGAACCTTTCCCCCAAGGAGAATCTTGATGCTGTGGACAGAAGGGGTGGGAGTGCTGGAGGTGGGGCTGCCCGCACACTCCGCTCCAGGCCACAATTCACAGAGTGACGGCGAGAACTCGAAGTTGCTCACCGAGAGCCCAGCACGTGTGTACTAGGTGCTCAGACGCTCCTTGCCTTCTGCTTGGCACCTGGTGTGTGGGGTGGACGGAGGCTGGGCAGCTGGTGGGTGCTGGCTGGGGAGAGGGCACAGGTCAGGGGGAGAGGGAGGCGGCGGGTCCAGCCTTGCAGGGACAGTGGACGGCACCCAGACGGGGCAGCCAGCAGGCGGTTGGACATGCCGGTCTGCAGCTCAGAGACTGTCTGGGGCTTTGTCCAGGGGTCTCGGGGATGGAGACGTGGCTCAGACGCAGGGTAGATGGGATGGCAGAGCAGCGAGGGTGCGCTCCCGTCTCCGCCCCTTCCTTGACGGGGCCAGACATCGTGGACATCAAGCCGGCCAACATGGAGGACCTGACGGAGGTGATCACGGCGTCGGAGTTCCACCCCCACCACTGCAACCTGTTCGTCTATAGCAGCAGCAAGGGCTCCCTGCGTCTCTGCGACATGCGTGCAGCCGCCCTGTGTGACAAGCACTCTAAACGTAAGCGTCCGTGCCAGCTGGGACCCAGTACAGAGTGGGGGCGGCAGGGCAGCGCCCTTCCTGAGGCTGGTGCCCCGGGACGGATGGGAGTGGCGTAGGTATGTTCTGCACTGGCTGGGGCAGGGGGATCCTGGTCTTGCCACCCCCTGCCCCCTGAGTCCACGGACAGATGCTGCCCAGCTTCCAGGGGCCAGGCAGCTAAAACAAAGGTCAAGGAGTAAGCTAGGAACCAGAAGCTAAGGAGGGACCATACTCAGCAGTCACCTCCTCCAGGAAGCCTTCCCTGACCCCCACATTAGTTCAGGCCCCTTCTCCATGCCCCTAGAGTCCGTAGAGCTCCCTTCTCTCAGACTAGCCACACCCTGAAGAACTTTCTGTGGGCTGGGGTGTCTTCCCCAGCAGCCTGTGAGCTCTGCGAGGTCGCTTCCTCTTGCTGGAGCCCACCGCAAGGCCAGCTGGGGGTGGGCAGGAGTGCCGTAGGGACCCCCATTCCAGCCATGGGGGTCTGGGCTGAGCGAGGCCCAGGGAACGTGATAGGACAACCTCCGTGACCACACGACGGCTCACACTCACTGGATGTGCTGGGCCAGGCACCCAGACAGCTGTCACCCACATCTCATCCTCACACGAGCTCTGATGGAGTCCTGAACGTGACAAGAAACTGAGGCTCCAGGGATGGGTCCAAGGTCACCCAAAGTGACGAGTGGGGAGGCAGGACTTGAACCCAGGACTCTGAGATGCCCTGAGTGGGGCTCTCACCTCCAGGCTGAGCTGCTTGGTGCTGGGTTCCCCAGAGGCCCCCGAAGGGAGAAGATCAGGGGTTCAGGCCGTGGTGTCCTCTCTGGGCGACTGTGCAGTGGCAGCAGGGGAACAGGGACAGACGGGACCCTGTCAGGAGGGCGGGGACTTTGGTTCATCTCTGTATCTACCCCAGTGCCTACAACAGTGTCTGGAAGTAAGCACTTGAATGAATGAATGAATGACGTGCAGGCCCTGGAAGCGGTTTTATCAAGGTCTGTTGGGAGGGACTGGGTCACTCTCTTCCCCTTGGGAGCCTGGTTTCCTTGGGCAGCCCAAGAGGGTGGCTCTCAGCTGCTCGCAGGGACTCACGCTCAGGACTCTCTGTGGCTGCCAGCCCGTCCCCACTCCTTGGCCGAGTCCTGTCCCCCCACATCTCACCGCACTGCTCTTCTCTGGGCAAGCCCACGCTCTGCAGTCGCTCTCCGGGGCTTCCTCGCTGGCTTTGTCACAGGGCAGGACATCCCTTTTCTGGGTTTGCACTTGCAAATTCCAAGGGCTGAGTGGCCAGCACTGAGGGTGGGAAGAGCAGGTCTCCCTCTGAGCAGAGCTGGGGTCACCACCTGCTGTGCTCCGGACACTTCCTGCCATGGTGGTGCAGCAGGAACCAGCGGACAATGATGAACTCGTCACTGGGTCGTGTGATGTCAGGAGGTGGTGACAGATGTCAACAACAGCCCCCAAGGAGCGGAGCTCAGGGAGGGCCCTCTCACTGGAGAAGTTACAATGGAACAGACACCCCGAGGTGTTGAGGGATGAGCCATGCAATCTCTGGGGGAAGAATGTTCTAGAAGGGGGACACCACAGGCTCTGAGATGGGGGTGCGCCAGCATTGCCAGAGTGCAGTGACCAAGGGGAAGGGTGTCGGGAGCTGAGGTCAGAGAGACATACAAGGTGGCTGACTTAGGACACCTGTAGGTCACAGGAAGAATCTGGTTTTATTTTAAGTGAGGTGAGAAACCAGCAGGGGGTTGAGGACGGGGCAGGATCTTACGAGACACCTGTTTGGAAAGAAGAAACTGCAAGAGGGGTCAACATGGAAGCCGGGGTGGGAGGAGCCCCTGCCAGGTTTCGTTGAGAAGAAACAGTGCACCCTGGGTGGGATGGCCAAGCTGGGGAGACAGGCCCCATTCTGGGTGTTCTTTGGACGCTGAACTGGCCAGGCTTTGCCAAGTGGGGTGTGGACCATGATGACTCCATCTGAGGTTTGGTTTGTGGGGCGGGTGAAGGTGGGGTCCTGTCTTGAGACAGACAACAGGCATGCTGGGAGCGGGGCAGCCAGGAGCAGAGATGGGACCAATGGGCCGATGTCGGACACGGTACGTGTGAGATCGTGCTGTGCTCCAGGGAGGGCTGTCAAGAAGGCAACCAGGTGACTGGAGTAGGGGCGGGGTCCCGGCTGGAGATAACGGTGTAGAGTTGTCAATGTTTGGATGGACAGGAAGCCCAGGTGTGCGTGTGGATGACGCCCAGCCCCCTAGGAGCAGCCCAGCACTCTATCGGGGTCCTGGGGCCGCCCAAACAAACGACCACAGACTTAGTACTTTTTCTCTTACAGTTCTGCGGTTCAGAAGTCTGACATGGGTCTTACCCGAGAAAAATCAGGCTGTCAGCAGAGCTGGTTCCTGCTGGAGGCTGTGGGGGGTGGGGGAATCCATACCTCCCCTTCTCCAGCCTCTGGGGGCTCCTGCGGTGCGTGGCTCCCCGTCCCTTCCTCCATCTGCACAGCCAGCCCTGGCTGTAGGCTTTCTCATGCTGCGTCACCCTCACTCTGCCTCTCCTGCCTCCACTGCCCCGTTTAAGGACCCTGGGGATTCCTTTGGGCCCATCTGGATAATTTAGCTGATCAGCCACCTTAGTTTCCCCTTTGCCACGTGACATCACATATTCCCAGGTGCTGTGGATTAGGGCACAGACCGCTCTGGGGGCCATGATTCTGTGGCTCAGGCCACAGGTGGCCCGTTTATCTGTCCATGTGCAGCTCTGGGTCAGTCTGGCACGGAACGAGGTTGGGGAAGAGTCTGGGCTTCACTCCTGGGCCCAGCCTGAGCCTGTGCGAGCCCCATGGGAAGGAAGTAGGATGAGACTTCATGGTCCAACCTTTTATATAGGGGCCAAATTCAGAAACACTGTAGACGTCCAACAGAGCAAATGACAAGTGAATGATGATGCCATCTGTATACTGCTATGTTGTTCAGTCATTTAGAATATTGATTTAGAAGATTTTTAATGACATGAGGAAATGATTATGTTAAAATATCTGATGGGGGTAGGAAAACAAGGCGATGACTATTTCCCCCCAAAAATGGAAACAGAAAATAGGGGAGAGAACTACGCCAAGAAGTAGTCCCTGAGCAGTAGGCTCTGGAAAGTGATATCGTGTTCTTCTCTACATCTGTCTGTGTATTTGCATTTTAGCTCGGATTTCACCCCTGAATCAGGAAACAGGTGTGTGTGCAGGGAGGCTGGTGGTATCCGGGGGTAGAGAGACACCTTCATGCACCCCACGCTGTTTGAATGACGTTTCTCCGCGGGCTGGAGGTGGAAGTCAGTCCCCCTTGGCTTTTGTCATCTGGTTCCCCAGGGGTCTGAGTGAGCAGGTACTCACGCGGATTCCAGGGCCGCAGTTGTCACACGCCCGGGGCGGGGGGGGGGGTATGTCTGCGCTGCGTGTGAATCAGCCCACAAACTTCAGAGTGCAAGAACTCGAACTTCATTTTGGATGACTCAACTCCATTTGTGTTTCTCGCCTCCTCTCCCAGGGCCTCTGGGAGCATAACAACTTCAGAGTTGCTCAGAGATCACACGGAGGTTCCAGAAGGCTTTTTTGCAGGGCCCAGGCATGAAGTGAGGGTCACCGTGGCTTCTGCCCACCGTGATCTCGTGCTGTGCCTGGGTGGCCCTGGGGGCAGGGCTCTTGCTGAGATGTTTTTGAATAAATGCAAAAGTTCTGCTTTTTGCATAAATATTCATAGGTGAAGTGGAAGTCAGTCTTCAGCTGTCTTTTTTGTACACTCTCTTTGCCCAGTTTTATTAGGATTCTT
The DNA here is from genome assembly GCF_024610735.1 of Ursus americanus. Classification (NCBI taxonomy): domain Eukaryota; kingdom Metazoa; phylum Chordata; class Mammalia; order Carnivora; family Ursidae; genus Ursus; species Ursus americanus. The sequence continues at coordinate 78,941,418 of NC_142134.1, read as the reverse complement.
CTACTCTTGTAAAACGAGCTGGGCCACTCTCTCTCTGCCCAGAACAGTTAGTTTAATCTCTAATTTGCAGTCTTAGTGCAACTGGTGCGTAGATCTGTTTTGATGGTTGGTTTACACAGGTTTGCTCATTGGAATAGATGCTGTATTTTAAATTTTTTTCTCTAGAATTTTTTTCGTTCTCAAACTCACTATCCCACGCAGGAACCTCCCCTTTAATGCCCGTAAAGGGATCGTTCACAGTCTTTTCCGCCAAGTGTGCTTTGCGCCTGTTTTCGTGCTCTCTGTACTGGTGTTGGTAGTGAGCGGATGGACCGTCTGCTTCACCGGATCGGACCGTGCTACTCTCAGCCCTCCCGAGTGGTCAGGCGGGCAGCCGGCAGCCAGTTCGCAGGATGCCGGTGCGGCTGTTTCAAATCAGAGCACAAGTGGTTGTCGTTCCGGCCTTCTGTCCGTTGATCCGGGGGCTGCTCCAGACTCGGCAGTGGCTGGCAGTGGCACCCGGAGATGCGTGGTCATGACGTCATCCTCCCAACAGGTGAAACAGGGACCCTCCCTTCACTGGACGAACAGCGTCCTGGATCACAAGTGGATGTTTGCTTCTGCCCTGGGACAGCCAAGGAAACCGAGGCACGAAGTGGTGCAGTGGCTTCCCGGGGCCTCCGTCGGGGCAGAGCTGGGGTGCTTGGGCCTCGCTGCTGCCCAGCCCACAGCCTCACATGTTCCTCCGAAGCAGTGGAAATTCGAGTCTATTGTCTGCTAGTCATTAAGACAGGGTAACCATGGAAACACCCTCCGTGATGCCTCAAAATAGACAGTTATTTCTCCTTTTGACAGCACAGAGCGTGTGCTGGGCCGGGGCCCGGGGGTCCCCAGAATAGGGGACCATGTTAGTCGCTGCCCCTCGTGGGAGCCCTGCGACGTGCTGGCCCGGAGCTGGGGCAGAAACAGCCCGGCTGACATTTGTTGCATGCTTGCTACACGTGGTGCTGCTGTTCGGAGCTGAGGTCTTGATAAATCCTCTCCCCGCCCTGCGATGGGGGCGTGCAGCTGTCCGTCCGCAGACGAGCACGCGGCACGTGCGGGTTTCCCGTGCTGCTGTAACACGTCGCCACAAATTTCGTGGAGTAAACAGCACAAAAAAACAGCCGTATTTTTACGGCTCTGGAGGGCGGAGGTCTAGAAGTCAGGCAGGGCTGCATTTCTTCCCGAGGCCTCAGGGGAGACTGTTCCCGAGACTTTTCGGCTTCTAGAGGCCACTGTGTCCCTCAGCTCGAGGCCCTTCCTCCATCCCCAGAGTGCGGTACTCCCACCTCTGCTCCATCATCCCATCAACAATTTCACAGGAATGTTTGAACAATAAAAAAGAACTTCTAGGTATGATTTTCTCACGCCTGTCGGTGTCCCTTCCCGGTCATTCTGTGCAGCCCTCGTCCCTTTTGTGCTTAGAAAGCCCTCGGAAATGCCCGCGTACACCCAGAGCGGAGGTGACAGAGGCCGTCTGGTCCTTCTGTCTTCCACTATGGATTAGGGCATCCTCCCGGCCTTTGACCTTTGCTGTGTCTTGCTCCTCGAAGCTGGCAGGAGACACAGCCCGTGGCTCTGGGAATCCAGAGCAGACGCTCCTCTGCGATTCTGGTCCCACCGACCTACCCTGCAAGACCTGCCAGATGGTCTGCATGGTGCAGGGGCGAAGTGAGCCGGGCGGGCCCTGGGGCTTAGGTGGAGGCTGGCCAGAGGAAACCGGCAGGGCGGGCCCGGGGTGCAAAGTTGGGGTGCAAGAGACAGACCATGTTTTATGTCTCTAACTCATCTTTTGTTCTGACCCCTAGTGGCAGGAACCACATCTACCTGGGACTGGAGGGAGATGGGGGGGGGTTCCCAAGTGGGGGGATCCAGGGCTGGGACAGAGCTGGAAGTAGGATGAGGGACTTGGGGACTGGGAGGGGCTGGCAGGCAGGGCACACTTGTGAGCCTCTCGGGACATGTGATCGGCTCTCTGCTTCCCTATTTCAGATCTGGGGGCTCGGGGGCCAGCAGGCGGAGCGGCCACTCAGCCGGTTTCCATGGGGACTGCTAGAAAGGTTGTCAAATGTTTAAGTCGTTCCAGACTGGCTGGGAAATAGCTGGCAGCCCACCACTCCACCCTCGTCCCTGCTCCCCAGGCCAACCCCAGCCCGGCTCCTACGGAGCTCATGCTGGCTCAGCTGGGTTGGCTCCAGCGATGCTTGGGTCGTGTTTGGTCCCCACCCTGCACCGGGGCCACTGTGGGAACTGATTAGCCAGTGAGAGTGTTGGTGGGCAGCCTGATGAGACGGCCAGCAACAGATGGAGCCCAGAAGAGCCGGTCCTGCTGTGTGGGGACCTCCGTGTGTCGGGAAGGCTTGGTTCTTGGGGGCAGCAGGGAGGGGATACGCTCACTGTGCACTCTGTCCCCGAGTGGGATCGCTGGGTAGGGGCAGCAAATGGTCAGCTTCAGGAGCCATGTAAGCAACTTCCTGTGTGGAGCTCCTGGTCTGAGAAAACAGGAGGTGGCGGGCAGGTGGCACTTGGGACTCGGGCTCCATGTGTGGCGAGATTTGATTTTGCCACAATCCCCGTGGCAGCCGAACCAAACGTGCCTGCCAGCAGGGCTTGGCCACGAGTGTCCAGTGCGGCATGAGCAGAGGCCCGGGGCCCCAAGCAGTGCCTGGCCTCGTCCAGGACGCTGCCCAGCAGGTGAGAAGGTTAAACCCCTCGCGGACCTGGCATTCAGCATCACGGGTAGGCGACAGTTAGAGTGCAGCACAGCGAGCGCCGCTCTGGGTTCAAACCCCACTCCGCCACTTCCTTCTAGCTCAGCACCTTGGGCATGCCTTCTAGCCATCGAGGCCTCAGTCTTCCCAGCTAAAAAATGGGAATGATAGTGGTACTGACCAGAGGTTTTTATCAGGCGGTTAGACGAGGTGGTGCGCCGGTAGGGCTCCGCACAGAATCCGGCCGAGAGATGAGTGCTCGATAAGCATTGGTCCAAAAGCTGCTCCTTCCCTCCTCGGAGGGTCCGTTCAGGCCTCCTGCCTGACAGCTGTTTAGCTATGGGTTTGATGAATGAACGAAGGAAGGACCATCCAGCGAGAGTCCAGGATGGAAACAGAGTCATCTGCTATTGTGGCCCGTGGGGGCAAGTAGCTCGGCGATGGCCATCCATTCTCTGTCCCACAGTGTTCGAAGAGCCCGAGGACCCCAGTAACCGCTCCTTCTTCTCGGAGATCATCTCCTCCGTGTCAGACGTGAAGTTCAGCCACAGCGGCAGGTACATGCTGACCCGCGATTATCTCACGGTCAAAGTCTGGGACCTGAACATGGAGGCGAGGCCCATTGAGACCTACCAGGTAGGTGCCACAGCCCAGACACACCAGAGCCCCTCCCGGTCTCCATTCCCCGGGCCCAGAATCCCCCCCCCCCCCGGGGGCGTCCCTGGCCGCAGAGGTGGCTTTCATATGCCCATATCGGAGGCGAAGACACTAAGGCTCAGAAAGTCAGGCAGTCGGTCCCCAGCCCCCCAGCTCGGCCGAGAGCTGAAGCGCCTGCTCGGTCCTGCCCGCTCTCTGGCCTCTGCGCTCTGGAGCCCAGGGGAATGAGGATGAGCCTCAGGCCTGGCCCCCTTGGAGGATTCAGGTGACTCAGGGTGCGGACGCGGTCCCTCCTCGGAGCTGGGGTCTGTGGCCCCAGGTTAAGGCAGGAGAAGCCCTGCCCTCCCCCTGGGGAGCACCCCTCCTGAGCATGTGCAGTGGGGCTGGGGGGGCATGCTATGTTTCTAGATCCTCAGCCACAGGCCTTGGAAACCAGGCACTTAGGCTGAAGCAGGGGACCCCTCCCAGGAAAGGTATTACTTACAGTTTTCTGTTACGATCCACTAAGGTCTATTAGGGGTAGAAAACAAAATTCATGGGATGTTAGAGTAAGACCCCATCAGAAGCCCCAGGCAAGCCTTCACAGTGTCACCAAGTATTAGGTGCCCACAGGGCGTCACCTACTTACATTTGTCACCTCTGTCCCTTACTGTCCCCACGAAGGGGGTGCCATCAGCTCCACGTGGTGAGAAGGGAACCTGGGTGACAAGAGGCCAGGACAAGTGGGACCTGCCTCGCAGCTGGGCAGTGACGGACGCAGAGCCTCCGGGGCCTTCTAGCCCCTTCCCTGTCCTCCGTCCCTGCCAGGGCCTGGGGTCAGGGGTGTCCTGGGAGTCAGGGGGCCCTCACTGGGAAGGGTGCAGACCCAAGGGGAGAGACCGGGAGCTCAGTCTGGAGGCCATACACCCACAAGGATGTCTGATCCCTTCAGACCCTTCTCTGAGCTTCTACTCCTTCCTGGGGAGGGCTCATGGAAGGGCCGCCACGGCTCCTGGTGGCATCCCGTTGCTAGCCACGTGTTTACTGGATGTCCTGCCCAGTCCCCCAGTTGTCACCTAGGCCCCTCGTCACACTGCCCACCCCAGGGAGAGATCAGCCCCTCCTCTGACCTCAGGCGATGGCAGAGGCTGGAGATTGGGGCAGACATGACACAGCCCGGCTCAGGTGTGGAGTGACCAGCCCCTCCTGGCGCCAGCCCGGGAAATGACTGTCTCCAAGTTCACGGGGCCCCTCAGCCTTCCGAGGCCCTGGAGTCAGTAAAGGCCCACAGACCCTGAAACTAGTGCAGTGTTTAATACGGGCATTTTGCAGGGGGAGCGTCCCTTGCCTCCAGAGATCCTGAGAGCATGTGAGGGCCCAGTGAAGGGGAAGGAGACTGTTCTGGAGACAAGGCTGAGAGCTGGGTGCTTGGCTTCTGGCCCGCTGGCCTATTGATTCTAAAATAACAATAGTTACATAAAACCAACACAGTAACTAACATTTTTGGGTATTATGCTCTAGAACTGTGCTCAGTAGGGTTGTGGTTGGCTGACTTGCAGTGCTGAACACATAGGGACTTCTCTCCCCTCAGAAGAAGTCTGGAAGGGGGCATCCAGAAACAGCGAGTGGCTCTAGCACCTCCTTGGTATCCCAACAGCTCCTTCTGTGATCTAGTCCACCATCATTTGTATATAAGTTCCCGGCCTTCCTGTGCAACACCTCATGGTGGCAAAATGGCTGCCACGCCTCCAGGAACTATGCCTGTATTCCGGGAAGGAAATAGGAGGAAATGTGAAAGTCTGTGCTGGTTGGATCTATTGGATGTTTTCTTGGGAGCACAAAAGCTTTTCCAAAACACTCCTCAGAAGAATTCTTGCAAGTTGTTGGCTGGAATGAGTCTGTGACCAGGCTGGGGAACGAGTAGTTTTACGGCCTCTCTGAGGAAGGTAGGGGAGAGGGGGTGGAGATGGGTGTTGAGTGAGCCAGCCCTCGGCATGCGCTGCCTTGAGCTGAGTCCTTGGCACACTTTTCCTCTTCTAAAGTCTCACAGCTGCTCTGGGAAGTGGGGCCAGTGTTCTGTCGATCCCATGTTATTTGGAGAAAATGGAATTAAATGGTATATCTGGGGGAGTGGAGCTGGCAAACCGCACACCCGAGATTGCTTTCCCCGGAGCCCACGCTCTTCCTTGCCCTGCCACCAGAGGAGGGCAGGGTGCGCTCACCTCGCAGGAGAGGGAGAGGGAGAGCAGTGCACGCGTATGTGCTGGGACAAGTGCATCAGTGAGGCTGCTGTGATCACACAGGGAGTGGAGTGCACACAGCAGTGCAGACCTGGAGGGGTTGAACACGAACCCCTGAGAGTCTGTCTGTGGCCGGCAGTGAAGCCAGGCACCATTTATCCCTGTTCATCTGAGTTGTTACACGTATTTGGCAAGTGTGTTCTGTGCCTGGCCAGACCCCGGGCTCAGAGAGAAGTAGGAGCCGCAGCCTCACCCTCCAGGGTCCTGGATGACAGGCACACAGTGAGCCTCGGCCTGGTGCGACCGCGGGCCAGCGGGTTCAGTGGGAGGGGGAGGCTCTGCGAGGCGGGCACCTGTCTGAAAGAAATAGCAGTGCCCTCCTGCATCTGTTTCCCCTTTTTCTCGGGGACTCGGAAGCAGGCCAGTGTCCCATCAGAGGCAGCCTGGGGCCGTAATGTGCACCTGGCATGATTCCTCCTGCCAGGCTCTATGCAGCCTTTCCCCTGGCCATGCCGGCTCCCGTGGAAGCCGGTGCTACTCCCTACCCCCCACGCTCACCATGGGAGGAAGGCGGGAGTCCCTGACCCAGTGGCTCCAGCCCAGGTTTGGGCTGTTCCCAGGTGTCACTGAGCCCTGCCCTCTGCTTCCCTCCCTCCGGGTCTTGGAGATGTACAAGACCCCCACCCCCACCCCAGCCTCCTCCCTTGGGTCCCCTAGCACAGCCCCCTGGGCCCTCCCCTTTCTGCCTCTCAGCCCCCTTCCCAGTCCACAGCAAGGCTCACCCTTCTCCTTCTAGCCTCTGGCTGGGTGCAGGCCCATCCTCTTCCCACTGCATGCCCTCCCCCCGACCCAGAGCCTTGTGGCACCTGGAGGGCCATGAGTCAAGTCTCTAACCCCACTCATTCATTCTAAAAAGCACGTTGAGCTCCTGTGATGTACCAGGCCCTGTGCACCCCACTGGCAAACTCTGAGGAACAAAACAGATCCTGCCTCGAGAGGCGTCTGTTCCTACAGGAAATATGGCCGGAAACCAAGCAGATAGGCAAAATAATCACAGGCTGAAAAAAGTGTGACAAATAGAGCAAACCAGGGGTAGAGGCAAAGAAAGTAGAGGTGCTGGAGTCTGAGGGAGGTGAGGGCATCAGCCATCTGGGAGAAGGTGCTCCCGGAGGCATGAACAGTAAGTGCAAAGGCCCTGAGGCAGGCACATGGTTAGTGTGGTCAAGGAATAACAGGGAGCCAGCTGGAGCAGCGTGAGCAGGAGGGAGAGAAGAAGAGTCTGAGGTCAGAGAAGTGATTGGGGGCAGGGCCCAGGGGGTTTGCGAGCCCTGGAGGGTCTTGAGCGGTGGTGTGACATGATCCAAGTTGGTTTCTTAGGGGACTGCTTGGCTGCCCCTGGAGCGAGACTGGGGTGGGGGGCGCAGGCAGACAGGGACAGCAGTCAGGAGGCGTTTGCCACGAGCTGGGAGGTGGCGCTTGGAGAGGTACCAGCACAGGACGTGGTGAGAAGCAGCGGCTCTGGGTCACTTTGGGTTCTGGACCAGCTGCCTGTGGGGTGTGGCCGACAAGGGGCTTGGGGAGGGATGCTGTTGTAGTGGCCTTTGTACCGGGAAGGATGGGGGACTGTGGAGGGACCAGGGGCTCAGCAGTGGGCAGCCTCGACGGGCCTCTTGCCCATCCTCTTGGCAGCTGGTTGGTCCTCTGTGTGCTTGGTCGTCAAAGCATGGAGAGGATCGCACAGGCGTGCAGGCAGGAGTGGGGACGGAGGGGCTGTGGAGCCCCCTTCGTGGGTGGGTGGGCAGGGGGGGATGTCACTGCGTGAGACCGGGGCGAACCTTCGGAGGGATGGGGGTCCCCACGAACACAGAAAGTCAGGCAGGAGCCACAGAGGCCTGTGACACTCGGGGGAGATGAGGCAGCTCAGTCTGGGGACCCGTGGAGGCGGCCGGTGGGGACCCCGCCTTTTAAAGATGAATAAGAGGTTCCCAGACAGAAAAGGATGAACACTTCCTTTTTCTTTCCTCTCCCGTCCCCTTCTCTCCTCTCCTCTCCCCCCCGCCCCTGCACTTGACCCTGGCTTGTGGCCCGAGCCACTGCCCAACAGGAGTTGAGCGTGTATTTCTGTCCCTCCAGAGTTAATCAGGGTCCCAAATACCTATGGGCGCTTTGCCCCTCATTTGTCTGCTTGGAGGGGTCTCATGACCCCCTTTCTAGGTGGGAAACTTAGGCTCACAGAGGTTAAGTGACTCTCTGGGTCACACAGTGAGGGGTAGAGCCAGGCGTTCGGGCTTTGGTTACCACTGTACCCCTCTCCTTCCCCTACCCAGAGGGCAGGACCACATCCGCGGCAGGGAGCGGGCCCCCACGAGGCCCTCTGGGTGTAGAGCTTGTCGGTCAGGTTGCTGCGAGAAGGACGCGGGCCACAGAGGCATCGCCGTCTCTCCCGTGGTGTCAGGTGACTCTGGAAGAGGGTCCTGGTCTTCCACTTACAAGCTGTGTGACTTTGGGCCAGTTACTCACCCTCTCTGAGGGTCAGTGCCTCATCCACAAAACAGGACAGGTGATGCCTAACCGAGAGCGTGTTCAAGAGGCCCGTGTGCATTCCCCTCCCCTTTCCTCCATGATTTGTGCTCATGGTGACCGTGACTTTCCTCAGAGGGCAGGACCCCATACCAGGCAGTCTTCTCTGGTTGATCCCACAGCAGTCCGTGAGGTATGTGCTCTTACCGCTCAAAGGAGGAAGAAACGAAAGCTCAGAGAGGGGAAGTCACTTGTCCAGGATCACACAGCAGGGGGAGGGGCGGAGCTGGGATTTGGTTCCTACAGTGTGGATCCCTTTGTCGCTGTGACTGTCCCCTCTCTGGCCACAGCTCAGGGGTCAGCCGTGACAGGCAGCGGGCCCTTCTCAATGAGCAGGGCTGAGTTGGGAGGGTCATCCGGACCCCCCCACACACACCCCAGCTCACCCTGCGTCTTCTCTCACTAGGTCCACGATTACCTTCGGAGCAAGCTCTGTTCCCTCTATGAGAACGACTGCATTTTCGACAAGTTTGAATGTGCCTGGAACGGGAGTGACAGGTAACCCGCAGACCTGGGACGGAGGCCCCGTCGCTGGGCAGGGCCTTGGCTGCTGACCTAGCATCGTGCGGAATGTGCTGTTCTGTTCGTGAGACGCGGTGAATGAAGGTGTCGGAGGGGGCCCACGGCTCTGGCAGCACCCAGAGTGCTCAGCCCTCCCATGTGGGGCGGGATAGGACGTGACTCCACCGGCCTCCACTCCGAGCCCCCGGTCTCCGGTCTCGGTAGTGGAAACAGTCTGTTCCGGGTCCCTAGCCCCCTAGCTGCACGGCCACTTCCCTGGGCTGCTCCCGGTGCCTGGGCCTCCATGGGGCAGAGAGCTTCAGCCCCCGGTGTGCTGCGTGCGCCCTACCCCCACTCCGCATCATGGCTGCACCCGCCTCTTTCTGGCGGCTCCCCTACATCAAGCCCCCTGGTCTCCCCCACATCGGCCACATCTCACAGCCCCACCCACCAGGGAAATGGCCTGATAAGAGCTCCTGATAGCCCAGTGCTGGCCCAGCCCAGAGTGCGGACAGGAAGGCCTACGCTGAGACCATAGGGTGGGGGTAGGGAGGAGGGCCCAGAAACCGCAGGGCTGGGGCCGGGAGGGAGCCACTTGTACACAGGCTGGCCCCACGTGGGGCTGGGCCGCCGTGTCTGGGGGTAGGGATCCCTTAGAGCTGCTGCTGATATCCTGGGGCTCCTCTGGCCCACAGGGGTCTCCGAGCAGGGCAGTGCTGCCCAGCAGGGCCCAGCACGCTGGTCACAGGGGGTCTGTCGATAACACTTAGAAAACCAGGGTGGAGGCCTTGGCTTGAGACCAGGCTGACGCAGAGGGTCAGAGGGGACACACGGCACTCCCTTCGGGTGCCTGCACTCAGGCCAACCCCAGACACCCCAGTGAGGACACGGCTTCTCAGATGCCCCTGAGCGGCGGACTCTGACACATTGGGGGTTCCCTAGTGAGCACTGGCAGTGGGGCTTGGAGTGGGGCCCATTAGAATCTCAGGAGAGGGACCTATTGCCGGCTAAAGGGGATTCCAGCACTACTCTGTGTGTGTGTGTGTGTGTGTGTGTGTGTGTGTGTGTCTGTGTGTGTGTGTGTCTGTGTGTCTGTGTGTTGGGGGGGGTCTCCACGCTCTGTGATCGCTGCACGCCCTTCCTCCGCATTACCACCAGGGGGCACTCAAGAACAGGCGATGCCTGCCTCCCAAGCGACAGGAGCCACCAAGCTTGTCCTGGTTGGTGCCCGGCCTGGAGCTCAGCGGCCCTGCCTCTCACGCCACTTCCTGCCATGCACTTCACATGGCAGCCACCTCCATCCCTGGGATTCCTGCCACTCCCCTTAGTGGTTCCCCCAACACAACCAGCTCTGCTCCTGTACCCTGAAATCCTGGCCTCAGGGCATCTAGCTCACTCCTGCTGTCACCTCAGATTATGGATTTAACTGAAGGCCACCTCCTCCAGGAAGCCTTCAGGGCCCTCTTCTTCTTGCCCCTCCCCCCCCGCCCTGCCACCGTCCAGCCTCCTGCATTTTCCATCTGTGTCTTGGCATTTATCACGTTTTCTCCTTGCCTCCGTTTGTCTTCCCTGTTGGATAGGGTGCCCTTGGGGTTGTGACTGGGGCTCAGCCCATCCTGAGCTGCTCCCTCGGGCCCTCAGGAGTGTCTGGTCAGTGGCTGTTAATGCTCCAGAAGGCATAGGGTGGACCACCTCCTTCCACTTCATCCAGAACACCTCCTCCAGGAAGTTCTCCTTGATCTGTTCTGCCTAGGACAAAGGGATTTGTGTCAACCAGACATCATCTGCAACCAGTTGCAGAAGTCAGACAAGCCTAAGCTTGTTCTGGGCAGGTACAGGCAAGGCTACCCCAGGGCTCAGGTGTACCCTGGGGCCATTGCTTTCTCTCTCTGTTCCCATCTCTGTGCCTCCCAGCTTCTCCTACACTAGCCTCATCCTGTCCTGCAGCTCCCGTCGCCGCTGGGAATGACGCTCCCAAACAGTTCCCCTGGCACTGACCTCACCGCCCACAACCCTCCCCGTGTCTATGGGAAGTTCTCACGGAGGGTCCAGCTGGCTTCCGGTTACACGCTTACTTTCTGAGCTGGTCAGCACGGACAGGATTAGTGCATGCCCCGCTTGGCCAGCAGGGGGCGCGTAGAGCCCTGAGCTTGGCAGCCCCTCAGCTGTCCCCAGTGGAAAGAGCAGTGACTGATGTCCCCAAGTGCAGATGAAGAAAATGAGGCGAGCAGAGGGGAAGCAACCTGCCTAGACACAGTCCAGGGGCAGGGGCTTTTCTCTGTTACGGGAACCTTCTGGAATGAAAGCAGTGGGTCATTCTCTCCTGGTGTGGTTTGCAGGGTACTGGGACCTGGTGTTCTGAGATGAAGGAGACCCTTCTCCTTGCAGGTGGGGAGGGGGCTCCCTCTTCTGCCCAATTGTTTGGATTGCCAGTGACCTCATTCAGCCTTCCCGTTGGTGGATCAGAAGCTGGGGTAGGGGACCCTGGGGTGGGGGGTGCTGCCTGAAAGCACTCACTGGCTAAGCGAGGAAAGGGGGGCTTCCTTCCCCTCTTCTCTGCCCTCCTGGCCGGGGGGGGGGGGGGCTCCAGCAGTGCCCTTTCCTGAGAATCATTCCTCATCCACTCTTTCTTTCTGCTCCCCTAGTTGGGGCATCCTGTCTCCAATTAGTCTCCGGGGCTTCAGGCCAGGAGGATGATTAGAATCAAGAAATGCCTGTTGGCATGGTGGTGTAACAGGGCGGGAGGTTTCCCAGACCCCACACTGCCCTGTTTTACCGAGAATCCCATGCCGTGCTCACCAGGAGCTGGGGGTCCTCGTTACCCCCATTTCATTGATGGAAAAACCTGCATGGAGAGGTGGGGAGCATGTTAGGGACAGAGCTAGAATTTGAACCCAGGTAGGCTGGCCTGAGCACCTGCCCACAATACCTGGGTGGGGGGCGTGCCTTTGCCTTTTAGGCCCTAGTACAGCAGATGGGGAGAAAAAGGCCTCTGACCCCATTTTTTTACAGCGAGGCCAGTTACCAGCCCCAGATCGCCCAGCGCCTGGGGCTGCCCCACTGCCTTCCTGACCTCAGTCTGAGCTCCACAGCAGCTACTCTGGGCCCAGGGAGGGGAGGTCTTGGCCCCATGGGGATCTCAGACTCACCGTCCTGCGTGGGTTTTGGAAACCACCGCCGTGCCCTGGCCCCAGGCTCCCGAGTCCACCCCGAGCAGGGCTGGTGTGGATTTTATGAGCTCCCTGGCTGGGTCTGCGGCCAACAGGTGGCCCCTTTCCTCTGTGGGCTCTGGGAGCGACCACCGAATAGGGCAGCCCAGTGCAGGCGACAGGGTGAAGCCAGACGAGGGAGGGGGTGCTGCAGCTGCTCGCCCTGGGGGAGAGGGAGAGTCCCCCTTCTCTTGCTGGCATCTCAGCAGTGTCCCCTGCGTCCTAGGTCCAGGCACAGTGGGTGACAAGGAGGGAGCAAAAGCAGGAATCACCTTCTAAGAAAGCTTGGGACCAAGGGCACCTGGGCTTATCAGCGCCTCCTACCCGTGCATCTGCTGCGGGCTCCTGGCAGGTGGGGACCTTCCCTGTGACCCAGCCTGACGCAGCAGCGGACGCCAGGGGGACACGCTGTGCGAGTGAAGGGGGCATCTGGACGGCGCCACAGATGGGTCCCCCCGCCCTGCCCTTATCTGCTGAGCCAGGCAGGCCTGATGGGTTGCTGTCCTGGGTCGGGAGGTCAGAGTTCATCCCAGCGGGCGGCCCCCAAGGTCTGAGCATCCCCTGCTGCAGGGCGCGTGGCAGACTTGGCCCTGACGGACTTCTTGTCTTGCACATTCCAGTCTTGGCACCCCCGAGAGCACAGGGCACCAGGGGCACAGCAGAGATGGGACCCTGTGCCTACGTGGCAGGACCGTGTGGTTTGCGGGGCATAGACTGGAGCAAAGCTCAGAGGGAAGCCTTGGGCAGGAGGGAGCGGTGGGGGCCATCAGGGGAGGGGGCTGGGGATGGTGTCCTGGATGAGGTGCCCTCAAGTCTCAAGACAGAGGGTGGAAAAGCATTGGGGTCGAGGGAACAGCATGGCAGAAGCCTCAGGAAAGGAAGTGGCAGTACCTGCTGTTGAGGGCAGAGGTTAGGTCTCAGAGTGAGTAAGTGCTCTTGGGCCTCCCTGGGGTGGTGCCCCGAGAGAGGCCAGCCTGGGGGATAAGGTCTCGGGGCTGGGCTGGGGGTCAGAAGCAGGGGGACCGGTGAGCGGGCTGTTACAGCCGTTGCTCTGGCCAGAGACGAGGGCGATGTGGGCCGTGAAGGTAGAGGGGAGGGCTGGAGTCAAACCACCTTCAGGGGATCTGAGAATGGACAGGAGCTGGGTCGCATACACCTTCGGGGTGGCCCCAGGGGCCACAGGGACCTGGATGGAGCCTTAGAGAAAACATACCCCCTTTTCTGGAAAGCAAGAGATGTGTGCAGAAACTCCCCAGTGGGGCCATCACCTCCCAGGCTGCGTGAGGATCTGACAACGAACAGGCCACCTTGTCCCTGAATGTCCACTTGTTATTGCAAGTGTTAGCCAGCGAGCCCCCTGTAGTCCCCCACCCCCCGCCCATCAGCCTTGGGACTCTGACACTGGGCTGCAGGGTGGCCCCTCTTGCCCCCCAGCCTCAGTGGTCCCAGATCCCCAGCTCTGTCCTCTAGCCTGGGCCTTCTAAAGCCCCGTACACGGGTGTTCCGCGGGCTGAGCCTCCAGAAGCCCCCTGGACTGACTGACATCCCTAGGTCTCCGGTTGGTCTCTAGGGCCTAGGTTCCTAGGGCCTAATGTTGGGGGCATGTCTTTCCCCAGGAGAACAGCTCTGGGTCTCTGATTTTGTTGCCCACTCTCCTTCTCATGGCCACAGCTCAAGGGAGGGCCTGGGGTGATGACCTGGCCTGGCCGAGGGTCCTGTCGGTTGTAGTGGCCAGACGCCTGGACCCCAAGGGGCTGCCGGCATGCCAGCTCTGAGGACCAGCCCTGTGACATCTGGGCTTGGGTTCCAATGACGAAGTCACCATCCCAGTCCCCGTTCTTACGCTGGGGGATCCGTGCTACACGGGAGAGGTCTCCCAGGTCATAACCTGGGGGGATGTTTGAGCCAACCTGGCCTTCTCCAGGATGAGCTGATGTGCGAGGAGAGAAGAGGAGCTTACTTCTGGAAGGTGGGAGCAGGAGTGCCTCTCCCCACCCGCCCCCACACAACGGGGCCCTTCACCTCCTCACCGGCTACTTCTTCGTCTCTACAAGCAACGGGTTTGTTCCATGGATTAAGGTGTTAGAGGAATAGAGTAGAGCCAGAGACTATGTTGGCATGCTCTGCCTACCTGCTGTCTCCTCCAGAGATGCCGCAGAGCCCCAGAAAGGGCACAGCTGCAGGGAAGCCCCTCGCCCGCCCTCCCGGGTCAGGTGCAGAGGGGGGATGGGCTAGGCGGCCTCCTGCATTCCTAGGACTCCCAGGGTCTGCTGCATTCACTCGCATTCACTCGTCCCCGTGGGTGGTAGGGGGGTACTTCTGAACTTGCAGGTGCGGCAGGGGACGAGAGAAGCCCTTTCTTCCCTTCGGTTTACAGAGCATTTGCTGCCTTCTCCCCGAGCAGCAGGCCGGGGCTCTCCGCTTGGTCTGGGTCTGTTTGGCTGCCACTGACTGTCAGCATTTGCTCCCCCCGATGAGGCCAAGCCCGGCCTTGGGGCTCAGACAAGACACGCCTGCCCCAGGAGCCCCCACCCAGTGGTAGAGACAGAGGCACCCGCAGGCGCTTGCCCGCGGTGGTTAGCGCCCTGAGGTGTCCCCCGCCTGCCCCTCTGGCTCCCAGACCCGGTGCCGCGAGGCCGGCCACGGTGCTCTCTGGCTCCTGGCCAGCTTTAACCAGTGCGAACCCTGGAAGGAGGTCTGAGGGCAGGAGAGAGAGACAGGGTATTTGCCCCACCTCCCTCCCTGTCCTCTGTGCCGACTGTGCCCCTTTGGGCGCATCTCCCGGCAGCCAGTCTCTTCACACAGTTCTGTCTCCTGTCTCTGTCTGTGTCAGCTTTTCTTCCCTCACCCCTCAGGCCTGGGAGGTGGTAACAAAATCTCCAAATGTTCCAGCCCTAGGGCTTGGCACATTCCCTGTGGTTCCCTTAGAACCTTCCAGAACATTTGTGCATAACCTCTTTATGGAGCTCTTCTCCAATCCCCACTTGGCCTGTGCCCTCTGCCCTCTGCTGGGGTCCAGGTGACCCCGCCTGAGTCTGCCTGGACACCCCAGGAACATCGCAGAAGAACCTTTATGGAGGAGGTTTTCCATCCCCACTGCCCCCAAGCACCTCCCCCCCCCACTGATCTCCCCACACAGGTCTGACAAGGCATTTGGGTGTCAGGGGGAGGGAACACCAGGTGCTGGCACTGCCGACTGTGGACTCCGGCGGAAAGCCTCTCCTTGTGGGTGCAGGCCGTCCCCAGGAACCACACGTGCAGGGTGTGCAGCAGAGGCCCCGAAGCCGCTCGGGGGTGGGAACCCAAAGCCTCTACTTCCCTCCAAGGGACTGTTGGCCCAGACTCGCCAAGCCCTGAGAGCACGAGGTCCTTCCTGGGAAGGATCAGAACTCCGAGGGGCCACCTTCTCAGGGAGAAAGGAGACAGATGGTTGTCAGTCCAGCCCCTGCCATCTGTGGCGGAGGTTGGGGGGGAGACGGCTCCCTCGGACAGGTCCAAGAGCCAGGCAGTTTCAAGGCCTCCCCACCGCACACCCGGCCCGCCATCTAGAAGGGGCTGACATTGAGAGATGGCCCACAGGCGAGGGGACAGTGTGACTCGCGATCACACCTGTCTGTTCCCGTGCAGGCCCGGGAGGCCGGCTTCCCGGTTTGGGTAGAGATGCTGCGGGGAGGGCCCCGGGTCTACTCTCCCGGTGTCTGTTTACCAGCCCACGTTCTCCCATGGAAGGGAACACGTTACAAGGAGACGTATCACTTTCAGCCTGTGACTGAACGTAATCCAGGGCCCCCAAACCCCTCCGTGGGCTCCTGGCCTCCCCCAGCCCATGTGCCTGATGGGAGAACGTCTCCTGGTCTGTCCAGGGGGACGTCTGCCTCCAGCATCGCCTGCTCCTGTGCCTTGTGCCCCTGACTTGGGCGATCTTGCAGACCTGGCATATGTGCGTAACCCTTGTTAACTAGGATCCGCGGGGCTCTGTTTCGGAGCAGTGACACCCCCAAGAAACACGTTCAGCTTCCAAAGGGAAGAAAGGAATTCCGATCTGTACACACACCCCTGGAGAATGTTGAAGGGGACCTCATTTCCTGGAATCCCCTCCCTCCCTCCCTCCCTCCTGAGTTATTTTGCCCCCCTCTCCCTGCCTGGCTGCTCTAGGGCCTGTCCTGGGCCAAACCCCAAAACCCCTTCTCTAGACCCAGGCCCCATGGCTGGCATTCTGGCTGTCCCAGCTCTTACATGCAGACTGACACGGCCTTTCTCCCATGCCCCAGGAACCCCTTCTCCTTAGGGGAGGTGGGGGGAGGAGAAACGGAGTGGATCACGAATGTCGGATTCTCTTCTGCAGGACAGGGAAGTGCGTGAGCACCTGCACAGCACCGTGTGCAAAGAGCATTTAGTGACTCAGCTGCTCAGAACAGGGGGTGCTGGATCCCCGCCATGGGGGGCATTGTGGGTGGGGTCGGGTGGCCCTGGGTTGGCCTTGGAGTCTGCAGTTGGGCCAGCGGCTTCTGGGTTGATTTGCCCTCGGCTTTCTGTCTGCTGCTGCTTAGTCTCTCTGGGAGGCGGGGCCTCTCCTGGAGGAAAGGGAGAGTGCGGGAGAACTTTCTCCGGGGTGTCTGGGGCAGAGCTCCTGGCCACGGAACCCGCCAGCAGATGGCAGCTGAGTTGTGAGAGGACCAGAGCCGGAGAGGAAGAAGGGTGGGGATCACCGGGACCCATCTCTTCCCCCCGGGGTGGGAGTGGCCTGCAGCCCCGGGTTTGTCCCCCGAAGGGTGGTGCGTTTCCTCCCACGTCCTCCCCGCCTGACGCCTCTCCTCCTCCCGCCAGCGTCATCATGACCGGGGCCTACAACAACTTCTTCCGCATGTTTGACCGGAACACCAAGCGTGACGTGACCCTGGAGGCGTCGAGGGAGAGCAGCAAGCCCCGGGCTGTGCTCAAGCCGCGGCGCGTGTGTGTGGGCGGCAAGCGCAGGCGGGACGACATCAGCGTGGACAGCCTGGACTTCACCAAGAAGATCCTGCACACGGCCTGGCACCCGGCCGAGAACATCATCGCCATCGCGGCCACCAACAACCTGTATATCTTCCAGGACAAGGTGAACTCCGAGATGCACTAGGTGGGCGCGGAGCCCCGTTCCCGACACGACCGCCGAGTGGCGCGGCCCAGAGCGCCCCGTCCCTCCCGGCCTCCCTGGCCACGCCGCCTCTGCTGGCCACGCTCTCTGTCTGAAAACAGGAGTCAGGAGGATTCATAGCCACAGACCATGAAACGGACGTGATGGTCGCCTTGGGTCCAGGCCTTTCGTTCCCGTACTTAACCTTGTGCTGCCTGTTCCACGATTAGGACTTGGACATCTCCGGGTTCCCGCTTCACTTCTTCCAGCAGCAACTTTCAGGGGTAGGGGGCACCCTGGGACCCATCCCCCGGCCCCCAGATCAGGGCTCTGGGGACAGAGGACGGACTCAAACAAGCCAGCCAGGGATTCTTTTGATTACCAATGGAGCAATTCCCACTGTCTCAGAGCCAAGGGTCTTCCCCTGGCTTTTTGAATCGTGAATTCATGCTGAGAATTGGCAGGTGCAAGCTCCTCTTTTAGGTTCTTTCAGTGTCTTTCAATACCCCAGGTCTGGCATTTCCTGAGAGGAAGGGGGGCAGTGAAACCCACCCGTGTGTGTGCGTGCCTCTTCTTCTCACCATGTACCCAGCCTTTGCTGAGTGTGGCCCGGGGGCTAGGCACGGTGCTCGGCCCGTTAAGCACGTGGATTCAGTCCCCACTCCGGGGGGACTCTGCTGTCCTGCTTCATGGTCACTGGGCACCTCGTGGGAGCTCACACGGGCTCTGTCCGTGACCCTGTAAGGTGGGTGTCCATTCACTTACTCCATAAACACCAGCCCCTCACGGAGTGCCAGGCTCTGTGGCAGGTGCCAGGGACGGAAGGTGAGTAATTATCATCTCCCCTGTATGCACGAGGCGACGGGCCCCGCCAGCATGAACAGTTTGTCCAAGGCACGCGGCGACCAAGTGGTGGAGTCAGGAATCCTGAGTAGGTCTTCCCGTGCGCTGGGCACTTTCCAACCCACCACGTTGGCAGCTCATGTTAAAGCAACGTTCTCCCCTGGAAGGTTCTGGAAATACCTCTTTCATCTTGGGAGGGGGGACAGAGCAGATGAGCGATGACAAGGGTCCGGCGGGGCGACCCAAGCTGTAGCACGGAGAATGGAGAAGACCCCGGTGGTGCCAAGCGCTGTGTGTGGTGACTTCAGACCCCCACCCTCTCTGGGGCACCTCGCTGCACCCACATCTGTACCCCAGCCCTTTGTTCAGGTGCACTGAGCTGCCTCCAAGAGGAAATTGCATGTTACGACCCTTTCAAGATACATTTTCTTTAATGACCCAGCCTCGGAGGGCTCTTTCCTGAGGGCCACGGAGAATGCCGTGTTTCCACAGCACCTGCTCCTGCCGCGTGGACGTGGAGACCGGCTCTGCCCACCCCGCCCCCTCGTCCCTCTGCGTGCAATTACAGCAAAGCGCTGGCTGTGCGTGGGATTCGGAGAACAGAGCCCGGAGGCCGTAGCCAACATTTTTTTTACAAGACGTAACCCAACCAAGGAAACAGACCCACCCGAGATTTTTCTCCGTGGATGACGGTATACTTTTGTGTGGTCAAAGCACAAGACGCGTGTGCATTCACTTCTGACCGTATGCTATTTACGTGAGGAAATGGGTCCATGGTTTCGTTTTGGGTTTTTTTGTTTTTTAAATCAACATGAATGAAGAATGTTTATATATCACTGTAAAATCCAGGTGACCTGGACAGTATTATATGTACATATCTATTCTAATTAAAATTAACAATCGCAGGATTGGATTCCTTTTTCCCCCCTTTGTAAAGAGGTTCAAGAATGTGGTACCTTGTATAGAAATCTTGTTGAAGCCAAAATCCAGCTCTGAGGGCCTTACACAATTACGCGGATATTTGGCACAATCCATTTCCCTTTGTGATTCAGACACGAAGAGGAGACTTGGCATTTGCAGCTGGAGGTGAGTGTCAGCTCGTAGATTTCACACTGACCGTCTACAGAGTGCGACTCTTAACACTGCATTCGAAGGGAGGTCTGAATACAGTTCCTGGTTCTTTACTCCTGTTTTAAACTTTGGATACCAAACCAAAAAGGAAAAGAAAGAAAGAAAACGATCTTAGAGGAAAAGCATGTCTTCAGATCCCTGGAAAATCATGATGTCCAAAGCAAGTTGTGAATAATGACATATGCTGGGGGGGAGGGGCAAGATTAGACATGGCAGACAGGCCAGTAAAATAGCCACAAACTCTGCTTCTTACTCTGTTTAAATTTTCTGCTCTTCTTGAATGTATGAGCATTCACATAGTCATTGTGAAGTTGTTGGGTCGTTTGTTTTTATTCTAATACTCTGAGGACTGAGCTCTTGGTGGCGTTGGGTATGTGGTGGTAGGGTAGACAGACCGGATCACTTTGGATTCCGTAGCTCATGGGTGAATTCTGGTTTTCTTCGGTATCTCAGATTATCCAACTGTTGAATAAAATTATAAATATGTTAATACCAGCTTTTTCCAATAAAATAACAAATGTTACATCGAACATGAGACTCTGCCATTTGTTTTTAACGAGGCCAACCCCAGGGTGGTGGGTGCCGTCAGGAGGCCATATGGGGAGGGCTGGCTCACCTCAAGGCTCTGCGACTTTATCTCTCAATGAAGTTTTTAACCTTTCTGAGTTCTGATTTCATCACTGGAGAAATGGAGCTAACCTCACGAATCGGATGGTGCTTGCAAAGTACAGTGTCTGGCACATAACCTCTCAATAAACGATCGTTAAGTTTTGCCCTTTTTTTGTTTTGTTTTGAAGCAGGTGCTCATAGCCCACCATGATTTCCAGTATTCTCACACTCTGTCATGATCTTTTTCACCCCCACATCAATGTAAGAGTACAGATGAGGTCCAGAGAGGTTAAGGAGTTAGCTCGAGATCACACAGCACGTGTTGGAGCGGGTGTCAAGCTTGGCCTGCATAACTCCTGGAGTGTCCCCCCACCTAGCAGCACCACCCCACAAGTGCCTCAGGGTCCCAGGGAACAGGAGCCTGGGAGGAGAGAGACGACAGGGCATCTGATTGGTTCTAGATGCCAGAGGGGCCCGGCCCGGCCTGCTACAGTGGCTGAGATAAGCCAGAGGATGTGTGGGGAAGTGCTTTGTGCCCCCCGTGCTGGGGTTTTCCAGCACCCCTCCTGGGAGCCCCAGGCCTCCCCTGTCCACTTTGCAGAGGGCACTTTCTGCTTCCGATGCACTGGGAGGAAGGCAGGCACTGCTCGGGTGGGTGTATCTTGAATCAAGCGACCTGGGACTGGGCTGACCTCTCTGAACCACACGTGTAGCTGGGGGGCAATGCCGCTCCTCCGTGTTGTTGGGACAGCTGACGCAATAGTGAAAGCTCCATCACTGAGCCGCGTGGGACTGTCCCCGGGCTGCACACATACAGTCTCGTTCACATGATTACCGTGTCTGACCTACACACTTGTCTGGGCTTCATGTTATCCCTTGTGCAGCGGAAGAGGGGAGTCCTGCTGTTACATCCACTTTACAGATGGAGAAACTGGGGCTCAGAGAGGTGAAGTGATTTAACCTGCACCCAAATACATAGAACCAAGGAGTGGTGGAGTCTGGATTCAAATTCAGATGTAAACACGCCAGCCACGCGGTTGGTGTTCAGAGGATGGTCAGGGACGTCGTGGTCTCAGCCCCACCAAATCCAGCGGCAACCAGCACGGACTAAGCACCAGCTTGGGACTGTGCATGCGTGACCTTGACATGAGAGGTGATCCTGGGTCATCAGGCGGGACCCATCTGTCACATGAGTCCTTGTCAGCAGAGAACCTCGGAGGGAGAGGAGACAAGAGATGGAGGGTCAAATGTGGCAGGAGGGTCCCATCTGCCATTGTTGGCTCTGAAGATGAGGGAGGGGGCAGTCCACGGGCCCGGGAGCACGGGCGCCCACAGGCTGGGAAGGGCGTGAGTAGATTCCTCCCTGGAGCCTCGACAGGACACTGCCCAGCTGACACCTTGCTGATGGTATGAGGGGCGATGTAGTCCCCACTGACTCCCATAACAACTCTGGAATGCTGCTCCTTACAGTCTTGATTTCCCAGAGGAGTTATCTGAAGCCCAGGACATTTAGGACACCTGCCCAGGGCCCGCTGCCCACATGGTAACGACGACGCTAGTGACCACCGATGGCCACCAGCTCCGGGCCAGGCACTGCGCTCAGCCCTTTGCAGTCATTGTTTCATATCACGGTCGACCCACGTGGTAGGTGCTATTACTGCTCCTGTTCTAGAGATAAAAACTCGAGGCTCAGAGAGGTTAGGGAACTTGCCCAGGACCACACAGTAAAGGCAGAGCTAGAACCCAGGTGTCTGAGGCTTTTGTCCTGTGCAGTCGTAGGTTCTGGAGCTGGGGTCTGACCTCAATCCTGTTTTGACCTCAGAGCCCGGTTCTTCTGGCACTGACACTCCTGGGCCAAGGGTGGCCGACTGCATGCAGCCTGCGAAATCGAGAGAAAGCTTTATGATTCCTACCGGTACTGGATTCCTTATTTATGTGCCCCCCAAAGTTGCCGCCTGGGAACTTTGGCTACTTTTCGCTGAAAAGGGGGCCCTTTTACCAAAATTCACACAGCTTCCTTGTTTTAACCTAAATATAAAGTCCTCCAGGTCGGAAAGTGCCCGGGGAACGCATGTCCGGGGGGTCAGAGCAGCTGTAAGAGCCGGATGGGGGGGTCAGGGTGGGGAACCCCGCTGTGGTCTGGGGCCTGCTGTACGCTTCCTTGTTCATCTTCCCCAATCCTGAGAGGGACTGATGAGGAAGTGAGGTTCGGGCGTCTGCCAAACCCAAGTCACGTAACCCGTGGCTGGTGGGATGGGGATTTGGGTGGTGCCCTCCTCAAGCAGGACAACAAGGAGTCTCTGACCAAGAAGACAGATGATTTTGGCAGGAGCGTGGCATTGACAAGAGGGGATCGGGAGTCAGTGTAGGTGACCCCACAGCATCTTTTCAATCTGTCTTAGCTCTGGGCTGACTTGGAACATCGCTGCGGCCCTGTGGGCAGAGAAACTGCGCTTGCCATAAGCTTCATTAAAGTAAACTGAGGCAGGAGTGATCAAAACATCTAGAAAAATACAACTGATTCAAGTAAGGAAAGAGTGTGGGGCCACCCTCTCGGCCGGCAAATCCAACAGCCTAGTAGACTCCATGACAACATTCGAAGGCACCTGGGGACTTTTAAGGGGCTTGGGGGCAAGATTCTGGAAGAGTCAGGGCTGCTGGCCTGGGGGTGGGCTGGGGGCGCAGCCACAGGAGACCCGGGTTTCATCCTGGGTTTAATCGCAGCCTTGTCACTGGCCAGCATATAGGTTGTATCTGTTATCCGCTGCCACGTAACAAATGGCCCCCCAGTGTAGCAGTTTGAAGCAATGGCATTTATGGTCTCACATGGTTTCTGAGAGTCGGGAATCGGGGGTCGCTGAGCTGGGTGTTTCTGGCTCAGGGCGTCCTCTGTGGCTGTCATCTTCGAATAAGTGGCTGGGGTGGACGTTCTGTTTCCAGGCTCACGTACGAGGCTCGAGGCCTGGGTTTCTTGCCATGTGGGTGTCTCCCCAGGGCTGTTCCCAGCACGGCCTACTCACCAGGGTGACGGATCTAGGAGAGAGAGCGCCCAAGCCGAAAGCCACGGTCTTTCTATAAACTAATCTCCCAGGTGCCACCTTTGGTCACATAGCCCGATCCTGGAGCCACGGGGCAAGAAGGAGGTGCTGGCGGTCACTGGCGGCCATCTGGAGGCTGGCTGCCACAGGGGTCCCAGCCAGCCACCGCACTTCTCTGAACCAGGGTTCATGTACAAAGCAGTGACAGTGACATCGACCACACGACGGGTTTTCGAGAGACTCAGGGTGCTGATGTCCACAAAGCCACCGTCACTGCCTCTCCACGTGGGAGGTGCCGTGTCTCTGTAGAGACCTAGTCGGCCGTCCCCCCTTGCTCTGGGCCCAAGTGCCCTCCTCAGGACGACTGACATTCCAGGGGCTCTTCCAGCTCTGTGGAGATTGGGAGGCGGGGGTGAGCTGACCCCCTCACCACTGGTCTCCCGGTGGCTCTCGGGGTCAGGTGTCCCTCAGCCTCACCAGGGAGCTCTCCCAAACCTCGAGGCCCAGCCATCAGCATCTCGGGCTGGATTCATTCAGCATAGGAACTTTTTTAAGCTCATCAGAGGCGGGGTGCCTGGGTCCCTCAGTCGGTTGAGCGGCCGACTCTGGATTTCGGGTTGGTTGTCATCTCGGCGTCCTGGGATTGAGCCCTGGGTCAGACTCCACGCTGCGCATCTGCTTGTCCCTCTCCTTCTGCTCCCGTCACTCTCTCTCTCGCACTCATTCAGTCTCTCTCGATAGAATAAATTAACAAAATCTTAAAAAAAAAAAAATAAAGCTCATCAGAGGACTCCGCCATCCTCAAAAGACAGGTTATTCTGTTAATTAAATAGGAAAACAGTGCCTTTCTGGAGAGCAGGAAAAGCAAAACCTGTGTGTGGAGCAATTGACTTCCGCCCCTTCTCACTTCCTTCTGGAAGGAAAGATCTGGCACCCCAGTCTTCTGTTTCTCCCAGATTACTTTTCAGGGCCACCTGCAGAAGTTAGCCATGTGAGAAAAACTTGAACAAAGGCTTATCAGCTCTGGGGTGGTTTCCTAGCAACAAAAAAGCTTTTCGTGCTCGAAATAATTGCCCAGGTCGTGAGTGATTCATTTCAAACAGCCGTGTCCTTTTTTTAAAAAACAAAGTCCCATTATCTCTACCTGGAGACTGTTCACATTTCCACGGGGCCCACGCAGTCAGATGACATGATGAGTTTCAGGGAGGGGCTGAAAGCTGCAAAAGGCAGCGGCAGTATTAGGTCAAAAGTAAAAATGAAAATGAAAACGAATCCATTATTAGAATTATGCAAAAAATAAAAGTCTAAACACGCAAAATAGATGTGAAGGTTTGGAGCAGTGAATCATCCGTTTAATTCATCTGCAAAGCCTGTGAGAGGTGCTGATGACCGTCTCGTTCATACACGTGCCAAATAAGAAATAACCTCACCTCGGAAGGATCACCTTTTCTTTTGGCAAGTCTACTGAGTCAGTCGCTCCTTGGCCTCTGGGCACCCACTGTGTGAGCGGATGCTCCGTGAATCCGAGCCGGGCACTGGAGCCCAGCTGCTGGCACTCACCTCCTGGCCTTGGTGGGGGCCGTGGATCCTGGGGATGTTACCCCCACCCCCACCTCTGTGCTGCTTCTCAGTTTTCTCATCTGCAAAGCGTGGAGAGTGACAGTACCTGGCTCCGGGGGGTGGTGTGGGTTAAACGAGAAAATCTTTGCGTAAGTGGTCAGCCCGTAGCCCGAGCTCCCTGGGAGCCCGTTAATGACATCATTGCTGGTCCCTCCCACGGGCAGCCCACCTTCAGTGCAGCCCTGCAGAAGCCTGCATCGTGGCCCCCGCCATCCCTAGGGGACATCGGGGTCAGTCGATGCCCATGCTGAGTATGAGGAGGGGTCTCACTGAGGGAGGGGGGAGGAGGGGGAGGTGGTGGGTGGGGAGCACGGGGTTTAGCGGCAGCCCGGAGCCATAGGCTGACCCGCTCAGGCTGGTCTAGGGGTCCGAGGGTCTCCGCAGGACCCCTGGCTCTGCTGGCCCAAATCTGGATTCCCTGCAGCCGTGCACAGCTCCAGCAGCCTCTTCCCCTCTGCTGGAAATGGGCTCGGCCCTGGCCCCGGAAATCCCTGCTCCCGGTGCGCGCAGGGTGCCTGGGGGTGTCAGTGGGAGCGCCCTGCCCCTCTGGCCGGGGGGTTGCCGCGTGGCTCCTGCCTCTCGAGAGCCAAGCGAAGAATGGCCTGGAGGCCCACGTGAGCCCCGTGACTGCGAGTGTCTGTGGGGGCTTCACTCCGCAAGGCTGGCAAGGGAGAACAGACACGGGACGTGCCTCTGTCCTTAAGGCCTCGGCCTAGAAGTGGCCCGTGTTCCCTGCGATCACTCCCACTGGCTGGAAATGAGGTACCAGGCAAGGGAGGCTGGAAAATGCGCTATTTCTCGGGTAGCCACGGGCCTGGCTCGGTCAGACACTCCTACCGTAGGAGGGCGCCGGGGGGACATAGCGGTCGTGTCCGCAGAAGGATGGGGTGGCGCGCGCTCCCGCCCGTGCGCGAGCCCAAGCAACTCCCAGAGAAGCCGCAGTCCGCCAGAAGCCGCGGGCGTTTCTGTGACCTGCCGCCAAATGGTCCTCGTGGCTAGAGGACAGCGGCGCCCGTGCAGTGTGACTCTCGCCAGCTCCCACGGGCCTGCCTCAGGGACGCCAGCATCAGCGCCTGACTGATGATTCTCCCACAGGTTAGCCACCCACTCAGGACAAAACGTGGCCACTTTCTGAAGCTGCCACCTGAGCACGAGCAGGCGAATCAGAGAGGAGCGAGCAGGGGCCCGGCCACCATCCTGCGTGTGTGGGCTTCAGCCTGAGGGCAGGGGTGTGTGAGGCCGCAGGAGGAGGAGCAGGGCCTGCCCTGCGGCCTGGCTCTAGCTGGAGAGCAGCGACCCGCGTGGCTGACTGGGGGGGGGGGGGTGGTGGCTGGGAGTTTTGGTAAAAGGAAGAAAAATCCCCACTTTCAAGGACGAGAAGCCGGGCAGGAGGCATCTGGGGGGGGGGGTGTCTCGGGAGCATCCCAGCCATCCTGTGCTTGCGGGGAGCTGGATGTTCCCTGACCACGGGGCAAGGGCAGTGGGGTCCAGGACCCGGGGACTCCAGCCCTGTCGCTGGCCCACATCTGACGCCCTGTCACTCCTGCGTGGGTGGGCTGCTCACCATCAAAGAGCCTGGGCCTCGGGCGCCTGCGTGGCTCAGTCGGATACACGTCCGACTGCTGGTTTCGGCTCCGGTCATGATCTCGGGGTCCTGAGAGGGAGGCCGCATCAGGCTCGGGGCTCAGTGAGGGGTCTGCTGCTCTCCCTCTCCCTCCTCCTCCACAACGCCCCCCCCCCCCCATGCTCTGTAACTGAGAAACAAAACCAAGAGCCTGGGCCTGTTTTCATCAGAAGCCATGGGGGCCCTGGGAGACCGGACCCTGGGACAAGCCGCACATGGGAGGGGCCCCCAGGGTCAGAATGGAGGAGGCAGCTGGGAAGGGAAAAGGACAAGTGGGACGAGTCCTCGGGTACTGGGTTTAGGGAGACACAGAGAGATCGGGCCATCAGCCGAGGCCCAAGGAGCGTCCCTGGGGCTGTGGAGTCAGAAGAAAGACCACCAAGTTCCAGCTGTGGGCGGGTGGCCAGCAACGCTGAGCTGCGGGGTCACGGGTGAGGCCGCACCGGTCAGGGTCAGCAGTGACGTCGAGGTCGGGGAGGCAGAATGTGGACGGCGGGGCTCCCCCCCCCAGGGCTGTGCTGTGCCGTCGAAGATTCGGGGTGCTGACGGCACTTCTGCCTCCAAGCTGGACAGGAAGGAGAGGGAAGGAAGAGAAAGTGGACCGGGAAAGAGCCACGAGGGTCCGGGGGGAGGGGCGCCCATGCCAGGCCCACCGCCCACGGTCTGTCACACACGGACACGTCTGTTCCTGCCATGGGGCGTGCGCCCGCCTCTGTCAGCCCGACACTCCAACAAGAGCTCATGGTTCTTTGTGCCACCCAAGGAGGTCTTTCGTGGGCAGCTTCCCGGTGTCATTGGTCCCCGGAAGCATGACCAGACCATCCCTCCGCCCCCGCAAGCGTAGACCCTCCCTGGCACCCCCAGAGCCCTGGACAGTGGGCCCAGCAGGAGGTCGGACACGGGTTGACTGACAGCCCGTGGCCCCTGACTCTCCCCGAAGGCCTGAGGGACGGCCGCTTTGGGCCGTGTTGTGGAGGGAGTTTAAGCCCCAGGACGACGTGATTTCTTCGTGGCCCCAGGAAAAAGAGCGGGACGTGGTTGCCATCCCAGCTCTGTGCCCTCCTAGCCTGGTGACGTGCGGCATGTCCTGCCCATGATGCCAAACGATGTGCATACGTCAAGTATCATGTGGGGGTTACGTGGGACCGCTGTGTGTAGCCCCAGTGACTTCATGGGAACGACGTGCCAGACCCACGGCCCAGCTCTGAAACCTGTTTCGGGGGACCCTAGGCCCCCAGCACCATGAGCTTGGCAAATGCCTCCATGAGCCTGCCACTGGTCTTGGGCCAGGTGGCAGCAGCCCGGTTATCGACAGGAAAGCAGGACAGCCAGCACGTCAGGGAGCCCCAGCACCACAGGGGCCAAGGGCATTCTGATGGTTACGGCTCCCTGGAAGCAGTCCAAAGAGCAAGTGTCCAGAACCGAACGGCTCACAGTCGGCCAGGTCAGATGAGAAGTGGAGGATGGCCTTTCGGGGTCTTACTGGGGCCCTGGCTTTGGAGCCAAGAGGGCTTCCCAGCCACTCGAAGGACCCAGGTGCCCATCCAACTGGGCCTCCGGACCTGAAGCTGTGTCCAGGAAGCCATGGCCTCCTGGGCCACGCCCGACGCCGTCCCGTGGGTGCCCCGAATGATGCGTAGACCTCTGACCTCTCCAACTCAGTCCCTCCCTTGCTATCAGAATGGGGAACACCCTGTCCTCCCAGAAGCCTCCTGACCCCGATCCCACCCCAAGCTGGAGTGCTTGCCTCCCTGCCTCCTGGGTCTGAAGGAAGGGGGGCCCTTCTGACGGAATGAGGGCCACGCACATCTGACCTACATGACTCTCCTGGGGGTGGGACCTGGGTCTGACTCAGACTGCGGAATGACAGCATCTGCAATAAATATTTGCTCGTGGGTGGCAACAGGTGCATCCTAGGCTCATTAGTTAAGTTAAATAAGGAACGTTTTAGGTATCGGCCAAGCTTTTCTGGACGTGCAGCCCCGAGGAGTTAAACCTGTGATGCAGGACAGAAGGCGGGACTGTGTTCTGGGGCGCCTGGTGGGGGAGGGGGGCGGGCTGCAGGCGGGTCATCCTGACACCAGGCCCACGTGATCAGTCCCAACCTAAACATGGCTATTTTCGTGAAGTTTCTTTTTTTTTTAAGATTTTATTTATGATGGAGAGAGAGGGAGGGAGGGAATAGGAGGAGGAGCAGAGGGAGAGGGACAAGCTGACCCAACGCTGAGCGCCGAGCCCAACTCAGGGCTGGATCCCAGGACACTGAGATCATGACCTGCGCTGAAACCAAGAGTCGGACTCAACCGACTGAGCCACCCCAGCACCCCAAATTTATTAAAAAGCTCGAAGGGCCCTTACAGGTCGCGCAGTGAGGGTCTGAAGGTACAGGCCTGGAAAGCTTGACCGTGCCCAAGGTCAGACAGCTGGGAAGGCACAGGCGTGGGATTCACACCAGGCGGTGCGGCTCCTGTCCCATCCGAATTTATAAATAACACCTTCTTCACTCTGTAGAGTTCTGTACAACATGTAGTTGAGAAAGGGTTTCATGGCTAAGTTTTGGAAACCACGGGCCCAGCCCAGACTGTCTGTTCTGCAGATCGGGGCACAGGCCTGGGGACAGGGACTGAACCACTGCTGGCCGTGCAGGGGTTTGTGATGGAGGCAGTAGGCCTGGGGTCCAACCCCCAAACTGGGGTGATCCCCCGAGACCGCGCCACTCCCTGCACTGGGCAGGCAGCTCTGCTGGGGGCCGAGCAGCAGCATGGTGGCCCAGGGGCCAGATCTCAGTGCAACCCTGGCCCCGCCGCTAGTATGCAGTGTGACCCCGTCTCTGAATCTGTCTTCTCCATGCATCAGGGTTGTCCCTGTACCTCCCCGCTCCGAGTGCAAGGATCACATAAGGTCACCCGCGTTCCCCCCTCTCTGGACCATCGGGGGGTCTGGGAGGCAAAGACACACTGTGAATGCATTCGTGGCCTCGCAAATCTGTGGGATCAGAGAGGGGGATGGGCTGACCTCTCACCTCCTCTCACTGCCCAGGGAAGGAAGCCAGGAGCAAACCCAGCACAGAGGGATGCCACCCCGCGAGCACGCCCAGTGTGTGGGATTTCGGGCAGACCCCCGGGTGACACAGGAGTTAACCCGGTAGGGGTGCAGCTGCCACCTGCCATGGCCAGATGGGCCACGTTCACAGAAAACAGAGGCAGCCACCCCCTGAAGGTCAGTGCAAGGTCTCCAAACCACAGAAAGAACATAGGTCTCCTGACCTCTGCAAAGACGCGGACCCACGGCTCATCGGGGGTCCACCACTGGGGAGGAGCGGCGTGGCGGCTTTGTCCTCACCGTCAGGGAAGAAACACGAGACCCGAGGGACTCAGACACAGGTCCCTATGTGAGGGGGCACTAAGTTCACGGAGGGACCCAAGCTGCTCTAGCGCCCCTAAATGGCTCGAGTTGACTGTATTTCTGTGGAACTATCATTGCGCATCACTGAACGAGGGCTATGGCTCACCAACTTCTTGCCAACGGGGTGGCTGATCCACACCATGATAACCATGTGTGCCCTCTGATAGGTGCCTGGAGTCTCACAGATCCCTGAGGCCACGCGGGCTCCTCCCCTGGTAGGAACCGATGCACAGCGGGGCAGCCGTGGATGACACTGGGGGAGGGGGGGGTTGGCCGGGAGGGCGCACCAGGGTCTGCGCGCTGACTGAGAATGTCAGTTCTGCTCTTCGTAATTCCCTTTAGTGAGTTCAGTGCAAGTGTCACAAACGTACAAGAGTTTTTTTTAAATAAAGAAAAGACAAACAGTAGATTTCATGAAACGTTTATTTTGGCTGCTTTAGGACCTTCACTTTCTGCTTCCCAGTACAGAACATGGCCAGGCTCTTCTGAGCGCTCCACATTCCAGATTCTTCCCATTTCCTAGTTCCCGTGGATACATCCAGACCCTCATGAACTCACTCACACCTGCTCGACAGGAGAGCCCAAGGTGGGCTGTGGGAGCCAGAGCTCCCCGCGAACACGCCCTGCCCAGAGCCGCCGCCTCCTCCGCCTCCGAGTGCCAGGATCAGGGGCTGACGGGCTCAGGCAGCCCTGCGTCGGCCCCAGACCGGCGAACAGCTGTCAAGGCTTAGCAGGGACCGAATAAATAAGAAATGCCATCACCGACTTCACCCAGCAGCACGTGTGGTTCTTTGAAAAACAAATCTGACACAAAAGGAAACAGGGCCGGCGAGGGGGGTCTTGGAAGTGGAGGCGGGAGAAGCTCATCTGTAAAGTGCTCTTCGGGGTGGGGCACCAGCTTCGCTCTGCGAGGTCGGCACCGTGGGTCGACACCCTGCATGCAATTCCCACAACGCCGGGCGTCCCAGGGGCACAGAGCTGGCGCTCTCAGGGGTGTGAGCAGGCTGCACGTGACGAGGTCTCCAAGCACTGCGTCTGCACACGCACGCGCACACACACACACGCACTCAGAGTTAGTGTCGTGCCGTCTGGCTGGGGGGGCCACACGGGGTCAGGTCCTGATGGTGACATGCACTGACAGCTCCTTGGGTGGGGGCCGTGCCCTCACGCCGCCGACAGGAACGGGAAGAAGAAGAAGTCGAAGGCGAACTTGACCGCTCCGTGCACGGTGCTGCGCCAGTCGCGCTCGATCTTCACGTGCCGCCTGGCGGGTGACAGCTGGGCCATGCAGTTGAGGCAGCTGATGGCCTTGAGCTCGAAGACGGGCCACTTGCTGCCCAGCCGGCCCTCGAGGACGGTGCTGAACTCGATGAGGCTGCCCTGGCGCAGGCCGAGCAGCACGTCCTTGAACTCGCCGCTGGCCCGCAGCACGATGTCCTTGGTGACGTCGTCCTCCTCCGGGCTGCGGGAGCCGTTGGCGCCTCTGTACGGCATGCCCACCGTGATCTCGAACTTGTAGCGGTCAAACTTCTTGATGTGGCAGGGGTGCTTGGCCAGCTGCTTGAGGCGGCAGAGCTCCTCCTCGGCCGTGGACGCGTTGCCGGGGCTGCAGGCGGGGTAGGCGTCGCCGTAGAGACAGCGCATCCAGTCGCCGATGAAGAACGGGAGCATGTTGATGGCCGACTCAGCGCTGTTGTCGATCTCCGTCACCCGGACGTACTTGAAGCGGCCCGTCCACGTGACCCGGTGGCCCTCCAGGTGGCTGCACAGGATCTGGGTGCGGGCCATGTTGGTCTCCTTCCAGGCGCGGGGCCCGCACAGGAAGCCGTACTGCTGCCAGGTCAGCGTGGAGTTGTAGACCTTCATGCCCTCCGACCGGTACACATAGAACCAGCAGAAGAGCATGACGGCCGAGACCCACACCAGGATGAGCTTGACGATGGAGCTGCGCGTCAGCGACTTGACCATCTCCACCACCGAGAAGCTGGCCTTGGTCCACCAGCGGACCAGCAGGGGCACGCTGCACGCCACCACGGTGACGGCGATCTTGGTGAGCTCCAGGGACAGGAACCAGCGGGCAAAGTGCACCAGGCCCATCAGCGCCAGGCCGGCCGCCAGGATCGGGAGGGCGAACAGGAAGAGGAAGTAGCCCATGGAGGCGCGGACGAGCCCCAGGCCAGTGGACTCGAGCAGGATGACCACGGACAGCTCGCACCACATGAAGCAGACCAGGTAGGGCACCAGGTAGCAGTAGGTGCCCTTGAAATTCCTCAGCCGCGCCATGCGGAAGAAGAGGTACAGCAGGTAGACGTAGAGCAGGCAGGGGAGGCTGGCGTTCAGGACGACAAACGGGCCGACGGGCACGGAGAAGAAGGTCTGGCCCAGGAGCTTCAGGTGGCGCCAGTCGAAGGGCAGCGTGGGCAGCAGGGAGAGCAGGCCGGCGGCCACCTCGGTCACCAGGGCCCTCCGGGTGTAGGGCTCGGCGGAGGCGCTCAGGCTCATGTAGCTGGTGGCGGTGAAGAAGACGGACACGACGGCCAGCTCCGAGCAGGGGATGCAGTCCTTGCTGGCGATGGGGAAGGAGAAGATGACGAAGAAGACGGACAGCAGGAAGTGCAGGTAGGGCTCCAGGTGGTTCCAGCCGAAGTTCACCTCGGCCTGCTCCACGTCCAGGTTGGGCTCGAAGCGCAGGAGCAGGCCCGTGAGGGTGCGGAAGCTCTCCCAGGCCCTGCTGTCCTGGAACACCTTGAGGGTGCAGATCACCATGGAGACGAAGGACAGGTAGAAGACGACCAGGGGGATGAAGAGGGCGAAGAAGTCGATGGTCAGGTTGCTGATGATGAAGAAGAAGATGAGGGCGTTGATGTGGTGGGTGGGCACGATGGTGGACAGCCAGTGCACGCCCGCCCGGGAGGCCATATCGATCAGGTACTCCTTGATCTCCATGATGGCGTGCAAGGGGTACTTGACCACCTGGGGGGCGGAGACAAAGACGGGGCTTCGGAAGCAAGTCAGTCCAGGAGCCCCGCCCCTGTCCTCGACACTCCGCCAAGCACCTGAGCTCTGCTCGAAGTGAACAGCTCGCCCCCGAGCCCCTGGTCCCAGCGGGTCATTCCCCTGTCAACACCCTGTCCACGAAGCGACGTCTTCCCCAGGCTCTACAGTCTAGACCGACCCTCCCTCAGTCCCACCCAGTCCTGCAGGTCCTGCTTCTCTCCTCTAGGCCCCTGGAGCCCATCCCCTGGCTCCCCTTCTGTCCCAACCTTCTGCCAGGGTTTCTGGACTCCTGCGAGCCAGTGTCCCCTTCCAGACCTCAAGCACCTGGAGGAACGCACCTGGCTCCCCTCCTCCCTCCCCACAGGGCCTCGCTGGTGGACACAGGAGCCCTGGCTGCCAGCGTGGGAGCGGGGCTTCTGACCTGGCCACCCCTGTAGCAAGGGCTGCCCTCCCGAGCCTCAGCCCCCCAGTCTGCTAAGGGCAGAGGAACCAATACTTTCAAGCCCATGAAGGGCTCTGAACGGTCCCAGGGGTGGTGGCGGGTGTGGGGACTCCAGAAGGAAAGCTCCCTGTAAATGTGAACCGGGGGCTCGGCACGTCATAACCAAATGGAGACGATTCATCTGTAAGGGGCCAGAGGAGACGTGCTCGCTCGTGGCAGGGGACCCCGAGAAGCAGCTGCCTGCTACCACCCACCTACACACACCCGTCCTGCTCCGAACAGACACACAACCCCCACGGCCACTCCCGCAATCTGCACCCAGGGCAAAGGGCAGGGTGACCCTCAGATGTCACACAGCAAAGGATGAATGAGGGATGTGGGGGAGGCGAGCAGGGGTGCAGCCTAGGGGAGGAGGCAGGGGCTGATTCCGCCGCCCGGGCCGGACTCCACACCTGTGCAGAACTCCTAGAGGCTTCCAGCCCTGCCAGGGCTCAGGGAAACGAGAGAGAGGCTGGAGGTGCCAGCCCTCAGGTGGTGTGGTGTGGAGGGCAGGGTGTGTCTGGAGGGGCAAAGGCGTGGACCCTTGACTGCACAAGATCGCCCACGTGTGGGGTTAGGGAAGCCTGGCTGCTGCCCGGAGCTCCTCGGAGGGGCTATGTGACGGACGCCCACCACCGCCCCGGGAGGTGGGCAGCATGGCCTCGGCCGCTTCTGCCCGGCCAGAGCGTGGAGAAGACTGGCCAGTGAGGGGGATCCTGGGGGAGCATAACCGAGTGACCACACCCGGATGTGGCTGTCATCTGTCCAAATGCCTTGGCTGTCAACTCAAGATGACCCGGAAGCAACTGGATAGTGCGTTTTCCACAGAGGAGAGGAAGCCGGGCTCACACAGGAGTTGGAGATATTAAAGAACATTGGTGTGTGCCTGCCTGTCCAGACACATACGTGTGTGAACAGCTGCATTCCTTCTTACACGTTTGTGACAGCCCACTTACTCTCGTTCTAAAACAAGCCAGGAAGTGAACAAAAGGCCCCCTGCAGCTCACCTGCCACCAACACAGCCACCACCCTCCCACGTGACCGGGGATGGGCACTAGCGAGTTTCGGGCCCCGGAATGTGAGCCTCGGCAGGTACTTCTGAGCGGCTGGGAACACGGACTCGCGCCAGGCTTCCCCTGGGAGGGCCCCTCGGACACAGAGCCAGAGCGGCCGGGCTCGGAGTCCCGGAGTGCGTCAGCCGCACCAGTGCAGCTAATCCCGAGAGGCGGCCAGGCCAGCGGCAGGACGGACCACGGGCGTCCCCTGGGGCTGCTGTAGCTCACCGTCCTCCTCCGTGCAAGCAGCCCGCGCCTGAAAATGAATCTGATGTTCTTTAAAAGACAATGAAGCTTCTGGGGGGGGGGGGAAGGAAAAAAAATCTGGATGGAACTGGAGAGTATTATGCTAAGCAAAGTAAGTCAATCAGAGAAAGACAATTATCACGTGATTTCACTCGTATGTGGAATTTAAGAAACGAAACAGAGGATCATAGGGGAAGGGAGGGAAAAGTAAAATAAGAGGAAACCAGAGAGGGAGACAAACCATGAGAGCCTCTTAACCACAGGAAACAAACTGAGGGTTGCTGGAGGGGAGGGGGGTAGGGGACGGGGTAACTGGGTGACGGGCATTAAGGAGGGCACGTGATGCGAGGAGCCCTGGGTATTATACACAACTGATGAACAACTGACCTCTACATCTGAAACTACATGTTAACTGAATTAAAAAAAAAAAGACCACGAAGCTTCTCGAACATGATGTCCAGTGATGTCCGGCCTCTGTCTGCACATGGAGGTGCCTGGGCCACTAGGACCAGGGAGTCCCCTCCTTTCAGGGCCCCCACTCGGCCCTCGGTAGCTTCCAGCCAAGCCCTGCACTTGGGGCCCCACCCAGCTGGGAAACTGAAAACCTTTTCTGTAGACCAAGTCCAACAAATTAAAACGAGCTGTTTTCTGAGCAGGAAAGAAGTTTTTAAAAAATGAGCAGGGAGTCAGTTCTATGACAGGACAGCGCCTGTCACCAGGCAGGTCACAGCAAGGCCATCTCAACCCGACTCGGCTCAGACCCAAGTGAAAGTGTGCACACCGGGACTTCCCAATGACTCTGTGAAGCTGTGGATTTTTAAATATTACTAAATTTACTCTTACGAGGGTTTCATCTGCCGCAAAGGGCTGGAGCAGCGCGGGGCCCAGAGCCTGGAGCGGGCTGTGGGAGTCACACCACTCTAGTGGCGCCTGGCACTTCGTGGGGGCGGGAAGACGAGCGCGCTGCCCTTCCTCTGGCTCCGACAGGCGATGAAAAGCTGGAACAGCCTTTGGTTTTGGAGACGCCTGCTAGGACTGACCATCTCTTTTACAAAAGACTTTCAATGAGACAAACCGTAAAGGCATTAAAGTAGTCTGACAATTTTAAAAACCGAAAGAAAACAGAGCCTCGTTTACTTCTTGTTGGAATACTTTAAATCTCTTTTCCCAAAAAGGACTCTCAGACGTTTGGACAGCCCTGAGCTTGTCACCCATAAGAAGGGTGACATAATTTACCGTCCCAACCAGGCTGCCTTGAAAGCGGGCACTGTTAGCAACTACGCTGGGACAGCCACGCGGCCTGCCCATAGTTCTCCGGGCTCACCCTTTCACCTTGGACCCTCGCTGGCACTTGGGGAAAGCCTCCTCTTGGCCAAGAACCATGGCAAGCACTCCACCCTCCTTCTCTCACGTTCTAGGGAAACTAACAGCGTCCATCTGCGAACACACTTAGCCCAGGCCTGCCCAAGCGGACCTGCGACAACAGTTTTGAGCTCCCTGGGTCAAGCTCCTTGGCCCTCCTGGCCTGCGGCTCAGAATTTCACCCCGGACACAGCGCCTGTCCTCGGGGGAACTCCCTCAGCCCAATGGTCCCAAGTGTGGCCACCACGCCGGCCACCCTGGGCCGCGGCATCTCCACGTGGTTTCCGAGTCGGCCTCCCCATCTGGATGGCGCCCGATCTGAGCCTCCACATCCAGGCGCCCAGGAGGGGCCACACTGATCTGCCTCCAGTGCGGGACTTCAGCGCACTTCCTGTCCCTGCCACTCCCATCTGCTGGTGGCCGGGCCGGCCCCTGCCCCCTGCCTCACGGATGGTGGGTCACACACGCTCCTGCTCAGCTCAGTACCACGGACTCTTGGACGACGAACACCATGGGCTTCATGACGATTTGTCTGCTCAGAGCCCCTCGTGCTGACGGACCTGCCTGGGACTGGCGGCTACACTTGGGGACACCCTGGTGTGCTTTGCAAAGTAGGAGAGCTGACCTGGGGAACCTGTGAGAGCTGCCACGGCCCACGCCGACCACCTGCACTGTAAGTCTCAACCACATGACCGAGAGAGTGACAGCTGTCACCCCAGGGGCATGACCCACCATTCCTGGCTTTCTGCACCTGTGTGTGTGCTCTGCGCGCGCTCCTTGCCGCTGCTGCTGCTCGCCGGCCGATGGCGGGGCGAGGGTGCCTCCCTTCCGGCCAGCCCACGGTGACCTCCTCGCCGCTGTCCACACCACACCCACTCGCCCCGCAGATCTGGATAGACAGCTACCCGGCAGGGTGCTCCCGGTCTCTGAATACTGGCACTTAGGTTTTGGGGGAAGGAGTCTTTGAGAAGCCGACCTCCGCTCGTGCCGCAGATGGATCACTTTCCAAAATGACAAAGTCTACGTGCAAGTCAGACCCCAGCGCACGGCGCGCCGCTGCCCACGGCACTTCGCCCGGAAAGAACAGGACGGCTCGTCCGCCACTCCCAAGCATGCCCGCCCCCAGCAGCGCCCTTCGGTTTGGAGCCTGACGGCACAGGAAAGGCCCTCTTCAGGAGAACACATCCTGTCCTCCAGGCAGAGAGGGGAGCCCGGGAGGTGTGGTGAGCGAATAACCACGGGGACCGTCCTTACACGCTGCGCCTCCCCCGACACGCTGCACCGTCTGGAAGGGTTCTGTGTCGGGCAAGGGCAAGGGCCCCCCACCCACCCCTCCCTGGACAGCACCAGGGTGCGTGGAAGGGCAGGTGGGGGCCCTGGTGGTCGGAGCCCTCCGGCCCCACTCACCTTCAGCCGCAGGGGCAGGTCCTCGGGGCTCTTGCCTGCCAGCTCGTCGTCATCATCGTCCTGCAGGAACAGGTTGGCGGGAATGATGCCCTTGGCATATTTCTTGGTGATCTCCACGAAGTCGTCCAGCGCTATGTAGCTCTTAGCTGGGCCCAAGAGAGAAGGGCACAGGGTCACCCCACATGGACAGGCCAGGCAGCGAAGGCGGCCGGGGCCCAGAGGGAAGCCAAGGAGGCTTGGGAGCCAATGCCTCTCTGTCCGGGACAGACAGTGGGGCAAGGACGGCCGGCGGGGAGAAGAGAGGCAGACGGGACGGCCTTCACGCCGCCTCCTCGCCATGGTGACACCTGTCCCTGTCCTGAACTTCCCTCTCCCCAGCTCTCAGGCCCAGGGTCTGCCTGAACGGGCCCTGCAGCCGCCTTCACCACCAGCCCCTTTTTGCCACCTCCTTCAGCCCTGGCTTCTCACAGCTTTGCGGACGGTGGCCCTGCGGCCCCGCCACCTACTGACCCCTCCACTCAGCACACAGCTACCAGCCCCCGAGGGCCGACCATGTGCCAGGCACCTTCCTCAGCGCTGGGAGTGCCTGGGATCTGTGCACAAACGCAGCGTGTGCCCAAGCCTGGGCTCCTGCTCGAGTGGGGTCACACTCAACAAGGCTGACGGCCAGACGAGGCCGGCTGCTCGCCACGGTCATGTCCACGGCAGGACCGTCCTCCAGGCAGGCGCGGGGAGTGAATTAACACAGAGATCACATCACGAGCGGGCCGCCAGCTGCGGGGCCGTCACTCCCCAGGTGTCCCTGGGGCCACCCACGTGGGGCTGTGTTCTGGGCACTGGGGACACTTGGACGGAAGCTGGTCGCAGAAGAGAGCAACAAGCAGCAGCAAGAGCAAGTCAACAGTGTCAGGAATGAGGCAAGCACCCCGGGAGAGGGGTGCAGACAAGGGCCTGTGTG
The DNA here is from genome assembly GCF_024610735.1 of Ursus americanus. NCBI lineage: Eukaryota > Metazoa > Chordata > Mammalia > Carnivora > Ursidae > Ursus > Ursus americanus. The sequence goes on along the minus strand of NC_142134.1, from coordinate 78,903,628 downwards.
CTAACACGGGGGGCCGGAAGGCATCCAGGACTGCATGTGGGCCACAGGGCCACCATGAGATGGGGCAGCACCGGTGGCAGTGGCAGGTGGACACTCAAGGCGTGAGCTGACACGAGACAACTGGTGGAAGAGACGGGGCCCAGTGGCCTGTCCCGGGCTGTGCGCTGGTGTCGTAGGTGGTCTGACACCATGACACTTGCCACCAATGCACGGAGCGTAGGCACAGCGGGGTCTGAGGACGGGTCACCAGGGACTTGGACAGGGCCATTCTGGTAGGACGACGAGGGGGAGGTCCCAGAGAGAAAGGAGGGAGGGGAGCCAGGATGGCGACTGCGGATGCCCCTCTCCGCTTCGTTAGAAAAGGGAGAAACAGAGTGGTTGCTTTGGGAGCGAGGGGTCCGGAGAGGGTCTCATCCTTTTTTTTCTGAGGCGAGGGGAACAGGCACATTTCACAGGCTGCTGGGAGTGTGCTGGTGGGGAGGCGGGCCCGGCGGGCTGATGACCAGGTGGGGGCCCCTGGACGGTACCGTCCACACCCGCCACGGAGGCCTGGAGAGGCCATGTCTCTGCCCAGCTCTCACCGCAGGTAGGCCTCAGACCCATCCCTCTGAGCCCAGAGCACATGGTCTCCCCTGGACCCTAGGACCTTCTAGCAGTTCCCAGGTGCACAGGAAAGCTCCGAGTGGCTAACCATAAGGTGACTAGGGTGGGGAAGGCAGAGCTGAGCTCTCTCAGGAGGAATTACCCCTGACTTCTGCACCTCTTACCCCAAACACAGTCAGACTCCAGGCTCCTCTGCACTCAAAACCCATCTAGAGAGGCGCCTGGGGGGCTCAGTCGGTTAAGCCACTGCCTTTGGCTCAGGTCAGGATCCCGGGAACCTGGGATCAAGCCCCTCGTTGAGCTCCCTGCTCAGCAGGGAGCCTGCTTCTCCCTATCCCTCTGACCACCCCCCTGCTCCATTCATTCTTTCTTGCTATCTCTGTCTCTCTCTCTCAAATAAATACAATCTTAAAAAAAAAACACAAACCCATCTAGAACCTTCCTGTTCCTCTGGTGTCCAACAGCCACAGGTGTCTCTCCATGTCAATGTCCCGTACCGCTCTGCGTCCCCCAAACAGAGCAAGAGAGCAAGTCCGTGCATCCCTATGTGCCCGAGGCCCTGGGAAAGCTTGACTCAGGATTCGACACGTCACCAGAGTTCCAATGACACTTCCTGGACAGACTGCTTACCGGCCCAGTGGGAAGGGGTGTGTGCACCCCTTTTGTATGATGCCCCCTGTCCTGCTGCAACAGAAGCTCTCAGGACTGGGGGGCCCTCAGCCCTCTAATCTGACCATCACTGTGCACAACGGGAAACTGAGCCTCAGAAAGGAAAACCAGGCCTGCCTGAGATCACGAGGAGAGTATGTGGCAGAGCTGGGGGAAGAGCCGGGCCTCCTGTCAGTGCCGAGCAGCCCGTGGGTCCCTCCTGTCTGGTCTCCTCCGGGATGGGGGCCCTGGGCACCAAGACCAAGAGTCCGCCCACACAGCTAGGCGGTTGCCCACGGAGGATCGAGGACCTCTCCTAACTGGATGTCCCAAAGGCACCCACTTCTGCATGCCGCCCTAACCCTGCATTCCTCACCTTCCCACAGCCCATGCTCGGGGGAGCCCCCACACTCCCTGCTGGGTGCCCCTCACCAGGCCTTTGTGTGTGGTTCCCCCCCCCGCCCTTCAGGGGCTAACTGCCCCCTCATCCTTGCTGACTGGCTCAGGCACCCGGATGCAGTCACCCACCACCCCCATTGCTCTGTCCTGCACGGACTGTTCTACTGCCCTCTCTGTCCCGTGTCTGTCTTCCCTCATACTGTGTGCTCCTGTCAGGCAGGCTCTGGATCCCATTGCCAGGAATACCGACAGCCCCAAACGGACTGGACTGAAGACCCATCACGCCCTCAAGACCCTGGAGGCTCCAGGTCCAGACTCTGCAGCAAGGAGTGGACGTGGTGCCCGGGGTGGTGGGCCTAACAGCTTGGCCAAAGGGGTCATAGGTGCCGGACGGGAGGCCGTACTCACATTCGCTGCTAACCAAGCGCTCCAGCACCCGCCTCTGCTTCTGTAGGGACTTGGGCACCGGACCTGGCTGTGCCCCTCCATCTGTGGTGACAGAACAGAGACAGAATCAAAGCAGGCTGTTCCCACGGGCCCTGCAGCCCTCTAGCAACCAGCCCATGTGCTGCCGGGGTGTCCCCAAGCTCTGGGGACCACAGGGCCTCCACGCAATCCTTGATGGGCACGGTGAGGGCCACCTCTCTGGGCAGCCACATCTGAGCCTCCAGCCACGAGGCTGACTCGGCCCCCGCTGGGCACAGCCATCCCCTCTACCGATGCAGCCACGCGACAGACACACCGGTTTCTGGTCAGCATAACGTATCCCCAAATACCTCTGCTGGCATTGGCCCTTGGCATGATTCTCCCCTGGAAAAGACAGAGCTCTCTGGGGGCCAGGCCTTTTCCTGTCTCCCCAGCCCTGGTGCTGGGAGGAGCTCCACACGAGTCTCTTCAGCGGCTGAGCCCGGACTGAAATATTCTGCTCTTTTGTCAATATCCACCACCTGCCGCACCCCATTCTGGCAACCTTGCCAGTCTTCCTGCATGCCGGGCACCAGGGCGTGCCTTTGCAGGGTCAGGTCAGGCGGGAGCCAGACAACATGAGGGGCGAGGCACGGTGACCCAGAGAGACCAAGGGCCCTGGAAGTGGCCTGGTGGAGGGGGGGCAGCAGGTGGGGGCTGAGCTGCGGCACTGCAGGGTCCCTGGGGCTCTAAGGGGCGACCCCGAGCTCGTCACATCAAGCATGCCTCTCTCACGGACACCTCCACTTCTCCAGCACGTAGTCTCCCCAACCCTGGCCCAGAGAGCAGGCTAGTCCCCGGAGGGTCTAGTCGGACAGAGGTCCTGCCCGGAGACCCCAGGAGAAGGGGCAAAGGTGTCCGCCCAGCAGCCTTCTCTGCTGCCCTGCTGTGCAGGCAGGAGGCCCCAGCCCTGGGGGGCCAGAGAGGGCTGCGTGCGGCCCTGGGCAGGAATCACATCCGCACAGCTGGAGGCAGGTGGCCCCCCAGTGATGGAGAGGAAAAGTCAGGTCGGGCCCCGGGAAATGGAGCGGCCAAACCCAGTCAGGGATGCCCGCTCTTCTGCCCCATCTGTCCTTCCGGCTGGCTGCTGTCAGAAGGCTGGGGGAGGCTGTGGAGGCCGGTGATGAGGCCTGCCACAGGAAGGCCGTCAGAGACACAGTTGGCTCAGTGCCCCTGGAACCTCAGGGTTTCAGGGACCCAGGTCCCTCCCTGCATGTGCTACTCTCCCCCCCCCCAGGAGGAGCAGGACACCCTGAGAACAACAAGATCTGTGGCTCTGCCCATGGACTGTACCAGAGCTCAGGGCAGGGCTTAGGAAGGGGACCCCAAGAACAGGATAACACCCTAGGAGGGACCCTCCCTGGGCCTTAAAGGAGACCCATGAGGTCCCCACAACAAAGTCCCTGGGAGACCCCAGGTAGGCTCCCAGAGCCTCCACAGGGCTCCCAAAGGGAAGCCCCCCAGAATTCCCACAGAGAAGCCCATGACATCCCCATGGGAAGGCCTGGTCCAAAGAAGGCTCGCGTACCGTGCTCATTGACCTGACCAACGTTCTCTAGCAGCTCGGACACGGCCACCTGCTTCTTCTTCTTGGGGTTGAGCTTCCAGTACATGACCAGGGCGGCCTTGCGCACAGCCCGCTCCAGGTCCGTCTCGGAGGAGAGCTGCTTCACCTCCTGCTCGTTCTCAGAAGTGATGCCTACGAGACAAGAGGCGTTACCGGCCTCGTCCTGCCTGCTGGGTGCCGCTAGTGGTGCTCTGAGCCCTGACCAGCCCTGCTGCAGGGGCTTGGCAGGGGACTCATGCGAGTTGCTTTGCAGGCACCTCTCGTCACCAAGGCAGAAACAGACATTTGACAAAAAAGGACATTTGGCCAAAGACCTTGCCGGGACCCACTCCCCAGATTGGAGGTCAGCCTGGTCCTTCAGTGGACCCTCCCCAGAGTGACCCTGTGGGCAAGCAGGTGCCAGGCCTTCCCATGTTCCTGGCAGACCTCCCCAGGCGACCCCTCAGGCAGGCGTGTGTTAGACATTCTTGTGCTCCTGGCCCACTTCCCTGTCCGATTTCCTCCTCACAAGCACCCTTGAGAGTAAGGACTGCTCTCATCATTTACAGATGGGGAAGCCGAGGCACCGGCGTGTCCTGGCCTGCCCGTGGCCAGGGAGTCAGAGACAGGCAGAGCAGCAGGTAACTATGGGAGTCAGAGAAAGGCAACCACGGTTATCGGGTTATCGGCCTGGGTGCAAGAGCGGGACCTCCCTGCGTCCACAGCTCTTCACAGGCTCTGCCCCTCCTGAGGCAGCTGGGAAACCCCATTCCCGCACAGCTGGCCCCTTTCCAGGGAGACAGAGACTCCCCGTGGAGAGAAATGGGCACAGGTTTCACAGGCTGGCTTGTGGCCGCCTTTCTCCCTTCACCCCCAACTGTTAGGGCCAACTGTCAGCGTCCCCCCACCAAGGGCAGTAAGACTTGAGATGAGGGACAGGATTTTTTCTCCTTCTAAACATCTTCCAAATTTTCTACCTCAGCACACGTTTCTTTCAAGACCAGGAAGCACTCAGTGTGAAGAAGTGGGGTGTGTGGAGCACGCGGGGCCCCCCACGGCCCCCTGCAGCACACGCCCTCAGGCCTGGTCCTGACCGGGCTACATCCCGGCCGCTGGCAGCCATCGGCTCCAGCACCCAGCTGGGTGGGCCGCACGGACTCGCCCCGGCCGCAACGGGAGGGTGGCTGGTGAGAAATCCTGGCTGACGGAACGCCACTATTCTGTGTTTTCAAAGGCATCAGTCCCATTTCCACAAAAAAAGAAGATTCTGTATAATAAAAGTAACTCTTAAAAACATTATGATACAAAACCAGAAAAAAATACACCAAACTACAGAGCATTTCTCTGGGTTTCAAGGTTATGGGTAGTTCATTTCTTCATTTTCTATCTATTCCAAATTTTACGTAATAAACATAAAACACTTCTACGGTCTGGAGAAAATCGTTTAAAAAACACTTTATGACACAGGCTTCCATTTTCTCTGAGGTCTGAAACTTCCAGAAGCACATCGCGCCACGGCTCCGGGATGAGTAAGTGACCGCGTGTGGCTGGGCTGTGTCTCACTGTCGCCCCCTCACCTGTTCGCTTCCTGGCAGTGAATGCAGCTGAGCAGGTCCTCACTGGCCCCAGCCGTTCAGCCCATAAAGTTCCATCCCGACCTCAGACCACTGTCACATTCTCCTACGGACCCTGGTGAAGCTGGCCTCCGCGGGCTCTATGATCCACCCCTCGATCTGGATTAGAACCCAGAAGGGATCTACCAACAGACATCAACACACGCCCAGGAGGACGACAGCGGCTTTGCTGCCTAAACATCCCACATCATGCTCCAGAAACAACGTCTATGTCACAAAACCGCCGGTGAAACAGAATTCACACCTGTTTCTCACCAGTGTCACTGGCTGCAGATCTTCCTGTCGTCACCTGTCACCTGCTGACCTAGCAAGCAGTGCGCGTCCCTCCGGCCGTGGCGCCCGCACCCAGCCTCCCTCGGACCCACCTTTCCTGTCTGCCAGGCACCGGCGAAGAAGCTTGACGGCCTCGCGCCGGCCCTGCTTTGCGGCGAGTATCAGCCAGCCCACGGCGGTGCAATTGTTCAGCTCCTCGTCCGCAGCGCCCGCGAGCTGCAGGTAGTGCTTCCCCACCTGCGGCGAGAACCCCGTCAAGCCACGCTCCGCGGCAGCCCCCTGCGTGCCGCGCCAGGGCTCCTGCTCCGCGTCCTCACCCCACCTGCTTCCCAAGCTGGGCGTCCCGACCCTCTCCTGCCCTGAGCTCCTGGCCAGCCCGCATCCCCACCCTGCTCGCCCAGGCCAGGAAGACAGGGGGCGGGATCGGGGTCCCCTGGGCATCTGCACCCAGTGGGGCCTGTGGGACCCTCGGGGCCCTTGCTCCTCAGAAGACGCGGGGAGGGTGTGGCCCCCCTCTACAGATGAGAGGACGGGGGGCAGGCAGGGAAGGCGTCCCAGAGGAGGAGGGCCCAAGACAGGGTGTGAGCTGGACGTGGGTGAGAACACGGGATCCGCAGAGGGTGGTGGGAGGCAAATGATGCGGAGAACATGGGAACACAAAAAACGGGCCCGGCACCCCTGCTCCCCGTTCACACAGCACCGGCCTCTCCCAGGGCCGCCATGCAGGGGCCGTGGGCTGAGCCTTCCACTGTCACACGGTCCTCACCTCCGTCTGTGCCTTGGGGTCCCCCGCCTTGGCCTTCTCCAGGACTTCTTCAAAGGGCACTTCCACATCTCCCTTCACAGGCCCTTTATCACAGGAGAAAAGCAGACAGAATGTCACGAGACTGGTCCTTGTCGCCTGTTTGGGAGTGGATGGGACTATAACGATGGGCTCAGACCCAGGGCAGCTTTGTTAAAATCCAGGTCAGACGCAGACAGAATATGCTGGAACACTGCCCAACAGTGACGCAGACAGCCCCGGAGCACGGACAGCAAAACTCCCACAGACGGTGGTCTTCACAGCAGCTCAGAGTGGCAAGAAGGACGCAGGCGCACAGACGCCAGTCCCACCCTCACCCCCAAGCTCAGGCCTGCTTGAGCTGGGTTCTAGAAAGATCCCAGGACTCCAACGTGAAAGCCCTGGCCTGTGCCTCAATAGACAAACCAAATCCATGTTTTCCAAGACTGCCGTCTGTATGCACGTGATTTCTGGGGTCACACTTGGTGTGTGCACACACACAAACACATTTATGACGGTGAATCGTAGCCACTTCCCCACGTTACTCTGTGCTGAAATGCACCATCTCCAGGGCTCAGAAGCCCGTTGGAGGTGCTGGGCCTCTGCTCCGCTGGGCCTTTACATCATTCCCCACACTCACTAATTTTATCAAACGGTGCATCTATTTTCCTTTGGGGTTATTCTCCCAGCGTACGTTCTTCGGTTGCATTACTAGGGCCCAAAAATCATCCGGCTCATGCCCTAGCCTACTTTCTAAAACCTTATTCCAAGCTACGAAAGAATCACGGAACTACACCAACTTCACCACCTTACCAGCAACAGGCAGCGTTAACAATAAAAAGTTTTAAAAAACTGTTTGTTTGTTACCAGTCTCTGTCTTTGATTTATACAATGAATATTCGGGGGACTCTATCCCGCTCCACACCCCACCTTGGCAGGTACGAGACAGCTCCAGGCAACTCGTGGGATGTACCCCCAGGGCTACTGACTCCACTGTAGGGGCTTAGTAGAGACTGACAGCCTCTCACTCTCTAGATGTCTCTGGAAACAAAAACTGCCCCCTGCAATAGCACCTGAGGACTGACCTTCCTGATGGGCTCATCCAGGCCTCACCCAGCACCAGCTCTGCCAGGCTCGGAGCTCGCTCTGTGGCCACCAATGCCACCAGCCCCTGCGTTCCAGGCACCCGAGTCCACGGGACGCCGGACTCCGGGAGGAGGCAACAGGGGCACGGCCCGAGCCAGCGCAGCCTTCAGGTGCAAAGGTGGAGAGGCACGGGCACAGCTCAGAGTGAGGAGGTTTCTCCTTAAGACCTCACAGCGCAGGTACACATGACGGCCCTCTCGGGGGACGGCTGGAAAATACCAGGCCACCTCTCCCTGAGATCAGAGTGGGCTTCCTCACTGAGGTCCTCAGAGCCCCTGCCCAGCGTGGCCTCAGCATGCCCACTCTGCTCTCGTGCCCAGGACCTTGGTGCCTCCTGAGCCAAGGCCACGTCTCCCTTCTGGCCACTGCCACACCCCCTCAATTCCCTGGATGCACTCTCTGGCCTAGAACAGAACACAGAGCCTGTGGGCTCCAAGCCGATCCCTTCCACGGGCTCCCAGGGAAGGAGTGTGCACACGGAGGGAAGTCCGGCCCGTGTGGCTCTACCTTTAGCATCAAAGTGCCGTGTGACCTAGCCAGAGGCATTTTCAACCCAATCGTTAATAACCATCCAAAGGGACAGTTATGAAGGACAAGACACTTTGTATTAAGTGACTGGGCCAGAGTTGGCATTCCCGAAATGTGGGTTTCTTTTCCCTCCCCACTTCCCACCTCTCCGCTGACCACAGGGCCTTTGCTGCTGCTCACTGACACTGCACTTCCCACCGCAGCGCCCACCGGGCACCTCCCACAAGCTCAAAACTTTTCTTGACTAACTGAATTTGCAAGCCCACGTTCTTTCTGTGTTTTAATCAGAATATAGAGGATTCAAGCATACATCTGTTGGCTAAAGATTCTATCCATGATTAATTTTTCACAGAAGTTATTCATAGCCTGGCATTTCAAAAAGTCTCCCCAGTAGACAGAAACTCCTTGAAACATACACCACACCTTCATATTTCCAGTTTTTTCCACTTGGCACTGACAGAAATAGTTCTACAACTACTCAAATGTTGGGCCCGCGCTGCAGACCAATCAGAGGGTTCTGGCTCTTTCCATGTAAGGAGGAGCCTTCCCGCAGGTCAAGGGCTTACTGTTCAGTGTCATAAAGAATACCCCCCAGAGCTGGCTGAGTCAGTGTGGCCCAAGGACCATGAAACATGCTCTTCTTTGCATGCGTGACCTGCATATCTGGCTTTTTCTGGTCCTAGCACTTTGATGTCCCTTTTGGGTACCCACTGTTCCCCATCTCGGTCGTCAAGGTCTGGTGGCATTGCCTCTCACCCATGCTACGGGGGGGGGGGGGCGGTGTTCAGCAGGCCCTCCTGGCCCATCAGAGGGCTCCGTCTCCCTGGCCACAGCGCTTGGTTTTCAGGGACGCACACAGACCCAAGCCAGGCCAGTGGGGTTTGTGTTGAAGTGTTGGGAAACCGGCATCCTCCTTCTGCTAGGTCTCGGCTGATGGACGCCAGCTGGGAGCCTGGAGGGCCGCCCAGTGAGGAGAGCCCGCCTAAGTTGAAGAAAAGCGGAGCTGGGGTTCCTGACATCATCTGAGCCCCTGGATCTAGTCCTGTGTGACACCGGCACCCCTACACTCACAGATACCTGGAACTAAGAAATTCCTCTCAACTCGTTTTTTTTTTTTTTTTTTTTTTTTGCTTATGTCAATTTACATCGTGTCTCTGTGTCACTTACAACCAGAGGGGTCCTGACTCTAACTCATTTTTGAAAGGCTTCCTGTCACAAAGCAGCAATCAGAGCTGCGTGGCCTTGGGCAGGTCTGCACGCCTCGGCCAGAGCCCACGGGGAACCACGTCCACACCCATCCCCATCTTTTCATTGTTCCTTTCCCCAGATCCCGTGCATTAGAAAGATGTATGTGCGCCCTGCTGACTTGGTACGTGACCCTTCACCTTCTCCGGAGCTGGTGAGGTGAACACAGCCCCCAGGACACTGTCCCCTCTCCCTGGCGGGGTCCTTTGCCGTTTTCCCACCGCAATCTGGGACGCAGTGTCTCACCTGCTCCCGCCAGGCTTCACGGGAACACCGTCCAGTGGGTGGGTCTGACCCAACAAACTCCAGCTGCCGGCACAGCGCTGGACCCCATGGCTCGCTAAGCGGTGCAGGATGAAGGGACAAGGATGGGGGCCGCCGAGGGAAGGATGGCGGGCAGGGTCTGCCGCGTTCCTGTCTCCCTACATCCCGGCGCAGGGACACAGGACATGCTCCGTACGGTGACGCTGCAAGTTCAAGCCCCCGCCCCCGCAGCCGGAGCAGGGGCTCTGCAGAAAGGGAGAAGGGTGGTGAGCAAGCCTCGCACCCACTCTGGAGCACATCAGGACCCTGGGCCGGGAGCGGGGAAGCCCGTGCACGAAGCTCTCCCAGGCGTGGCGGAAGCAAGACAGAAGCTGGCACCCTTGTCCCCGACTGCTGCTAGCTCGATCTGCGCCTGAGGTAAAGTTGTGAATTGTTGAGCACATGCCAGCAGCTCTGGGAAGGGGAGTGCCACCTGAACCCTGCAGCCAGAGGATGATGCAGTGCTCCTGTCTGCAGGAGGCTGCTGCCAGCTCCTTCCTCACTCTGCCCCAGCCTCCCGGACTCCCTGGTCCTCTCAGGACGCCCACCACGGGGGCTGCAGGGAAGGGCAGGGTGAAAAGCAACCAAGGGTACATCGTGTGTCCTCATCGTTGCTGTGGCCACCTTGCACCAACGGGGTGTCCCCCACATGGGAAGGCTGGTTGCCCTACGCCAACGGGGTGTCCCCCACATGGGATGGCCGGGTTGCTCTACGCCTACAGGGTGCCCCCACATGGGATGGCCGGGTTGCTCTACGCCTACGGGGTGTCCCTCACATGGGATGGCCAGGTTGCCCTACGCCAACAGGGTATCCCCCACATGGGATGGCCGGGTTGCCCTACACCTATGGGGTGTCCCCCACATGGGATGTCCGGTTGCCCTATGCCAACAGGGTGTCCCCCACACAGGGAGCTGGGGCTGCCTTGCACCAAGGGGGTGTCTCATCAGCCTTTGTGATGCTGACTCTGGTCCTCGTGAACAAACAGGGTGAACAATCCTTGCCACTCCATCTCTGCCCAGGGCTGGCTGAGCTAAAGCCGGGGGAACCGGCCAGGAGGTCCACTCGCCTCACAGCCCCGGGCAGGGGTCATGGATTCAGGTCTTTATCATACACCCAATAGACATTTACTGAGCACTGCCCACAAGCCAGCCTGGGGCGCCAGGAGCTAAGGGCACCAAGCTGAATGAGGCAGGACTGCTGCCCTCAAGGCCCCCCCGGGGGCGGGGCGAGGACTGTCACATTTCATCAGTACAGGCTGCAGAGGTGTCGGAGGTCATCAATCCTGATGGGGGGGTGGGCGGTGCTTCCTGGAGGAGGTGACGCCTGAGGCTTGGAACACAAGTAGATGGTTAAAGGTAACTGATGAGGGCACACGGCCAAGTTTCCAAAGGTCTCAGGGAACCACCACACCCAAAACTCACCTGACCCCGCCATCCTGCCAGCTCACGACAGGGCATCCTACAGGGAGGGTGTCACCGCACAGGCACGGCCACCAGACGGACCAGGGCTTGTATCGGGGTCAGGACAATATAACGTGTGCAGAAAAGTCCCCAGACTGTCAATGGCCGGCACCTTGACTAGAGCACAGGAAGCCACGCCGTGTCCCGCTGTGCCCTGTTCCCAGGACAGCACGGCCTCAACATCTGCCTCGGCTCCCATGCCCACAACCACGTCGATTCTGAACCCAGCTCTGAACCCCACCACCACCTGCGGCTGCAGCCAGAGACCTGGGGGCCAGCCTTGCTTCCTCTGCCCCCTCTCCACCCACCCCTCGGCCGCTGCTCTGCCCAGCAGCTGGGGTGGCCTCCTCTCCAATGTGAACAGAGCATGTCATTCCTCTGATTCAGACCCTCTAGTGCTCCTCCAAACACGCTTCTCCTTATAATGACCCTTGAGAGCCTGCCTGGCTGACCTCCTGACCTCGCACTCTGACCCTGCCCAGGGGACATCAGTCTTGGAGCCCTTGGGGTCCAGTGCGCCCCTGACACCGTGCAGATCTTTCTTCATGTACTCACACAGGATCCCTCCTGGAGGACAGGGCCCCGCCTGCCTCACCCACTGTCTCCTGCACCTGCCAGGCGGGTCCTCCGTCAGCACCGCGGCGAATGCCTCCTGGCAGCGGCAGCCCTGCCCAAGGGTTCCACCACCCGTCTGTGGCCCCACAGCTGGGAGGCCTCACGGCGCTGGCAGTCTCGCTGGTGATCTGCTGTGGCCCACCGAGGTCAGCAGAAAGGGCGTCTCGTGCTCCCCGGGCCCCCACAACATCAGCTGTCCCCAGCACAGGGCCTGCCCTCCAGGGTGGCTACTGTGTGCCTCTGGCTCTCCCTGGCCCAGGGCTCCAGGAGGACAGGCCTGAGCCTCACCAGGGACCACCCTGAGGGCTAGCTGAGAAGCCCAGGCTCCAGCCCAGCCGTCTCTGCTTCAGTCCTGCACCGGGCTCCCTGGAGAAACGGCCAAAAGCACCAGGCACACGCAAGTGCTCACCTGTGGCCCTCCGATAAGCAGAGAGTCACAGAGTGGGTTCAAATCTCGACCTCCCAGCTCACCAGCTGGGGGCCCTGGGGCACCCGCGTCAGCTCTTTCTCTAGGTTCTCCTGTCTGAATATGTTGGAGAAGTGATGAGCAGGCTAGTGTAGAAACAACCGAACACGAAGCCTGGCACGGGAGGCGTTACTTCCACACTCACGCTCGTTGTGACCTGTGGGTACCTAACTGGGGCTCGCTACACCTTTGCAGACGCACAGGTGAGGGAACTAACCGAAACAGGCCCCCAAAGCCCTTCCCGGGCAGACGCTTTCTGGGCTGCACAGAGCCAGCATGGCAGGGCCCCGCTGCACCTGCTTCGATGACCAGTGAGGGACACAGAGCAGCACAGCCCGGATGTGGGGGCTGGGACCCCAAGCCTGCAAGAATGCCAGGGCCTGCTTCTCTCCTTCTTTTGGGTGGCAGATGGCACACAGAGCCCACAGCTGTTTCCTGACTTCCACCTGAAACTTGCTGTTTGACGCTGCCCTCCGAGGACAGTTTGCACTCAGATTGAAACCAAGTGTGTTTGCAGCCCTGGTTTCTGTGCTCTGCAGCCGTGAGGCATCTGTGGCTGAAAGCCCAGGGTCAGGACCCCTCTCTGCCCAGAAGCCTTGGAAACAAAGCAGAGAACATGGTGATCTTTCAAGGAGATGCAAAGATCAGAAGTGCCCAAGGACCGGGTGAGTTTCTGGAATAAATCAGGCACTGGCCTGGCGTGAACTGCCCAGGGGAGACTGTAGCCGGCTTCCACCACAGCTTGATTTCCGCTGGGTGGAGCTGGTGCTAACCCAGGAGACCCAGGTCACCTGTGGGCCCGTCACTCGGCAGCTGGACGCTTGGGCAAGTCTGTGCCTCAGTTTCCTCATCCCTAAGTGAGGTAACAACAGAGCTGCCCTCGCAGGCTGACATGAGGGGATCAGATGTGGCCCAGGAAAAGCCCTGAGGACAGGGCTGGCCATGTGGTACACACAGAGGTACACAGCAGGGGCTCATCGCGGGTCTGGGCTTCCTACACGGGCAGCAGGCCGAGCTGCGGGTGGTCATCTTAAGCAGCGGCCACTCTAGAGGCAGAAGATGACGAAGGCTGGGTGAGCCGGAGAAAGGGGAGCTGAGGTGTGCCCAGCTGGCAGCGGGGGCTGGACTTCCGTCGCTCGTCCAGACCACCCGGGGGAGTGGAGCCGCATCTCCTTAGTCCCAGGAGAGCTGACGCGGCGTCCCGCCCACAGTGGGGGAGAAGGTGAAGAAAGCACCCCCCACCATGCACACGTGCACATGGCCAGTGTGTGGCACGAGCCTCCGCTGGGGGAGAGAAATCTGCGGCACGCACACAGAAGCTAGACACACACGGCCCCGAGCTAACATGAAGACCAGTCACCAAAGAGGTTCATGGGGGGGTTTGTAAAATAGCGGGTGTCCCCCAGGAGGTCTGAATAGGATCTCGGGGAAGGAACCAGGGGACCAGGCTGCCGGGTGACATGAAGCACAAGCTACCCACCATCTCTGGGCCCCCACGCTGGATGCCTACGGGGACGGGGCGGCCCCGTCTCAGCGCGGTCCCGACACCAGCTCCTGCACACGTCGGCGCCTGAGGGATGTCTGCATGAGGCGCACGGTCCCGGCACCGGTGCGATCCCCACACAACACCACATGGCTGGTAGGGTCGCGCCCGCTTTACAGAGGCAGAAACAGGCCCAGTGTGGCCTCCTGACTCCCTCAAGGGCACATGACTCAAGGGCCCGGGCCGAGAGGGACCTGTCTCTGGCGCTCCCTGGACCTCAGGGCTCTGATCACCAGTAAGTGACAGTTCGTGTGGACAGACACGTGCTCTGGGGAGTCCCAGCTGGGAAATGTTCACGGAGAACTAGCGCTGGAGCCAAACTGCGGAAAGCGTTTTATAAACTGTAGGTTTCAACACAGTGAATCACAAAATCCATTTAACTGTCCACGAGCAGCACTGCTTTTACAGAAAAGGGACAGAACGGCCCCGGTCAGACTGTGGCACGCACAGTCGGGAAAAGCTGTGGTTGGGAAATTTCCGTTCCCACTGAGCATGTATATGTGTGTGTGTGCGCGCACATGTATACACACACGTGTGCAGGCATGCATGTCAGCAGAGGGTGGCATACTATTTCCTGCCGTGAGTCGAGCTCAGGAAGTGTAGGGGCAGTAGAGCCCTCAGAGCGGGTAGGATTTCGGCAGGTGGAGCTGGGGAGGGCACAGTTTGGGTGGACCTCCTGCCTGGCAAAGGGAGGTGGGGAAGCACGGAGGCAGACCTGGAGAATGGGGACCAGTGTTGGGGTGCAGGGAGGTGGGGACCAGGTGCTCCGGGTGGGACGGCACGACCTCATCTGTAATCCAAGCAAACAGTCTACCCGGAGGGGCTGGTTCCCCTGAGAGTAAGACATCCAGCAGCCACATTTCCCCAAAACCTCAGAGCCAGAGGCTTGGGGCTCCTCCCGCCCATGGCAGCCCCTAGAGCACGAAGAAACGTCCCAGACAAGGCCGGGCCCCCAGCTCCCTCCCGGTGTATCTCCATCACAGGCCAGAGCCACGACCATTATCACTCTTAGTGCTCCCCTCCCCTCCTGACCCCGTCACCTGGGAGGATTGGGGCGCTCTCGGCCTCACCCCTACCCCAGGGGAGGCCGCCGCCTCCCGCCAGCCCTCACCCCTGCCAGGCCCTCTCTCTCCTCCCATGCTAATTCTTGCTCGGGGAGTCTCCTCTTCCCACAGAGCAGGCTTCCCACAACCCCAGCCCGGGGTCCAGGGCCACTTCAGTGCTCCCCAGGCCCTATGCTTCCCTCTGCTCCCCAGCACTGTGGACTGCTGGGGGTCGGGGGCAGACCTGACTCACCTGTGCCACCCGGGCTCAGTGAGCAGGAGGTGGACGGAGGATGGACCAAGCCCTAGTGGCCCTGCCCCAGGGTCAGTGAGGTGTCTGGCCCCATGACCAACCGTCCTGTCCCACTCAGGTCCTCACACCAGCTCACCTCCCACCCTGGGCGGGAGGTGCCTCCAGGGAAGGCCTGGGGGAGCAGAAACCTGAGAAGGCCCCAGAGTGGCGGGGCTTGGAGCGAGCAATCCTTAACAGTCCAGCCTAGGGATGTAGGACAGTGGCCCATAAGGCACTGGGGACTAGGGCCTAGGGGCATTCCAGGGTGGCAGCCAGCCCCTGAGGGGAGTGGCCACGTGGGTCCCCAGACCAAGTAGAGCTGTCTGACCAAATGGCCCTGAGGAGCGGCCACGATGAGCAGGGGACCACACGGGCTCCCCTGAGTCCCCGCAGGGGACCAGAGTGGGACGGGAAGCCTTCCTCTCCTCGCACACCACAGTGCCTGGTGCGGAGGTGCCTGGTCCGGAACCAGCCCAGAGTGTAAGCAGATCGGTGCTGGAGCCACCAGATCATAAATAAAATAGGGAGACGTGACCTCTGCTACCACCCAAGTCCATGCACCAGGAGCAAAGCCCGCTGCGCAGGTGACAGCAGGGACCTGGCCTGCAGGAGGATCCGGGCAGGGCGCCTGGGCTGCATGCCAGGACCTGCTGCTCGCCTGGCTTCCATGCAACAGCCCTGGCGTGCGTTCAGGACTGTTGGCTTCCAGCCCCAGCCCCTTACCTGCTCGGTCCGCTCTTTCTCGGCTCCGAGCACTCGGGGCCCGGGCCACAGCGGGGGCAGCTGTGTCTCCCACATCTGGTCCAGGGCCAACTTGGGGTCCAGGAGCTCGGGGCACCTCACTCTTGTCCTGTTCCACCGAGGCAGTGGCATTGAGCCGCGAGCGGGCCTGGGGCTGCAGCGGTGGCTGCGGCTGTGGGCCAGAGGGGCTGGCAGGAGGGGCGCCGGAGTCCATCCTGCCGGCGAGAAAAACCGAGGGTCAGACACAAGGGCGGCCAGGCCCAGCCTACTCTGGCCTAGAGTGCTGAGCAGAGAGGGGACAGAAAAAAGAAATGGGGTGGGGATCGCCTCATGTTCTATCTGGAATCTCATTCAACTTCACAGTAGCCCCCTAAGACCATGCCCATTTTACAGATGAGGAAACTGAGGAAAGAAATTCACTCAAGGCCTCTGGCTCAACGGGCCCCACAGCAGTCATGAGCTTGGGCCCTACGTGTTGAGGCCTGGAGTCCCTGCCTCACCAGGCATGAGCCATGTGACCTCAGTGTCCATGTCTGAGTGGCAGGGATGGTGCCTAGTTGGAAGGGTCCCATGAGATAATCCACATTGAGCACTAAGCTGGCTCGGGGGCTGAAGGGTGGCCTCCACATCGTGTGTCCACCCCCAATCCGTGAAGGTGACTCTCCCTGCACTGCAATTAAAGATCTTGAAATGAGATCATCCTGGATGAGGGTGGGCCCTGATCCAAAGGCCAGTATCCTGAGAAGAACAGGAAGGAAACACAGAGAGAAGAATGCTGCGTGACGGAGCCAGGGACAGGAGATATGGCTGCAAACCAAGGGCCACCAGCGGTCATCAGCCTTCACCAGAAGCCAGGAGAGAGGCGGGCAAGGATGATGTCTCAGAGCCCCCCGAAGGAACCAACCACAGAGTAGGGATTAAATAAATGTTAGCAGGTAAGTGGAAGGGAGGATGCGAGGTAGGGCAGGTAGGGGAGGTGGGGAGGGGTGGGGGGCCAGGAAGGGGGGAGGCAAACAGCCCACAGAGCCAGGATTTAGGCAGATGTGCCTGACTGCAGAGCCCCCCATGAACCACAGGACAAAACCCGCCAGGCTTAGATGCCACCAGACACGAATACACACTAAAGAGGTGCCTGAGAACAGGGAATGAACTGGAACAGACTGGAGAGTGTGGTGGTTCTACAGCTCTCTCCTGACAGGGGAAGGGGCTCAGTCAGTCAACAAAATGGACCTCACGTGCTGCTGAGCAAAATGGCAGGAACCACCGCTGACACAACTGGGGGCCACGAGTCACAGAGCCCGGAGCTGAAAGCCCTGGGAGGTGCCCTACCCCCAGGATCTCCAACCCGGGGGCCCTGGATGGGCTTCAGGACACAGACCCCTTTAACTGTCGGGACAACATGTGCACTGGGTGGGGGACCTGGGGTGGCTTTTCCTGACTCCGAAAATATGCCATGACCCTCCCCAGACTAAAGGCCACGTCCACCCTCTTCACTGCAATGAGGAAAGTGAGTGTAGAGCAGGGAGAGGCCGCTAATGTGGAATCTGGCCCGGTGCCCCCAGCTCTGCGGTCCTGAGCAGGCCACGCCCCTCTGCTTCCTCCTCTGTCAATGGGGCGATCAGCTCACGTGAGGGCCCCGTGAGGACCGGATGAGACAACAGGCTGCACACGGGGGCCAGGCATCCCCAAGAGCCCAGCGCCAAGCACCGGGCCTGCCACAGTAGGGTCCCCTGGATGTTTCTGGAGACAGTTGTCACAGGAAGAGTTGGGGTGACCCAAGTGCCACACGCCTGTTCCCCAGGGGCTACACAACCATGCCTGCCCTGTCCCCAGCCACAGTGGGTCCTGAAGACGGGATCTGTGTCCGCCAAACAACCCCACAGATTTCAATCTGAACATTCCTCCCTCCGAGGGACTAAGTCCTTATTTTAAAACATCCCCCAGAGGCAAGACAAGAGCATGGCCGAGCCACGTGAATCTGCTTGGAAATCAATGCACCGCTTGTGCCGTTTCCACACTGCAGGCTTCCGGGAGCCCAACAAGGAGGCGACTTCTGTGAAACTCGCTGTTTAGCCACACGTGCAGACCAGAGTGAGCACGCAGACTGCCATGGGCGGGGAGACCGGCGGTGACATGACACACAGAACCGAGTCATGCAGGTCACCTCCTGACCCAAGACAGAAAACACGTCAGCTTTTTAGACCACATGGGGCCACGTCCTACCAAGCCACCTCCCGTGGCCCGCTGCCCCCAGAATCAAGGGCCACCTCCTTGGAACAGCAGAGCGCAGCTGGCCTTGATGAGAGCCAACTTGCACCGGGGCACCTGTGTCGGGAATAGCAGCAGGAACAGACGTGTGTCTGGGGTGCGTGTGTCCCGTGCACGTTCTCGGGGTGCCGCACACGGCACTGTGAGCCAGGTGCTGCCGCTAGCCAGTGTGACAGACGGACGGGTGGCTTAGCCTTCAACCGTCACCCCATTTCACAGACGAGGAAACGCAGGTCCAGAAAGGTAGGATACGTGCTCCAGGCCACACAGCTCACGGTGTCGGAGCTGGAATTCAAATCCACAAAGCGTGTTTCTGAAAAACAGGCCTCTCACAATCCGACCCGGGCCACGCCTTCCCTTCGCTCTCTGCCGCTCCCAGAGCTGCCCTCCGGCCTCGGCGCCCGTGCTCTGGCAGACACAGGGCCCTCTTCCTCCAGTGCTGGGGCCCAGCGTGCCTCCTTCCTGGGAGCGTCCCCGCTGCCTTTGCTGAGTCCTGTCTCAGGTAGTACCCCCCTCTACCAGGAGACCCCACACCAGGAGGGACAGCACCGTCCGGGCCAACGGGACACAATTTTACTACCACTCGACATTGGGAGTGGGTCCCAGTTTTACCAGGGACCTGCAGCTACTTAATCTCACGGTGTCTCAGTTTCCTCATGTGTAAAATGGGAATAACACCTGCCATGTACAGTGCCATGGGGATTAAGGGTATGAAGGAAGAGAAAGTAATCGGCAAACCATACAACATTCAAACAAACAAACAAACAAACAAAACCCAAGCTGGTTCTCCCAGGGGCTACATGAGGGCATATTCTGGTGAAAAACACATTCTGGTAGGAACTGCAGGGAACCACAGGTTGTGGCTGGCCTGTGGCCTGAGCGGTATGCATGCACACGACAGTCAAAATAACTGTTTCAAGTAAAATCTCTGCTTCGTAAGAATGGATGAATAAAAGATTAATTTTCGGGTTCTCTGAGAGTGGGTCAAGTCCTGTAGGGAGCGAAGGGCTTATTATTTTAAAGCAAACGAGACCACTCACTGCCAGGGTTGGGTCACAGGGAGGCTCACAGACCATCTCCTGGTAGAAGGACCCACACAGAAGACCATCTCTGGCCTTCCCTGCTGTAACACGTTCTCTTTCCTGGGATGCTGGGAGCCCTGCAAGGGGGGGGGGGGCTGTGTCTCATTCCCCCGGCGCACCTGCTGCCTTGCCTGGCACACACTGGGAGTCTAACATGCAAGGTACACTGGGACAGCCTGCCCTCGGGGAGGCAACAAGCTTATAGGACCCTGCTGTGTGACTTTAAGCAATTCCCTTCCCCCAGACCCCAGCATCCCGACGGCAAAGCAGGAGCGTCTTCATCCAGCTTGGCCCCAGCTCCAAGACTCCTCCAACCTGCCTGCTAGCCCGCCAGCCAGCCCCACCGCCACCTGACGGCCGAGCGGTAGCTTGGAACCTGTCATTGAACCAGATCTAAGAAAGCAAAGTGGCTGGCATTCTTTCCACGTGAGTACCAAGGCATATTTTTATCCCATCAAAACACAAAATACCAGCACCGAGGAGCTCGGCTGAGGTGTGCCACCCCGAGAGGGGCTGCATGGACCATGCATCTGTGGAGACATGGAGTAGAATGACCACATGTGGCCTTCTGCTTCTGCCCCAAACGCTCTAATCCATGCGCAGGCCGGCCCCCACTCTGCTCCCTCGGGGGGCAGCTCCGCCTCTGAAACAAGCCCCCATGGGAAGCCTTCAAGTTGTTCGAGCGCCCTCTGACCAGAGCTGCCAAACTAGAATCACAGCCCAGAGGAATACGCAGGGATGCCCACGGGTTTCACACACAAGGGTGTCTGACACAGAAAACTTTCTGGCACCATCCAGAGGGCAGTTATGAACATTACAGCCCGTCAGCATGGTGCTACCCTACAAAGATGTTAGCCATGACCCGGTATACAAATAAATGCTTAAAATCAAGGAAAATGTTGGTATAACATTGTTAAACAGGATTTAAAGCAGCATGAGAATTATCCTGTCTCTTTAGAATGAAAATGAAGTCTACCTACAGAAAAAGATGAAAGAAAATGCCCCCCAAGCTGTTAATACTGGCTCTCTGGGTGGAAGGATTATGAGTAGTTTTGTTTTATTCTTTTTCTAAATGTATTTCCCTAATTTTCTATAATAAATGAATAAGGTGTTTGAAATGAAAATCAAATATATTTTAAAACCTGTCTACGACTGGGCCCTAAGGGAAAGGGCCCAGGGGTTCCCAGGGTCTGGGGGGTCTGCTCCAGCGTGGCCCAGACCAGGCGCCTGGCACAGGGCTTCTCCTCAAGACAAGGGCACAAAGCCCTTGGAGGCTCCCAGATACCTATTTTTGCCCCAGAGTATTAAGGGCCAAACCAAGGAACATTCCGACTCCACTCAATGTGCCAAGTTCGTAGAAACAAAGTGGGAGGCAAGTGGGCATGCCCAAGTCCTTGATCAAGGACAGCCATGAGTGTCTGCCCAATGCCGAGCCCGCACGGCACACCTGGCACCTGCTCTGAGCCTGGCCCCGGTGGGTCAGCAGACACGGACTGGGGGCTGATCCTTTGCCAAGCACTGTGCGGGGCCTCCCTGCTCCAGACAGCACTCCCACAGGGCTGGCCTTCGAGCAGCTCACGCCCAGCGGGAAGGATGACACCCAAACAGACAACCACAAAGCTGGAGCAGCATTTGGGGTGCAAGCCCCCAACGGGCGGTCTCACTCAGCTTTGGAAGGCATGGTAGGGATTGTGAAAGAGAGGCCCTGACTCGGCCTTCAAGACAAGCAGGTGTGAGCCAGGTGAGGGTGGAAGGAGGATTGGAGGAGTGTGGGCATTCCAACAGGGGACTGCCCAGGAGAAAAGGCAGCAGAGAGAGTGACCAGCAATGTGGCCAGGAAGGTGCGGGTGCCTGGGAAGTGACCCCTGGGGATGGGACACAGGAATGAGAGAAAAGGCTAGGCAGCTAGGGCAGGTCCCAAGGGCCTGAAGGAGCGCCAGGCTTTGGAGGCAGAGTTGAGCCCAGGGCCAGAAGGAGTTCGGGAGGGCAGTGCTGAGCAGGGAAGTGACAGTTAAAGAACCACTGGGACAGTGTGGGTACAGGATGGGGAGCCCAGGGAAGGGGCTGGGCGACCATCCAGGGAAGGATAAGGAGGCCTGGTCCAGGGGAGGCATCCGACTGCAGCTCTGGGGCCAGGAGAGACAGGAGTATCACCAACTGAATGTGAAGGGTGGGGGAGAAGAGGGTGGCTTGATTTGCGTGTGGGGGGCACAGCAGTGGTGCCACTTTCTGAGGTGGGGACGTGGGAGAGGGCGAGAGCCATATAAAGCATAAAGCTCCCTCCCTAGCAGGATTCTTCTTATTGTCACCATCATGGACCAGGGTTTGTTCTCTGTCCCAGAGCTCAGGCCCCTCTGGGGGCCAGGACTGAGCTGTAGTCCCCTTTGACCAGCCCCCAAGGCCTGTCCAACCCTGGCATAGGAGTGGCTGGGAAGGCGTGAGCAGGGAGCCCTCCATGTAGTCTTCCATCCTGGGAGAGAAGGTGTGATGTGGTCTCCCAGCAACCTTCCCTGTGTTCAAAGGTCCATCTGCTTGGGGTGGGGGGTGCAGGGGGTGCAGCAAAGGAGTGGTTATATAACGGAATCTTCCTCTAAATCTCTGGTCAGACACCATGGGGCTCCAGTGAGAATCAGGCCCCTTGGAGACACAGGGGCCAGGACTGGACAGTGGAAAGTGTGGCCTTGGGGCTTCTGTTGACATGGCTCCCTCATTAGGGCTGCAGTAAGAACAGGCAACCAGCACAGAGGGTACCCAGAGCACTCTGTAAGTGACAGATCCCAGCAGAAGGGAAAGCCCTTTACAAACAGGCCAAATGCCAGGGGTCACTGTCCAAGGTGAGGAGAGGCAGGACTGGGCTTGCTTTCAGTGCACACTGGGGCGGAAGTCTTCCCCCAGGCTCTTTGTGGTCCTGGGCAGGTCACCAATCCCCAGTGAGCCTCAGCTCCATCATGTGTCCACTGGGGCTCTAATTCCTACTCCTATAAGACTGGGGTGGGGGAGGGGAGTGTAACTATGGTACAAATGTTAGCTCCTTGGAATTTCTTAACATCAACTACAGAAACTGCGGTGGAAGGGCATGGCTCCATCACATCCCAAAGGGCTGGGCGAGATTCCTCAGAAAGTTTCCATCTGCCACAACATAAATTAATGTTGCGGAGGGCCGGCCGAGGGCCGGGTTCACCCCAGCCGGGACAGGGAGAGACTGCCACTGCCCCTGCCCGCCCCTCTTACCGAGGAGGAGCCCCAGGGGGAGAGTGAGCGCAGCACTGATTCTAAGTGGGCTGTGGGGACTTCAGCCTGACCCAGGAGCTCCCCCTCCGGCGGGCCCCGTCCCCAGTGCGGGCTGGACCCCGTCGCCCCCGCCGCCCCATCTGCGTCCCCGCGGGCATCGACGGCCGCCCTGGGTGCCGCCGAGTCCGGCCGACGGCCGCGGGGGAAGGGCCATGACGGGGCACCTGGGGACCGGCGCTGCGGGGCGCAGGGACGGGCGACTCCGGCCACCCGCGGGTCTTCCGGGGCTCCGGCCGCCGGCCTCTCGGTGCTCGCAGAGCGCGGGGTCCGGCGACTCCCAAGGGGGCGCGCAGCCCCCCAGGAAGTCCCAACCCAGGCCCGGGCGGGGGTCTCCGTGGGCTTCTTGGTGCGGGCGAGACCCCCGCCCTCCACCTTCTGGGGAACTTGTGGTGGGGGGCACTAGGAGCAGCCGCGCAGAGGGAGAAACTGAGGCCCGAGGCGGGCGGCGCCTCCTGACTCTCTTTCCAGTCCCCCGCGCTGCCGTCCCCCGCCCCGAAGTACTCACCCGTCCGTGAGTGGGCCGCACGCGGCGCCGCGACGCCTCCGGGCCTGTAGCAAAGTTGTTCGCGAGGAGCCGGACGTCCAGGGGCGGGAGCGAAGCAGCCTGGCTGACCAAGCGACGCGAGCTGCTGCGGGAGCCGGCGAGCGCGGCCCTCTGAAGAGGGGCGGGGTCGGGGGCGGGGCCGCAGGCCGCTCTCCACTCCTGAAGCGGCTCAGAAGACGCGACGCCGGCTCGGCCCGCTGTGCGGCCGGAACGTCTGCCAATCACCGCGCACCTCCGCCAATCACGGGGCGCCTCGCCTGGCTGCCGCGGATCGCCCTCTGGTGCGGCGGGGCCGAAGAGCGCCGGGAGGGCGGGTCCTACCCGCCCACCTCGAAGTTTCCGAGCGGAGTCGGCCCCGGCCCGGCCCACCCGTCATGGCCCCGCCCCCGCCCCGCCCCGCCCCGCCCTCAAGGCGTTCAGTCGCAGAGGGAGGCTCCTTGCCTCTCTATAGTTAGAAGGTGGTTGGACCGTTGGACAAGACTCAGGCCACCTTTCACCCACCACTCTGGCCCCAAGATCCCCAAGTTCAGATTCATTATCATTGCTATGCAATATTAACTAAATATTGATAATTCCAGCCCTGCCGGAGACAGGCCTCCTTTGGTAAAGCAGCGGGAATAGAAAAATATGGCCCATTTAAATGTGTACAAGTAACCAAGTGCAGCTTTAAATGCCCGAAATTAAATGCAATGTCGCACACTTTTCACAAGGTAATTATGGGATTCGTTCAAGAAAATATATCAGCCCAGGGGATGATGCAAGGCTCAAGCAGTTTGGAAACCCTCTTCTTTCAGCCCTGCCCTATGTCTGAGGGGGTGTAGTTTGCAAATGAGGGTAAAGGTCTATCCTTAAGTCAGGCCCTTGGGATATGAGGTCCTGGCTGGTGACACCCCGCCCCCAGGCTGTGTCTGCTCTGTGTCTGGTCCTCATGGCCAACCTGGGATGCCTATCCTGGGTCATCATGACAAAATCGGGCTCAGAGTGGCTGCCAGAGATATGTTACCAACACGTGGGGAGCAAAGATCCCAGATGGTTTTGGAGATGGGTTCTATATACTGGACACACAGCCCTGGGGACTTTCATCAAAGCTGCGTGATTCACACCAGTCACCTCATCTGATTCTTCAGCTGCCTCCCGCGGTGCAACCCCATCTCATCTAAGGCTGTCAGGCTCATAGGGGAAGGAAAGAAATGGGCATGGAGCAGCCCCTGCTCTGCCCCAGGTTCAGTTTTGGGGGCTTTCATGCCCCCATGAGGTTTTTCGCTGCACCCCTAATGAGTGGGACATTGAGGCAAGTGCATGGGGCTCGTTTTTATCAACGAGAAAGTCGAGGTTCAGACATAGGTAATGATTTGCCCAATGCCACACAGAAATCTTTCACCTCTTTTAATGTTTTCATTACAGAAAATTTGGAGAATTACAAAAGGTAGAGAGAAGAAAAAAAAGCATTCAAAGACTATTACTGTCCATGGTTTGGGATCTATGCCTACTGAAGAAAGGGTTTCCAAAAGTCCCTGTGTTCACACTGCTGTGTGCGCATGCCTGTTTCATCAGGGCCAAGTCCTAGAAGGAGAAGCACTGATCCTAATAGGCTCTTTCTGACCTAATAGGTCTCTGCATACATTTTTACCAAAACAGATTTCTCAATATTGTTTGCAGGTCACATCTGAGAGGTGCACACTGGCATGGGGAACGACCTTTTCAACCCGTTTCCTACTACAGTAAACGAAAAATGGCCTCCTTACCTTTGTAATCTGCATTTCCATGCTAGCTACTGAGAGTAGACTTTTCATGTTTCTTAATTTTGTTTTTTTTTTTAAGATTTTATTTACTTATTTGATAGACAGCAAGAGAGCAAGAGAGCATGAATTGGGGGGAAGAGGGAGAGGGAGAAGCAGACTCCCCGCTGAGCAGGGAGCCCGATGCAGGGCTTGATCTCAGGACCCCGGGATCATGACCTGAGCCAAAGGCAGATGCTTAATGGATTGAGCCATCCAGGCGCCCCTCATGTCATCTAACGGGCTCCTTAGGCTCTTTGAAAACCCATGAGATGAGTTCTTCTATTCCTGGCCTACCTTCCTTACCACCTGCTCTCCCCTTCAGCTGGCAAGATGGTGGCCGACGTGAAAGGCTTGGGCAGCCCACCCTTGGGTGGCTGGGAGCAGACAGGCCCCCTCCAGGGACGGGGAGCACCTTGCCAATGCTGCCTTCGTTGTCTACAAGAACATAAATGACTCGTCATTCTCCCCCTTGCTGGTTGGCCACTGCCCAGGAGACCACCATGGCCCTGTCCTTATGTGTCTGACACACAATCACAGAGAAGCCAAGACAGTGCCCTTGAGGGGACTCAATAAGCAGAGGAAGAGGATGGCTGAGCTTCCCAGGCCGAGCCTGGAGACACTTAACACGCTCCATGGAGCAAAAGGCCTTGAAAGTGGTCGGCAGATTCAGAAGGAGAACCGTCGAGACGAAGCAAATGAGCAAACGGGAAGATAACGTGGAGCAAACGCCTTTCAGGGTGGAGGAAAAAGCACGTGAAAATCCTCTGGGAGAAAACGAGAGGCTGCGGGCAGTTCCAGAAGGGAGAGCACCCACCTCTCGCGAGCACCAGAAGGAGCTGGTGGGCAGACAGGAGTGAGAGAAATGAGGAAGTTTGCAGAGGAAAATGTCTTGGGCCGAAGGTCTGTGGTGAAGCCTCCAAGTCCCAGAATGGGAGAATGTCTTGCAGAATTCCAGAAAGAACCAGTCCTAGCCAAAGGCAGGAGAACCAGTGTAGTGCCAGTGCCTAGAGGACTTTGGAACAACTTCCAGGGACTCTGATGATATGATCGAGGAGGCCTACCCCTGCTAGGATGGAATTTCTCTGCTGGGGAAAAAGAAAGAAAATATCGCCCCCAGCAAGATGCACAGAGTGTCCCTTTTACCCAGGGCAGGGCCCCTCTCACCAAGACAGTTCAACTGCAGAGGAGACCTCAAGATAGAGCAGAAGCAGAGAACAGAAAATGCTGGTGGGCAGTGACCCTTGCAAAATGCTCTATTTAATCTAAATATGCCTGGGATTTTGTACGATAATTGCTAAGTAAGGGTTCTTGAAATCTGTGCCTCATACTATGAGGGAAACCCATAGTCATCTGTAAGTAAACATAGACTCAGTCCCAGCCACCGCCCCGGAGTTGAAGGAGCAAGAGATCGGAGGGACATCTGGCATCTGGTGGCAGCGGGAGGGAGAGAGGAAGGAAAGGGCTTGCTCTGGGGCGGGCAGGAGGGGTGGGAGAGGAAGAATCTCGTGGGG